>NC_043007.1:20415221-20552721 GCF_006345805.1 Octopus sinensis
TAGCTTGCTTACCAACCATATGGTTCTGGGTTCAGTCCCACTGCGTGGCACCTTGGGCAAGTGCCTTCAACTATAGCCTCGGGCCGACCAAAGCCTTGTGAGTGGATTTGGTAGACGGAAAACTGAAAGAAGCCTGTCGTATATATGTACATATATGTATGTGTGTTTGTCCCCCCAGCATTGCTTGACAACCGATGCTGGTGAGTTTACATTCCCGTAACTTAGCAGTTTGGCAAAAGAGACCGAACTGGGGTCAATATAATCGACTTAATCTGTTTGTCTGTCCTTGTTTGTCCTCTCTGTGGACTCTCCTACCTTTCACAAGAGACGACACAAGTGGTAGTTTCCCATCTATTTGCATTTTGGTTGGATGACGCTTCCACAAGAGATTTTGAGCTCTCATAAGGAGGCGAGTGTAGGTTCCATCCAACCGCCTCTCAAGCTTGTTATTCTTTGTAAGCCTAGTACTTATTTTATCGGTCTCTTTTCCCGAACCGCTAAGTTACGGGGAAGTAAACACACCAGCATCGGTTGTCAAGCGATGTTGGGGGGACAAACATTGACACACAAACTCACACACACACACACATACATACATATATATATATATATATATGATCATCATCATCATTGTTTAACGTCCACTGTCCATGCTAGCATGGGTTGGACTACTGAAACTGAAAGAAGCCTGTCATATATATGTATATATATAGATGTATATATACATGCATATATATATATGTATATATATATATATATGTATGTATATATATATATATATATATATATATAATATATATATATATATATATAATATATATATATATACATATATACGTAGGGCTTCTTTCAGTTTCCGTCTACCAAATCCACTCCCAAGGCTTTGATTGGCTCGAGGCTATAAGTAGAAGTGGGACTGAACCCGGAACCATGTGGTTGGGATGCAAGCTACTTACCACACAGCCACTCCTATGCCTATTTGTTTACAAAATATAAGATAAAATAAAAAATTGTCGGTTCCGGTATAGATCAATATTACTAAGAAATATTACTGCCGGTATGCCAAATCAGACAGTTTGAGAAGCACTGGTCTGAGGGTCCATAAGTCAAGAAAAAATGCTCTCGTAGGATCTAAAGTACATTAAAAAAATGTGCCGTGACATTTACCAAAGTTTTTAACTCATTTGCTTTATATTGCATGAAATATTTCATTAGTTATAATATATGTAATTTTTATCCTATATTCTCTACACTCTCTGAGTGGTTGGCATTAGGAAGGGCATCCAGCTGTAGAAACTCTGCCAGATCAAGACTGGAGCCTGGTGCAGCCATCTGGTTCGCCAGCCCTCAGTCATTCGTCCAACCCATGCTAGCATGGAAAGCGGACGTTAAACGATGATGATGATGATGATTCATAAATTTCATGTTTCAATGACAATGTCGTTATGTATGAAATTTACAACTACAGGGTAATTTCCTTTTTAACATTGGAAATTTTGAAAACTTTATTGAATGTGTTAAGGAACAATATCCATTGTAAATATTTTTGATAATATTTTTTTATATGATTTTTGAAATATATCATATAATTGTGGGATAATTAGAATATTATTTTTAATTTGTTTAAATTTTCATTTTTTTAAAAACTTGTGTACCATTCTCTACATAAAAATTTAAAAGTTACTAACTTTTACAATATTTACATTCAACGATATTTGTTAAATATCCGTGGAATGTAAATAATGTAAATAATGTAAATAATTCCTAATCTCTTAAATATAGAACTGTATTAATAACTTTTTTTTATCTCACTACTAATTTAGTTAATTTGTAATTTTATACATATTTTTAATTTTATTTTTTAATTTTTAATTTTGTGAAAATAATTTACAACATCAAAATAGGTCTTTACCCAGCTACTGACATAAGGTAACTAAAGGGATAAAAATAAAATTGTTGAAAAGGTACCAATTTTGAAAAATGTGTTGGTGGGGAAGCAGTTGCCCTCCTTGCTTCCTTGTTAGCTACATCACTGAATGTATATTGTGGTTTTGATTCCCAGACCAGCGGCTCATTGCATTCTTGAGCAAAACAATTTCACATTGCTTCAGCCCACTCAGTTGCAAAGGAGTAACCCTACAAGGGATTGGCATCCTGTCCAGGAGGAATGTTCTCTTGCCTACCTAGCCAGCAGGATGGCATCATTCGAGGGCTACAACAATGCATAGAAGTACATTGTGCCCAATAGTATATATATAAATATATATATATATACTCTTTTACTCTTCACTCTTTTACTTGTTTCAGTCCTTTGACTGCAGCCATGCTGGAGCACCGCCTTTAGTCAAGCAAATCGACCCCAGGACTTATTCTTTGTAAGCCCAGTACTTGTTCTATCGGTCTCTTTTGCCGAACCGCTAAGTGACGGCGACGTAAACACACCAGCATCGGTTGTCAAGCAATGCTAGGGGGACAAACACAGACACACAAACACGCACACACACACACATATATATATATACATATATACAACGGGCTTCTTTCAGTTTCTGTCTACCAAATCCACTCACAAGGCTTTGGTCGGCCCGAGGCTATAGTAGAAGACACTTGCCCAAGGTGCCACGCAGTGGGACTGAACCCAGAACCATGTGGTTGGTAAGCAAGCTATTTACCACACCTATATATCTATATATATATATATGTATAGGTGTAGGAGTGGCTTTGTGGTAGACAGAAACTGGAAGAAGCCCAGAAATTTTTTTTTTCAATCCCAGGGAGAAAATATAAATATTTCTCAGAATATGAACTCAGGTCCATAAACATACTGAACTTAGAATGTAATTATCATCACTTTAACTGACCTTCGTCTCATTATATCATCACTTGGGCCTGCTTTTAAATAAACTATGTCCTCAAAAGTTTGTGAACTCTGATCATTTTTAAATTACTGAGTGAAATACATAGAGAAAGAGGGGAGAGGGATGGCGGTGGGGGAAGAGAAAAGAATTTATGATTTATTTTACATTTAGTAGGACTCTGTGTGTGTGTTCATGTTTTATGATAAACTAGCAGTATCACCCGGCCTTGCTTGGGTTTGTTTCGACCCTTTAGAATTGGAATTTTTGAAAAGTAAAAATTTTGCATTATGTAGCTTGTTATTTTCTTTAACCCTTTTGATACCAACCCGGCTGAAACCGCCTCTGGCTCTGAGTACAAATGTCTTATTTTCATAAGTTCTGAATTAAATCTTCCACCAAACCTTAGTCACAATTTATGTTCCTAACACTAGCTTAATGATAACTAAGTTATTTTACTAAATTCTTTGTTATATTTAAAATAAATTGAATGAAACACAGAGCATCTCAAAATAAATACAGTAACGAAAGGGTTAAGTGAACATTTTTCTGGTTGAAATACACCGAAAAATGGCGACACAGCAGTCAAAAAATCATAAAAAATAGGGATTTTCATAGAAAAAAAGCACCTTTTTGATGTAAATAATTTTTGGTGTTAACATGGTCTGATTTGAATTTTTTCTACTACGGAAGGAAGAGCAAGCCTTCTTCTATCATACTCTTAATTTTGGTCAACTTGCGCCGCAGGGTCTCGAAGGAGATAGTGTTAGTTGAAGGCACATTTAGTAATTTACTAAAACAACTCTAATCTAGCAAAAGCCAAATATATTTCAATAAAAAAAGAATTTGGCACATGTTCTTGATAATTCCTGCCTGAGATTTTCAATTCTATTTGAATATTGTGTACAAAAAATCTTGCAACATTTACAAATTTGGAAATTTCTTAACCACTGTGCTCCACACACATGGCAAAAATGACTGCATGTCTTTCCACTTCTTGTGTTAGCATTTTTTCTTCCATGGGAGATCTGAAAGAAATAAAACCCATTTAATTACTCTCTTTTACTCTTTTACTTGTTTCAGTCATTTGACTGCTGGCATGCTGGAGCACCACCTTTAATCGAGCAACTCGACCCCAGGACTTACTCTTTGTAAGCCCAGTACTTATTCTATCGGTCTCTTTTGCTGAACTGCTAAGTGACGGGGACATAAACACACCAGCATCAATTGTCAAGCAATGCTAGGGGGACAAACACAGACACACAAACACACACACACATATATATATATATATATATACATATATACGACGGGCTTCTTTCAGTTTCCGTCTACCAAATCCACTCACAAGGCTTTGGTCGGCCCAAGTCTATAGTAGAAGACACTTGCCCAAGGTGCCACGCAGTGGGACTGAACCCGGAACCATGTGGTTGGTAAGCAAGCTACTTACCACACAGCCACTCCAAAGAGAGTTATATCTGGTTAATAAAGTGTCTTCAAATACTCCTGGCTCCTTGTATTCCATAATTATGAATAACTATTGATTGTAGAATGAAAAAAACTGCATTTTGAATATTTCTTCTGGAATTGCATGCATTAAAAAACTTTCCTTTCTTTTTTATGAAGATAAATGGTGAAACTGGCCAGAGATTCAGTTATGAAAGCCTTCAAAAAGATTCCATTAAAGTTTCCAATTCCTTTTTCCGTCTTGGTTTGCGAAAAGGAGATGTTGTTTGTTTGTATGGCTCGAACACACCTGAAATGCTTCATATTCTTTGTGGAGTCACAGCCATTGGTGGCATTATCAGTCCAGCGATGGCACAGATGTCTGTTGGTAAGAACTGATTTGTAATATAACACTACAACATTATACATGCATTTTGATTTTTTCCATTACATACATGCATTTTACTTGGTCTGAAATCTTGACTTTGAACAGCTTGACTTGCATTTTTTATTTGGTTTCATGATTTTTTTAAATATAATTTTGTTGTCACATATATATTGGGTTGTCACGAAAGTTTGTGCCGATTTTTAAAGGAAATAAAAGGGTCAATAAATACTTGCCATTACATTTTTTAATCAACCAAATATGAATGATTTTGTTGCACAATGCGTCTCCATCTTTCCTTTAACTTGAAAATACCCTCTTCTCAGAATTGAGGTGGTTTCATGGCAAAGAATTCATCAAGGTATCTTTTTACGTCATCCAAGGAATTGAAATTTTTACCATTAAGACTAATCTGCAGAGACCTGAATAAGTGGAAATCCGAAGGAGCAATATCTGGTGAATATGGAGGATGGGGTAACACATCCCAGCCGAGCTGCAGCAATTTTTGTCTGGTTCCCAAAGCATCAAGTGCCGAAAATGAACTTTATCTTCCATTTTAAAGGGTTACAAAATTAACACAGGTGATAGGAACATAAACCTTCTTCCACGAAAAGATAGCTTAAACTGTGCTCTAAATGGAAGTGTAGTCAAATCCTATTTTATGGACTCAACCATGTTCTAAAATAAGTCGAAAGGTAAGCTGCTATAAATCAGCACAAACTTTCCAGACAACCCAATATTTTGCAAGCATGTACTCAGAAATTATCAAATATGTTCGTCTCCACTGGACTTTTCTCTAACTCATTTTTTTGCAGCTTTGTCTTTGCAATAGTCAAGTAACAAGAAGAAATATGCTGATTTATTTCTGCCAATCATCATCAGATATAAATTTTAAAATTCCTGTGCCGATGGCCTCCCCTGGCACGTAAAAAGCACCATCCATACGTAGCCGATGCCTGGTTTCTGTGCCGGTGGCACATAAAAAGCACCAACCGATCGTGGCCATTGCCTGCCTCCCCTGGCACCTGTGCCGGTGGCATGTGTAAAAAGATTCGAGTGAGGTCGTTGCCAGTACTGCCTGACTGGCCCTCATGCCGGTGGCATGTAAAAGCACCCACTACACTCTCGGAGTGGTTGGCGTTAGGAAGGGCATACAGCTGTAGAAACTCTGCCAGAATAAGATTGGAGCCTGGTTCAGCCATCCGGTTCGCCAGTCCTCAGTCAAATCGTCCAACCCATGCTAGCATGGAAAGTGGACGTTAAATGATGATGATGGTGATGATGGTTCTCATATAGGGCGGTGAGCTGGCAGAATCGTTAGCACGCTGGTCGAAATGCTTAGCGGTATTTCATCTGCCGTTACGTTCTGAGTTCAAATTCTGCCGAGGTCGACTTTGCCTTTCATCCTTTCGGGGTCGATTAAATAAGTACCAGTTATGCACTGGGGTCGATAAAATCGACTTAATCCGCTTGTCTGTCCTGTGTTTAGCCCCTTGTGGGTAGTAAAGAAATAGGTTCTCATTCCACTGTTGGTAATGACTGATGTATACCATCATATGTCTTTTAGTTTACCATTGCAAATTTTCTTTTTCATCTCTGTTAATTATGGTTATACTGATTTTGTTTGTAGGAGAACTCGTGTCCCAGTTAAGAGATTCCCAGTCTAAATTTATTGTAACCACCCCAGAATGTGTTATTCGGGCTAAAGAAGCAGCCAAAAGAGCCAATGGTATTCAGGTATTTGTTATTGTAAATTTGTTACATTTTCACTACTCTGTTGTTTGTTTACTCAGGGTAAAACCAAAATTTGAAAAATAAATCTTTCACTGGAGAGCAAATATTTAAGAAAAAGTGGAAGTGGATTGGTAGCACGATTAGAAAAGACACACCAAATATAGCAAAAAGTGCTTTAAAGTGGAAACCGGTTGGATATAGAAAGAAAGGTAGGCCTAAGAACTTGTGGCATAGATCAACACAAAAGGAACTAGAGAAAGGGGGACATTTAGTGTTTTTAAGTTACTGGATTGTAACTATGTTGGGGCACTGCCTTCAAAATCAGAATTTGTACAATAAATCTTTCTCTGGAATTATTAAATAGTTTTTATTGGTTTCAAGTCATTGGACTGTGACCATGCTGGGGCACTGCCTTCAGAATCAAAATTGGAAAAGAAATTTTCCCTGGAAAAATCTGTTATTTCGTTTTTGAGAACTCATGTAAAGTTTATATGAAATAAAGAACAACATTAAAAAAATTATTGAGAAATCTCTTTAGATGCAATAGGTTTGCTTCAGTGTACCCCTTCTGAGAGATTGTTTGCATAACAAATCACATCACAGACTAAATAGGTTACTGAGAGAGAGAGAGGGGTGAGAAAGGGAGTGAGATGACAAGAGAAACATTAAACTTTCTGATGTCAAATAAATTGTCATTGTCATCATCATCATCATTTAATATCTGTTTTCCATGCTGGTATGGGTTGGACAGTTTGGCAGGAGCTGGCAAGCCCAGGAACAACATCAGGTTTCATTGTCTGTTTTGGCACGATTTCTACAGCTGGATGCACTTCCTAATATTTGCCATTTTAAAGACTGTACTGGGGCATTTTACATGGCACCAGCACCAGTGCTTTTCATGTGGCACCATCAGTAAAATTTTTATTTTTCTAAAATTTTCGTTGTGTCTTGCAACCTTTCCAATAGTTTTGACTCTATTGAAAAGAGTCAAAACTATTGAAAAGGTTGCAAGATGCAACGAAAATTTTAGGAAAATAAAAATAAGAAAAAGAAAATGGAAATTTTACCTGTGAGTGTGTTATATTATAAGGCACAAGAAGAAAATGACTCTCCCCAGACACAACAAAATACTCATTAAGTATTATTGCTTTAATCCTTTAGCATTTGGATTTCTCTCTCAAACATTATGCTTGTTTATTTACACTGTTTTAAACTAAGCATGCTTTATTCTGTACAAAAGTGTGATTGTTTATTTTTAGAATGACATTGTATGGTAGGTGTAAGAGGCTAGATCTGGTTAGTTTGAACCTAAAATGGGTAGAACGTTGGGGCCAGACATGCTGGATTAAGTGTTAAGGGGTTACATTTTCTTCTTGAAATTTTCAAGATGTCTTTATTTTCGTTCTCATCTTGCAGGAAACCATAGTATTAGGACAGGCTGAAGGTTGCCGACCATTTTCTGATCTACTCAGATCAGCAAGTTTTACTTATCCGGATGTACACATTAATCCTCGGAAAGACACAGCTCTTTTGCCATACTCAGCAGGATTATCAGGAAAACCTAAAGGTGTAATGCTGACACATCAAAATTTAATTTCTGCCATTGAGGCACTGAGGTACGATCATAATTTATCTTCTCTTTTTATTTTTATATTTTGTTTTAGTTATTGGACTGTGGCCATGCTGGAGCAACGCCTTGAAGGGTTTTAGTCAAACAAATCAACCCCCCCGGTACTTATTCTTAAAGTCTGGTAACTTACTTCTATCAGCATCTTTTACCAAATTTCTAGCTTACAGGAACATAAATAAACCAACACTGGTTGTCAAGCAGTGGCAGTGAGGAACAAACACAAATACAAAACCACACACACATACACGTGTGCACACACACACATGCACGCATACACACACACTTACACATGCACACACACACACACACACACACACACACACACACACACACACACAGAGGTCTTAACACAGTTTCTTATTTCTTTACTCCCCACATGGGGCTACATACAGAGGGGACAAACAAGTACAGACAAATGGAGTAAGTCGATTATATCGACCCCAGTGCGTAACTGGTACTTATTTAATCGACCCCAAATGGATGAAAGGCAAAGTCGACCTCGGCGGAATTTGAACTCAGAACGTAGAGACAGACGAAATACCGCTAAGCATTTCGCCCGGTGTGCTAACGGCTCTGCCGGCTCGCCGCCTTTGATTGACACAGTTTCTGTCAATCAAGTTTCTGTGAATTTGATTGACACAGTTTCTGTCAATCAAGTTTCTGTGAATTTGATTGACACAGTTTCTGAGATGAAAAACAGGCCTTTCATGATACCCTCATAGCCAAGAACCCTTTAGCACTCCCTTGTATATACATACATGATAGACTTCTTTCAGTTTCTATCTACTAAATTCACTTGCATGGCTTTGGTTAGCCCAGGGCTGTAATAGAAGACACTTCTTCAAAATACCGTACAGTTGAATTAAACCGCTCAGTTGGGAAGCAGGCTTCTTAACCACTTAACCATTCCTTCACCTGTATAAATTAAAATCTACCTTTATATTTTTATGTAAGGACCTTTTTGTTAATTTATTGTAAACACCAGCTCTGTAGTAATAAAACTAACTGAAACATATAACAGTTGTTTTCAATTAGAAATATTATCATGGAAGGATTAATAAGTTCTCATATTAGTAACTCTAATCCTTAGCATTTAAATCAGCCATATCCTTTCAAAATATTCTACCTGTTTTATGTGCAAACTGGTCAGATCTGGTCTTTCACACCAACCCTACAATATCATTTTAAAAATTAAGTTACCTCAGCAAAATCTTAAAGCTATAAAATAATACATGATTCGTTCAAAACAATGTGAAAAAATAAGTATCACCGGAAATCCTCGAATATAGTCCGCCCTTGAGTATAATATGCAGGGAATTTTTAGGGGCTGTACCTCTGAAAAACCTAAACCTAATGTATAATATGCATCCCTTCTCTAACTTGAGTCAAGCAGGTCTATATAACGTCCTTGGTTTGTAAAAATGTATACAGTAACGTCCTTTATTATTATTGTATATATTAATAATGCAAACGTGTAGCTTTTTTGTGCATTTTGTTTGCAGAAAATAAAGAAATAACAGTAATAACGTTTAATAAATGTTGCTTACTGCAAGTTATGGATGATTCTTTTATGATTTCATTGCTTTCAGGCTTAGCTTAAGGTAGTTTCGCGCTCGACATCACAACATGCATCTGAAGCATGGAACAAACTGCCGGCATCAGTTGTTAGTTGTCGGAGCACTGCATCCTTCAAGGCTTCCAGGCTTCCTGAGATTCGCCAACACTACACCTGATTTTCTCCCCTCCATACACATGCAAGCATGTATCTGACTCATACACTGTTCATTTCCCAGGCATTTGTACATTACCGCATATGCTTTATACGCACTTCTGACAGGTTGTGGTGCACCTGAGCACTGTATACATTAATTTCATTATTATTATTATTATTATTATTATTATTATTATTATTATCATTATTATTATTATTATTATTATTAATAATAAACATTGCCAGACAGCAAATAGAGACTCGGACATTGCTTAGAAAATATTTTTCATTTTTAACCTCGATATAGTACGCACTAGGGATTTTGATTTTGACCCTTAAATTTTGGGGAAAAAATGCAGATTATACTCGAGGATTTACGGTACTTTTGACAGAATAATGTGACTGCTGAAGGGTTAAAAGTATTATCCTTATGCGATTACTTGTTACGAACAATCATACTTTTATTTGTCACAAATTTATTTATTTCAGACAACCTGACTACATTACATTTGAGGCAGGAAAGGACCATAATGTAATGGTGTTTCCTTTGACCCACGCATCTGGACTAGTTATGGGTTTTGGTATCTCGTTGGTACAAGGGGCCACCATTGTGACTCTCAACAGATTTGAAGCTCGGTCGTATTTGGAATCTTTTCAGAAATACAAGGTACACTCAGTTATTTTAAGTGATGAGGCTTGTTTGCAATCTTTATTTCACCTGTGAGAACAAAAGATAGTTATTTAACTGATTTTTATGATATAAAAGTTTTTTTTTCTGCCCTTTTCAAGCCTAGCCAGGCTCATGGGCCCAGTTTCCCAGTTTCTGTGGCATATGTGTCTCCCCCCAGCTGGACGGGATACCAGTCCATTGCAGCATTACTCAAGAAACAGGAAGAAAGAGTGAGAGAAAGTTGAAGCAAAAGAGTACAACAGGAGTCGCCACCCCCCCCCCAGCTGGAGCATTGTGGAGCTTTAGGTGTTTTTGCTCAATAAACACACACAACGCCCGGTCTGGGAATCGAAACCGCAATCCTCCGACCATGAGTCCGCTACCCTAACCACCGGGCCATTGTGCCTCCACAGTTTTTCTATATAGATTTACATAAATGTACCCATCAACATACCACCAGTGAACAAAAAAATTATTTTTCCCTGTTATGATTTTATTAATTACTAATCATATGTGATTAAATTTTACTTTAGATATTATTCCAACCATGAAATAATTTCATTCCTATGATTCATTTATCACTGATTCATTTTTTTTTATTAACCAAACACTCATAATAGATGTATTATGTTTTTTTTATATAGTTTATCCCTATGATAGCTACAGGTCTGCTCAGTCAGGATAGGCCTAGGGCTAAACAGTAACAATAATAAATGAATTTAATAATTAATTTTTCAATTGGTTTTTTTAACCTTGCAGGGAACATTTACCATGGCAACACCATCAATGATATCATCTTTCAACTCCCATCCTCTTGTGCAAGAAACTGATCTTTCCAGTCTAAAGACGATCGTAAGTCAATCGGGATATCTGAACCCTAATCTCATTCAACAACTTTCTGAAAAACTGAAGGGAGTAAATATAAGACAAGGTAATTGCTGCTACAATTATAAATTATCTAGTATTTATTTGTTCTTTGCCATAGCTCCATATTGCTTATGTGTTCGGGCCATCTAATTTTAAGTATACTACGCAAGCATCTGTTGATGAATGATTGTATTTGCTTATTTGACTTAACTGTTGTTTGCCATGTCTCAGCCCCATACAATAACACCGCTTTTACGTTAGTGTTAAAAATTCTTATTTTGTTCTTTATTGAAATTACACTTGCGCTCCATACTTTTCGACTAGGGAGCAAATATTTAAGAAAAAGTGGAAGTGGATTGGTAGCACAATTAGAAAAGACACACCAAATGTAGCGAAAAGTGCTTTAAAGTGGAAACCGGTTGGATATAGAAAGAAAGGTAGGCCTAAGAACTCGTGGCGGAGATCAACACAAAAGAAACTAGAGAAAGGGGGACAGTTATGGCAGAGTATAAGTACAGAAGTGAAAAATTATGCGACATGGAATTCAACTATATAAGTGGCCTATACTCCACGTTGGAGGGCTGGAGGAGGAGGAGGAGGAGGAGGAGGAGGAGGAGGAGGAAGAAGAAGAAGAAGAAGAAGAAGAAGAAGAAGAAGACAGCTTCATTCAATGTTTAACTTTTTCATCATGTATGTTGATAAAACCAGCCATAAAATGTCACTTCTAAACATGGAGGGATATCTTACTTATTATCTCCAAAGTACTTCTCAAAGACAGGTTCTGTATGTAAAGGTAGATAAGTTCTGATCTGCAATCACCTTTCTCAGAACCACCTACAGTACCCTAGACAATCGCCATACAAGATATGGTATGACTGGTTCACAAGGTATGAATGAATTTAAACTATATTCACTTTAAGCAAAGATACTTAAGACATAGGAAAATAGCTGTGGCTGTAGGATAATTAACGGTGCAACACAGAGGGGACAAACAAGGACAGACAAATGGATTAAGTTGATTATATCTACCCCAGTGCGTAACTGGTACTTATTTAATTGACCCCAAAAGATGAAAGGCAAAGTCGACCTCGGTGGAATTTGAACTCAGGACGTAATGGCAGATGAAATACCTATTTCTTTACTACCCACAAGGGGCTAAACATAGAGGGGCAAACGGATTAAGTCGATTATATCGACTCCAGTGCATAACTGGTACTTATTTAATCGACCCCAAAAGGATGAAAGGCAAAGTCGACCTCGGCAGAATTTGAACTCAGAATGTAGCGGCAGACGAAATTCCACTAAGCATTTCACCCGGCGTACTAACGTTTCTGCCAGCTCGCCACCTTTAATTGATAAATAAATACCAGTGAGATACTAGGGTTAATTCAGTTAACTATATTCAGTTCCAAATAAATCAGTCCTCTGCCTTTTGAAAAACAACCCTTTTAAATTAGAAATATTGAATTTCTAAATGTCTCAAAGAGACATGAGCGGTGGTGGAGTGAAAGAGTGGTTGTATAATTTCAACATAACGTGACAGTTCCATAAAGGGAATTACACCACTGCTATATAGCCCTAGGAAGCATCGACGTTTCCTGTTGGCTTTGATACATTTTCTGTGTCCTTATATTTGCGAAGGGGAGGCAAGCACCCTTAAACTTTAATGCAAGAATCTTATTTTGTCTATTTGCTATCATGGATTTTTGATTAAAAAAATAACTTCTTCAGGTTATGGACTGACAGAAACATGCGGTGTTGGCATGGCAACTCCTGCAAGCAACATAAAGAATGGTTCTGTTGGGGTTCCAGTTCCTGGAATGGAAGTCAAAGTAGGTTCCTCTCCATTTATTTCATCAACTGTAACACCATATCAGAGATTTTACAAACATACAATCATATGTTCTGTTTTATCATCTTTGCCATGAAATCACAATGATACCGAATCATCATACACATGATTATCATTGCTATTATTTTTATCCCCATCCAGTTAATTGATTCAAAGACCAAGACAGACACAACCAACGAACGAAAAGGTGAAATTTGCTTCCGTGGGCCAAGTGTTACTTCTAAGTTCTGGAAACACAGAGACAATAATGAAGAAATGCTCTTGGAGGACAACTGGCTCAGAACAGGTAATGACAACTAATGTCTATGTGTGTTTTAATTTTGCATCCAATTAAATACTGGGTTGTCCAGAAAGTACGTGCCGATTTTTTAAGGAAAGAAAAAGGTCAATAAATACTTGCCGTTACATTTTTAATCAACCAAATATGAACGATTTCGTTGCACAATGCATCTCCATCTTTCCTTTAACTTGAAAATACACTCTTCCCAGAATTGAGGTGGTTTCGTGGCAAAGAATTCATCAAGGTATCTTTTTACGTCATCCAAGGAATTGAAATTTTTACCATTAAGACTATTCTACAGAGACCTGAATAAGTGGAAATCCGAAGGAGCAATATCTGGTGAATATGGAGGGTGGGGTAACACATCCCAGCCGAGCTGCAGCAATTTTTGTCTGGCTCCCAAATCACCAAGTGCCGAAAATGAACTTTCTTATCTTCCATTTTAAAAGGTTACAGAATTAACACAGGTGATAGGAACATAAACCTTCTTCCACGAAAAGATAGCTTAAACTGTGATTTAAATGGAGGTGTAGTCAAATCCTATTTTATGGACTCAACCATGTTCTAAAATAAGTCGAAAGGTAAGCTACTATAAATCGGCACAAACTTTCCGGACGAAAGAAGCCTGTTGTATATATGTATATATATGTATGTGTGTGTCTGTGTTTGTCCCTCTAGCATTGCTTGACAACCGATGCTGGTGTGTTTACGTCCCCGTCACTTAGCGGTTCGGCAAAAGAGACCGATAGAATAAGTACTAGGCTTACAAAGAATAAGTCCCGGGATCGATTTGCTCAACTAAAAGATGGTGCTCCAGCATGGCCGCAGTCAAATGACTGAAACAAGTAAAAGAGTAAAAGAGTAAGCCCAATATACATACACCACAGAATCCAGAAAACCGGTCTTATGAACCTCTGGCATTGTGTTCCAGTGTTTGTTTTGGCATGGTTTCTACAGTCAAATGCCCTTTTAATGACAATGACAACAATTTGTAACAGTTATATGTAAGGATTATGCTGCATTGAAGCATTGAATAAAAGACTGAAGGAGAATAATATCAATTGCTTATTTTATTAATATGATTATTATGCAACAGGCAATTAATTCTTTTTCTTTGATCACTTGGTGCCTAACCAAAGAGCACACACCTTTCTTCCTCACTTCAAGTATAGCCTGTCATGTGCAACTCAAGAAGTATCATTCTTTCTATCCAACTAAACTGTATTACTATATATATATATATATATGTATATATAGGTGCAGGAGTGGGTGTGTGGTATGAGGGAAGGAAGTGGGGCAGAATAGGTTCTTGTTTTAGGCAAACAGAAATGAAATGAATTTTTACCTTTTTATAATTTCAGGTGACGTTGGAACTTGTGACAGTGAAGGACACTATAAGATTGTTAACACAATCAAAACGTTAATTAAATATAAGGGGTGCCAGGTGAGGTATCTTGCTTATTTCTTCATGTTTCATTAGAAATTTGTTTTTGTATTTTCATGCTAGGAAATTGTTTGAAACTTGTAACTGTAGCCTGCATTGACTGGGTTTATGGAAAGCATGCAACAAAGTTGCACAACCTTTGAGGACTTATGTCTTGAAGCAGTGTCCAGAGGCTAAGTTTCTTACATTTACATGCAAAACAATGACACACAACTTGGAACATAAATAAATATATACATACATATATATACATATATTCTTCCCTCTCAGAACCTTACAGTAGTCTGGAACAACCAAATCTTAGTCAGTCAGTTAATGGGCTCCACTACCTCAAATGTTCTTAAAATTTAAATCCACATCTTTGTCTATGTATCTACCTTCTCTATAATGTTGCCACTTGATACGAAAATTTTTGTATTAATGGAAAACCTCTATAATTGGCTGATGAGTGCTCAGCATTTTAAAACTGTTGTAATACTTACAACATTTAATAAAATGATGTAGTATGAAACGATTGTACCAAATTACCGGAGTCATTCTTGTTGCTTATTTTGATTACACACATATATATACATACATATATATATATATATCATCATCATCATCATCGTCGTCATCATCGTTCAACATCCATTTTCCATGCTAACATGGGTTGGACGGTTCGACCAGGGTCCGGGAAGCCAGGAGGCTGCACCAGGCTCCAGTCTGATCTGGCAGTGTTTCTACAGCTGGATGCCTTCCTAACGCCAACCACTCCGTGAGTGTAGTGGGTGCTTTTTACATGCCACCGGCAAACGGCCACAATCAGTTGGTGCTTTTACTTGTCACTGACACGGACGCCAGTCAGGCGGCGCTGGCATCTGCCACGTTCGGACGGTGCTTTTTACATGTCACTGGCACGGGTATCTTTATACATACATACATGCAAACACATAAATATACATATGCATCCACTAGTCGTCCTTCCATCCGTCCATCCTTCCTTCCTACCAACCAACCAACCAACCAGCCAACCAACTGGCAGACTTGTTAAAACAATGCATGAAATGTTTTGTGATATTATTCTAAATATTTATTCAACTATAGGCGCAGGAGTGGCTGTGGTAAGTAGCTTGCTTACCAACCACACGGTTCCAGGTTCAGTCCCACAGCGTGGCACCTTGAGCAAGTGTCTTCTACTAGAGCCTCGGGCTGACCAAAGCCTTGTGAGTGGATTTGGTAGACGGAAACTGAAAGAAGCCCGTCGTATATATATATTTATATATGTGTGTTTGTGTGTCTGTATTTGTCCCTCTAGCATTGCTTGACAACCAATGCTGGTGTAGTGTGTTTATGTCCCCGTTACCTAGCGGTTCGGCAAAAGAGACCGATAGAATAAGTACTGGGCTTACAAAAGAATAAGTCCCGGGGTCGAGTTGCTCGACTAAAAGGCGGTGCTCCAGCATGGCCGCAGTCAAATGACTGAAACAAGTAAAAGAGTAAAAGAGTATAGTCGTGGGGCCAACCAAAACCTTGTGAATGGATTTGGTGAACAGAAACTGAAATAAGCCTGTCGTGTGTGCATGTGTATGATATGTAGGCATGTGAGTGTATGCATGTATATTACCAAGCATTGTCTGGGGGTGAGAATTAAAGAGTCAAGGAATATATATATCAAACAAAATCAATCTGGTTTACATTCTGTAGGTTTCTCCTGAGGAAATTGAAGATCTTCTTCTACAACACCCAGCTGTGTTAGATGTTGCTGTGTTTGGCTTGCCTGATAAAGAAGCTGGTGAAGTACCAACGGCTCTGGTTGTCCAGCAAAGGAAAGTCGACCAGAAAGAACTACAAAATTTTGTCCAAGGTTCGGTTTTTTAAAACATTATATATATAATCATCATCATCATTTAGCGTCCGTTTTCCATACTAGCATGGGTTGGACGGTTCAACTGGGGTCTGTGAAGCCGGAAGGCCGCATCAGGCCCAGTCAGATCTGGCAGTGTTTCTGCGGCTGGATGCCCTTCCTAACGCCAACCACTCCGTGAGTGTAGTGGGTGCTTTTTACGTGCCACCTGCACAGGTGCCAGACGGAGCTGGCAAACGGCCACGAACGGATGGTGTTTTTATGTGCCACCGGCACGGGGGCCAGGCGAGGCTGGCAATGGACACGAACGGATGGTGCTTTTACGTGCCACTGGCACGGGGGCCAGGCGAGGCTGGCAGTAGACACGACGATCGGATGGTTCGCTTAACCACAGCTGCAACTTCCACTGATGTTGATTGGCCTCAATTTTGGTTCTGCTTTCTGATGACTGTTCTCACTGGTCTTGCCGGGTCTTCTCATGCACAGCATACTTCCATAGGTCTCGGTCTCTAGTCATTTCCTTGGTGAGACCTAAAGTTCGAAGGTCGTGCTTCACCACCTCGTCCCAGGTTTTCCTGGGTCTACCTCTTCCACAGGTCCCCTCAACTGCCAGGGTGTGGCACTTTTTCACACACCTAACTACATCCATTCTCGCCACATGACCATACCACCGCAATCGTCTATCTTGCACACAACTGATGCTTCTTAGGTTCAACTTTTCTCTCAAGGTACTTACACTCTGTCGATTATGAATACTGACATTACACATCCATCAGAGCATACTAGCTTCATTTCTTGCGAGCTTACGCAAATCCTCAGCAGTCACAGCCCATGTTTCACTACCATGTAGCATGGCTGTACGTACACATGCATCATACAATCTGCCTTATATATATATATATAGCCTGGGGCGGTGAGCTGGCAGAAACGTTAGCATGCCGGGCGAAATGCGTAGCCGTATTTCTTCTGCCATTACATTCTGAGTTCAAATTCCGCCGAGGTTGACTTTGCCTTTCATCCTTTCGGGGGTCGATAAATTAAGTACCAGTTATGCACTGGGGTCGATGTAATCGACTTAATCCGTTTGTCTGTCCCTTCTGTTTAGCCCCTTGTGGGTAATAAAGAAACAGATAATTGTTAATATCCAGTACCACTGCCGTAGTCTCCTTTAGAGAGACTTAGAAATAATAATATTTTGATTATTAGATGGATTAGTTAAAAAATTGATTTTTCCTATTTCTTTTTCCAGACAATGCAGCATCATACAAGCAGCTGAGAGGTGGCATTAAGTTTCACACAGAAATCCCTCGTCTTCCAGACGGAACTATATCACGACAAAAGATTCGTGATTGGTTTTTGGAATTTCATAAAAGAGGTTAAATATATTCACTATAATATCAAGTCTATTTCTGAGAAACATTCCATGTAAAATACAGAAAGAAAAAAAGATATATTTTTTGTAATTAAAAAAAAAATGATTCAAATGTAATTAATTACCTACAGACAGCAGTGTACATCAACCTGCCTTTACTCAAAAGAGAATTTTGTGCAGTATTCGTTTTAAAATATTTTAGATATTAAATAACCTGTTACAACAATGCTCTTTCTTATTCATTTCTTATAACTTGTGCAAAGGACAAACAACTTTAGTCTTTTAACAAATCGATTTTGTTATTGTCCAAAATCAAACCAAATCAAAATCGATGAACATCAATGGAATTTGTATCTTTGTGGTACCAGTGCCGGTGGCACATAAGAAAACCATCCGAACGTGGCCGTAGCCAGTACCGCATCGACTGGCCTTCGTGCTGTGGGCACGTAACAAACACCATCCGATCGTGGCCGTACGCCAGCCTCGTCTGGCACCTGTGTCGGTGGCACATAAAAAACAACATCAGAGCGTGGCCGTTCGCCAGCCTCGTCTGGCACCTGTGTCGGTGGCACATAAAATCACCCACTACACTCTCAGAGTGGTTGGCGTTAGGAAGGGCATCCAGCTTTAGAAACACTGCCAGATCTGACTGGCCTGGTGCAGCCTTCGGGCTTCCCAGACCCCTGTTGAACCGTCCAAACCATGCTAGCATGGAAAGCGGACGTTAAATGATGATGATGATGTTTCTTTTAATTAAAATGTCTGTTGTATATTCGAGCTTTGGTGTTGGAGAAGACTTTTACGGATTCCATGGACAGCGAGGCTCACCAGTGGAGAAGTTCTTAAGCAGATCAGGCTGAAAATGTCGCTAGAAGCTAGGATCACCAAGCTTAGATTGGCATATTTTGGTCATATTATGTGGAGAAAATCCCTGGAGAAGGACATCATGCTCAGAATGGTCAGTGGCAAGAGAGGAAGAGGCCGACCAAGAACCCGCTGGCTTGACACCATCAAGAGTGATACTGGAATGGACATAGCCAATCTGAAAGAAGTGGCCCAGGATAGAACTGACTGGAGGACACTGATCCGAGTAACCGAGAGTTGACTTTGACTGAGCGGATAGATAGATATTTTTATATTTCTGAAATACTTTAATAAGCTACATAAAGCGATGAACTGGCAGAATCGTTACCACGCCGGGCAGAATACATAGCAGCGTTGCTTACATTTCTTAGTTCAAATTCCACCAAGGCCAACTTTGCTTTTTCAATAGGTGTAGGAGTGGCTGTGTGGTAAGTAGCTTGCTTACCAACCACATGGTTCCGGGTTCAGTCCCACTGCATGGCACCTTCAGCAAGTGTCTTCTACTATAGCCTCAGGTCGACCAAAGCCTTGTGAGTGGATTTGGTAGACAGAAACTGATGGGATGCCTGTCCATTACAGGATTACCCATTTTTGCCAGCTAAGTGGACTAGACCAACATGAAATGAAATGTTTTACTAAAGAGCACAACACATCGCCTGGTCCAGGAACCAAAACCTATTTCTTTACTACCCACAAGGGGCTAAACACAGAGAGGACAAATAAGGACAGACAAACGAATTAAGTCGATTATATCGACCCCAGTATGTAACTGGTACTTATTTAATCGACCCCAAAAGAATGAAAGGCAAAGTCGACCTCGGCGGAATTTGAACTCACAACTTTGCGACAGATGAAATACCGCTAAGCATTTCACCCGGCGTGCTAACGTTTCTGCCAGCTCGCCGCCGTAGGAATCGAAACCACAATCTTACAACCATGAGTCCAACACCCTAACCACTAAACCATGACAAGATTTGAACTCCGAACATACAGAGCAGGAATAAATACTGCAAAGTATTTTATTCAATGCTCAAACAATTCTGCCAAGCCACCATCCTAAAACATGTTAATCACAAAATATAAGAAATAAACAAAGAAAATTCCCCCAAAGAAATCATTATTAAAATTAAAATATTTTTCCATAGAAATTTATTAATCACAATTAATGACATTCATTATTATTATTTTATTAGATTAATTAGCCTCTTCATGGAAGAGAAGAAATTCCTTTGACAAAATATCAAATTGGCACGTAAACAAAGAATCAATTGTTTACTGTATCAGAATGTTCCAGAACAAAGCAGAAATGGTTGTCTTAGATTGAAGCTAAGTCTTTGCTTCATCTTCATCTTCCTTCAGTATCTGTTCAGTAAGTCTTTTCCTTTCTTCAGCCTGTCGAAGTCTACGCAGAACCAAACTTTCAAAGGCTCTTTCGTCAGAGGTCATCGGCTGGTAAGAATCAGCTTGATAAGAATCAGCCTGGAAAGCCAACGGAGTTGGTGTCTGTAAATATATAAATATATATAAATAGTTAATCCAAACATGAACAAAGAAAAAACACAACCAATGCCAGGACGTGGAACAAATATAGTGTTATTGGACGCTCCCCCTATATATATATATATATATATATATAAGTTCAGCAAAACTGTAGATTCAAATGAATATGGTACTCAATTTAGATTCACCAGAATTTTGTATGGTGTTATTCATAAAAATCCATGGGCTGATTATAATCAAAATAAGCAACAAGAATGACTCCGGTAATTTGGTACGATCGTTTCATACTACATCATTTTATTAAATGTTGTAAGTATTACAACAGATTTAAGATGCTGAGTACTCATCAGCCAATTATAGAGGTTTTCCATTAATATAAAAGCTTTCATATTAATTGATAACATTATAGAGAAGGTAGATATATAGACAAAGATGTGGATTTAAATTTTAAGAACATATGAGGTAGTGGAGTCCCTCCACTGACTGACTAAGATATATATATATATATATATATATATATATATATATGTCATCACCAGTGCCGCTGGACTGGCTCCTGTGCAGGTGGCACGTAAAAAGCACCATTTGAGCGTGGCCGTTGCCAGTACTGCCTGACTGGCCCTCGTGCCGGTGGCACGTAAAAGCACCCACTTCTAACTAGTCAAAATGGCAGTACACAACTTTGGACATTGGAAAATCAAGACAACAGTTTAGCTAAACAAACACAATTTTTACCAGTAAAACTAAAATGTATCAAAGTCTAGCTTACTTTGTGAGGCATCTTTTCTGTTTCATTGTTGCATTCAGGCACAGCAGATGGGGGTGGTGCATCGATCCACGACAAAGTTAATGGGTTGTCCTCAAGTCCATGTTCACACAATAAGGCTTTTTGCTGCAGAAGTCAGAAAAAAATTATATCTGTGTTTAAAGAAAACAGAAATATGAATACAACCCATAGTTTTACGGTTCAAATAACTCTCCTACATCTCTAAAACACACACACAACCTTTATTTAATAGGAATGGAACTTGAGGGAGTAAATCATCATCATCATCATCATCATCGTTTAACGTCCGCTTTCCATGCTAGCATGGGTTGGACGATTTTGACTGAGGGCTGGCGAACCAGATGGCTGCCCCAGGCTCCAATCTTGATTTGGCAGAGTTTCTACAGCCGGATGCCCTTCCTAACGCCAACCACTCCGAGAGTGTAGTGGGTGCTTTTTATGGTGCCACCGGCATGGGGGGGGGAGGGGCAGCCAGGCGGTACTAGCAATGACCTCGCTTGAATCTTTTTACACATGCCACTGGCACAGGTGTCAGTAAGGCGACGTTGGTAACGATCACGCTCAAATGGTGCCCTTTTACGTGCCACGGCACAGGGGCCAGTCAGGCGGTACTGGCAATGACCTCGCTCGAATCTTTTTACACGTGCCACTGAAGCGACATTGATAACGATCACGCTTGAAGAGCAAAAATCATGATCTACAAGTCTTTACAATCAATTGATTTGTAGTTACACACCAGAAAAGAACCCCCACTTCTGTTTATATGTGTGGTGGTATGTTTGTTTTTTCTTACTTACAAAATCATACGCAAGCCATACCTGCACAAGAAGGATGAAATAATGAAAAAAAGTCACATCATCATTTCAACTCTTTAGCATTCACATTATTCTGTCAAAATATAATGCTCATTTTAATTTTTTTTTTTATTTATGCACCCTTTTCAAGCCTAGCCAGGCTCATGGGCCCAGTGTAATCCAAAATATAACAATAAATTTATCAAAAAGATTTATTTTTACTTACAGCCATAGTCAGGGTCTTGAACTCCACAATTCCACTTCCATTTTTCTTACTCGATACAACCAGGGCGGTAACTTCCCCATACTTCAAAGAAACAGAATTACAAAGGCATTTAAAGACAGTCACCAGCATCTTATAGTATCAACCTTTAGCATGCAGTAGGCACACCATGTCACCATATGAGTTTTCTCCCCTCTCAATGCGATAAATGCACCTGCAGCTACAGGGGAGGAAATTCGTACTGTGCCATGATGCATCTAAGCATGCAAAAGGTTAAGATAATGCATTTATATATTACTGATTGAAAATGGGAATACATTTACGAATCAATAAATGTTTGCATCATCAACATTGTTTAACATCCACAGGTCAGATGGGATTTTTAGTTGTAGTTGATTGAGTTTGTGTAGCAGCAGCACTATCTTAGATATTAAGCTCTCCAACCACGACAAGCCCCACATAAAAGGGCGGCAAGCTGCCAGAATCGTTAGCATGCCGGATAAAATGTGTAGCCGTATTTCGTCTGACGTTACATTCTGAGTTCAAATTCCGCCAAGGTCGATAAATAAAGTACCAGTTACACACTGGGGTCGATGTAATCGACTTAATCCATTTGTCTGTCCTTGTTTGTCCCCTCTATGTTTAGCCCCTTGTGGGCAATAAAGAAATAGATATGTAAATTGCATTTGAACTTTAGAAGGTTCAATCACATCATAAGTATTTTTTTGTTCCTAAAGAAGTAATTATCACCATCTAATGTCTATTTTCCATGCTTGAATGGGTCGGATTCTTTGACAGAACCTGGTCAACCAGAGGACAATGCCAAGCTCCAAAGTCTACTTTGGCATGGTTTCTACAGATGGATGCCATTTCTAACACCAACCACTTTACAGAGTGTACTGAATGGTTCTTACCTGGCACTGGCACCAGTAAAGTTACCAGGTAATCCATAAGACCCCATGAGGGAGGGGTGGTGTAGTATTGAGGATGGTGGATTTATGCCCAGGTAATGAAGGGTAAAATTGCGACAGATGGACAAGAACAAATGTTTTGCTGTCAGGGAGGTACATGTAGCATCGCCATGAGAAATAAAATATATCATTCCTAGCAACCTTAAGTGTTTTAACTGTGTTGCACAAGTGTAGAGATATCATACAAGATTGTCTCATTGATATACAGAGCAACTGTGTTTTCGAGCAAGGAAACTAGTGTGTCTGGCCTCCACTGAGATCATCATCATCATCATCGTTTAACGACTGCTTTCCATGCTAGCATGGGTTGGACGATTTGACTGAGGTCTGGCAAACAAGATGGCTGCACCAGACTCCAATCTGATCTGGCAGAGTTTTTACAGCTGGATGCCCTTCCTAATTGCTAACCACTCCGAGAGTGTAGTGGGTGCTTTTACGTGCCACCGGCACGAGGACCAGTCAGGGGGCACTGGCAACGGCCACGCTCAAATGGTGCCTTTTATGTTCCACCTGCACAGGAGCCAGTCTAGTGGCCCTGGCAATGACCTCGCTCAAATGTTTTTTCACGTGCTACCAGCACAAGTGCCAGTAAGGTGACACAGGTAACGATCACACTCGAATGGTGTTTTTTTACATGCCATCCATACCTAAAAGCATTGGTACTAATGCCAAGTAAAAAGCACTGGTGATGTGGCCACATAAAAATCACTAGTGATGGTGCCATGTAAAAAGCACCCAGTACACTCTGTAATGTTGTTGGTGTTAGGAAGGAGATCCAGCTATAGAAACGAAGCCAAAACAGATTATGGAAGTGGTGTGGCCCCTGGCCTTGCCAACTCCTGAGAAACCATCCAATTCATGCCAACATGGAAAATACATTAAATGAAGATGATGTTGAGAGGCAATGCAAATGAGGGATTAAGTTACTTATGGATGACATTTTTGATTGAATAACGTTGAGAAATAGATGTTTAAGGTAACGTGAAGAATTTATGCTTCATTATTCCACTCAATAACAACACTAAGTCTCCAATGGTGTCTTCATGGATAACAAGATATTAATCATAAGAATTTGAAAATAAAACCCTTCATTTTGCTGAACAATTAGGATTTTTTTTTCCTGAAAATTTAATTCGCAAAACCTCCAAAAATATGAATAATGTGTTTGAAGCTACTCTTCAGAATCTAAATGTATATTTGAAGATCTTACCTTAGAAAACAATTCCTCCAAAATATCTGCCGTATAGCCACCATTTGAAATATCTCCTTTTTTGGATTTCCATTTGATCTTTGAAAATTAGAGAAAAAGAAATAATTTATGCAATATTTAATCTGGACAGATTCAGATCCCTTCCTTTTTCTCAAATTATTTGAAGTACACTTCAGTCACCAAACAGACCCATCAAGATATCTCGTCTCCTTATAACCAATTGAGGAATAATTACTGTTATCGTTATCATTGTTTTAATCTAGCTCCAAGTCATCACTGATCAAAAATCTTCCAGCCATGACCATCTAGCCTTCTGTATATCTAGGACAACATTGCTCAATCTATCCTTGAAGGTAGGAAGTGATTTGAGAGAGATTTATCAGCAACTGGCAGTATCACCCAGCGTTGCTCAGGTTTGTTTTGACCCTTTAGAATTGGAATTTTTGAAAAGTAAAAATTTTGCATTATGTAGCTTGTTATCTCTTAAAGTGAACATTTTTCTGGTTGAAATACACCGAAAAATGGAAACACAGCAGTCAAAAAATGGTAAAAAATAGGGATTTTCATAGAAAAAGAAGCACCTTTTTGATGTAAATAATTTTTGGTGTTAACATGGTCCGATTTGAATTTTATCTTCTACAGAAGGAAGAGCAAGCCTTCTTTTATAATACTCTCAATTTTGGTCAACTTGCACCGCAGGGTCTTGGAGGAGATAGTGTTAGCTGAAGATTACCAAACCTGCCATACACAGACAACTTCAGCTTTATATATACTTATAAACCCCTTCAGAGGTGTCTTCAGCTCTAGTGTTGGGTGCATGTCTTCTTTCTTCTGTTCCCTGGCCTCTTCGATGTATCATCAGCGAGCGTCAGCCGGTGACTGACTGGTCAAATTTTTCCCTTTAAATACCTGTCGCTAGGGAATTTGACAGGAAAGACACATCTGCAACCATGTCTAAAACAGGTCACATTAACTGCACTTAGCTGCCAATCAAAAAATGCAAATAGACTGAGTTGCTTTCACCTTGAATCAGAAAATATCAACCTAAATTTATGACACGCTACAAACCACAGCTAATATCATAGTTACATCCACAGTTAACTCAACAGTGAAAGTTACAAATATTACTGGCACCTGTGCTGGTGGCATGTGTAAAAAGATTCGAGCGAGGTCGTTGCCAGTACCACCTGACTGGCCCTGTGCCAGTGGCACGTAAAAAGCACTCACTACACTCACGGAGTGGTTGGCGTTAGGAAGGGCATCCAGCTGTAGAAACTCTGCCAGATCAGACTGGAACCTGGTGCAGCCATCTGGTTCGCCAGCCCTCAGTCAAAACCGTCCAACCCATGCTAGCATGGGAAGCAGACGTTAAACGATGATGATGATGATAATTACAAACATGTTTTTCTTCAAAAATAGTTAAATAGATTTAAAATTAAATTACCTTTAATCGGGGAAGCAGCTCCGATGAAGCTAAACACAAAAAGAAATATAATCTATATATAAATGATATAAGAAACCAGTTCATGACAGCAACAATACAAGCAATTAACCCTTTCGTGTTTAAACCGGCTGTATCCGGCCCAAATATTCTACACATTTTATGCTCAAACTGGCCAGAACCAGCATCTCACACCTACCCTGCAATGTCATTCTTAAAATAAGCAATTACGTCTTTCCTATCTGGAAGCTACAAAATAATATCTGATAATTTTTTTTTAAATGTGAATAAATAAGGACTATTTTTGCCAAATTAATCTGAATTCTAAAGGGTTAAATGACAACTATATAAGCTCACATGTAACTTATAGTTACATGTCCATACATAGCCAACTATACTTATAAATTGGTAACTCCACCTACAGGCTTCTTTCAGTTTCTGCCTACCAAATCCACTCACAAGGCTTTGGTTGGCTCGAAGCTATAGTAGAAGACACTTGTCCAAAGTGCCACGCAGTGGGACTGAACCCAGAACCATGTGATTTGTAAGCAAGCTACTTACCACACAGCCACTCCTACACCTATATATATATGTATATATCGGCATTGAAGCCAGTCGTACCAGTGCCGCCTCGACTGGCTTCTCTGCTGGTGGCACGTAAAAAGCACCATCCGAACGTGGCCGATGCCAGCACCGCCTCGACTGGCTTCTGTGCCGGTGGTACGTTAAAAGCACCAACCAATCGTGGCCGATGCCAGACTCCTCTGGCACGTAAAAAGCACCCACTACACTCGTGGAGTGGTTGGCGTTAGGAAGGGCATCCAGCTGTAGAAACACTGCCAGATTAGACTGGAGCCTGGTGCAGCCCCTGGCTTCCCAGACCCCGGTCGAACCATCCAACCCGTGCTAGCGCGGAAAACGGACATTAAACGATGATGATATATATATATAAAGAAATATATTACTAATTACTTTCATTTATCTCGTGTTTTGACTCTTCCTCATTCATTTTTTCCTGCTTCATTTGTTCTTTTAGATATTCTTGTTCTTCCGCCAATAATTTAGAACCTTCTTTCTGTAAACGTTCAATCTGCAAAACAAAACAGAAAAAAAAGTTGAATCATTAGTTTTAAGGTTCGTAACAAATACCTATCATTCTTCGTTTTTTAATCAAATCCATTCAGGTGTTGTTAGTCTTCTTAATTTTCACGATTCATGATTCACAAATCAAAATATTTCTAGTAATCAAACAAAAACTTTCATATTCAGCTTGAGCAGGTGTTATAATTAATTAATTTACATTACATATCTCCACTTTTAAGTAATGTAATAGCATCCATTTTTGTCTTAATAAAATGACTAGCTTTTACTCTTTTACTTGTTTCAGTCATTTGACTGTGGCCATGCTGGAGCACCGCCTTTAGTCGAGCAAATCAACCCCAGGACTTATTCTTTGTAAGCCTAATACTTATTGTATCAGTCTCTTTTGCTGGGGACGTAAACACACCAGCATCGGTTATCAACAGACACACAAACACATATATATATCCAACGGGCTTCTTTCAGTTTCCGCCTACCAAATCCACTCACAAGGCTTTGGTCTGCTTGAGGCTTGCCCAAGGTGCCACGCAGTCAAACTGAAGCTGGAACGGTGTGGTTGGTAAGCAAGCTACTTACCACACAGCCACTCCTGTGTAAAGGTTATTTGTTTAAAATCCTGTTTTTGATGTCCAATCTTCCATTACCCACCAATAAATAAAGAGGTTTTAATAGTTTTTAGGAAACAAGTCATATTCTCACCTCAGCTTGTAAATTTATATACGATGCAGCTTCTTTCGCTTTCTGTTGCTCATAAGCATTTTCTCGGGCTTCTAAGTCTTGAAAATATAAAAAAAATATGGAACTTTATGTTGATGACAAGAATAAATGTTTAATATTTTGGAATGATTTTTCTCCTTTTATTCTGGAGCAGTTGTTTAACCTCTTAGCATTAACATCACTCTGTTAAAATTAATGCTTTTTTTTTAATTCACATTGTTTTAAATTAATCATGCATTATCTTACAGCTATGAGATTTTGATGAGAATTCAACAAAGAATTTACAATGATTATTAACCCTTTCGTTACCGTATTTCTGTTGAGATGCCCTGTGTTTCTTTCAATTACTTTAAATATAACAACGAATTTAGCAAAATAACTTAGTTATCATTCAGCTAGTGTTTGGAACATAAATTGTGTCTAAGGTTTGGTGGAAGATTTTAATTCAAAACTTATAAAAACAAGACATTTGTACTCAGAGCCAGAGCCGGTTTCAGCCGGGTTGGTAATGAAAGGGTTAAATAATAATTTTAAAAGCCAAACACTCTATACAACATGTTAATTATTAACTAAGCATTCAAAACAAATCTAATATATTCACTTACACTGCAAGTTATCAAATATGCATGAAGCCTTAAATAGTCCAAAGATATAACAATGATTTCGGATCATAGCAGCCTACTATTTGATAGGTGCAAGTGTGGGTGTGTGGTTAAGGATCTTGTTACCAATCATGCAGTCTTGGGTTCAGTCCTACTGTGTGGTACATTGGGCAAGTATCCTCTAATATAGCCCTGGGTTCACCAAAAGCCTTGTAAATGGATTTGGTAGACAGAAACTAAAAGAAGCCCATCGTATTTATGCATACTGACATGGGTTGGATGGTTTGACAGGAGTTGGCAATCCAGGGGACTGTGCCAAACTCCAATGTCTGCTACGGCAAGGTTCCATAGCTGGATAACCTTCATAGTTTCCAAACAGCAATCATTTTACAGAGGGTACTGGATGCTTGTTACATGGCACCAACACCAGTGAGTTCTCCAAGTAACTCACAAGACAAAACCCCACAATTGAGCAAGGTGTTGTTGTATTGAGGGAAGTGGCTTTATGTCAAATTATGAGAGATTAGAGCAGTGTTCCGTGGAACCTTAGGGTTCTGCCAGTACAGTCCATGGGTTCCGCAAGAAGTTACAAAAATGCTAAAATCAATAGTAATTTTTAATTCTCCTGTGCAGATATGTGTGTATAAGACTATTAAATTATTGCACAGGGGTTCCTCGAGCCAGTGGAATGTTTCCTTGGGGTTCCACTCCAGCAAAAAGGTTGAAAAGCACTGGATTAAAGTATGATAGAGAGGCAGGTACAGATGTCTTGCTGTGGGGCAAATACATATTAGATCTTAAAATACATATGTTTTTATGTATATATATAACAAAGTAAAAGACATCAGTCAGTTTAAAACTATTCACCTTCTTTGAGTTTTTTCCGTTTACTGTCAAGTTCCTTATTTCTTATAATGGCAGCCTTTTTAGCTCGCCATATCTTGTCATATGCTGCCTGATAGAAAATATTTTATGTATTTAATTGTGAAATAAAATATTCATTCAACTATAAAAACATTAAAAAATCAAAAGCATATTTATAAACAATAAGATGAAACCCGGAACAGTTGTCTTTTTAATCACATTACCCACACTATATATACATAGATATACACAACTAATGTAGGATAAAATTTTATCAATGGCCAGCATATCAAAAAATACCTTTAAAGGTTAAATTTATAAATAACTTATAAAATAAGGGCAAAAGTAAAATTCTAATGCCAAATATGCCGAAATAAGACAAAATTGTCAATAACCATTATAATTTATGCGTCTCAAAACAAGCCAATAGAAATTTCTAAAAAATCCATTTTTATCGTATTGGTCCCAATTTCGGGGTTAATTCATAAGAATTTTCCCCTCCTCAGCGATAAATACATAAGACATAAATGAAATACTTACTCATACCCATGGAAAAATATATAGATATAGATATATATATATAGATATGTGTGTGTATCAGTTTTGCACAAATACACTGAAAACTTACCTTCGCTGATATATCGGTTAAAACTTCAAGAGCCTTGGATAACTGTTGAAACTCTAGTGCTGGAATATAAGAAGAAAAAATCACGGTAATATTGATTTCAAATTTTGTCACAAAGCCAGCAATTTTGGGCAAGTGGGTAAGTTGATGCCATCAACTCCTGTGTTCAGCTGGTACTTACTTTATCAACGGTGGCTAGCTGGCAGAATCGTTAGCACGCCGGGTGAAGTGCTTAGCGGTATTTCGTCTGCTGTTACGTTCTGAGTTCAAATTCCGCCAAGGTCGACTTTGCCTTTCATCCTTTCGGGGTTGATTAAATAAGTACCAGTTACGCACTGATGTCGATATAATCGACTTAAACCGTTTATCTGTCCTTGTTTGTCTTCTCTGTGTTTAGCCCCTTGTGGGTAGTAAAGAAATAAGTACTTACTTTATCAACCCCTAAAGGATGAAAGGCAAGGTAGACCTCAACAGAACTTGAACTCAGAACATTAAGATGAATGAAATGCTACTAAGCAATTTGCCAGGTATGCTAATGATTCTGTCAACCTGCTTCCTCAACTGTCACATATTAGGAATTTCTTCTTTCTGGAAATGTTATCATTCGTGTTAGCAGAAGTTGTATGCTTTTGTAAACTTAGACATTTGTGCTATTGTTTTATGTTAAATGAGAATAGCATCTATGGATGGTTAGTCGAGCGCTTACTAAAAAGTATATAACCTTGGAGTAATTAAACAAACACTTAATGACAAATAAAGGGCTTCACTTGATCTGCTTGAAATAGCATCTAAATCTCCCTCACTTCATGCCATACAGTCTTAAATAAGGGCAACTAAAGTGGAGAAAGTAATCTGGTGAACAAAAAGAGGGGATGGTCACAGCTAGAAAGGCTCCGACTGATCAAGGTAGACCTGGAACTAAACAATTTATCCACCAAAAATGCACCAATCTCAGGTTGTATCAAATTATTGATTTGGCGTTAGAAACACTGCCAGACCAGACTGGGGCCTATATCTTCTTTTACAGTTTCATTCATTGGACTTTAACTACGCTGGGACAAGACCTTCAGATTGTCTAATCAATTATATCGACTGCAGCACTTAAATCAAATAATCAGTTAGTGAATGGTTAAATTTCCTGTCACGTCGCTGTAGGGAGTTATCTCCCTTCACTCGCTAAACGTCACAAACAATTTACACTAACTCGCACATATGATCTGCTCCTGTAATATCTCTACCCACCATTCTTTACTCGGAAGTAATTGGTCAATTACTACAGTAAAGATAGATCCTGAGGGTGCCACAGTGTTCGTAATCTTTTTCAAAATAAAGTCAAACCTGCACCTACAATTTCTTTTTTGCCTCTCATCCTCTGTTGCACTCTAATCTCCTCCAACTCTATTTTTTTGCATTCAGCCTATTCCTGTCGCTCTCATCAATTGCTCTTCCAATCAATAATTAAATTATTATTGCAGCTATTATTTATCATTACATTCTAAGAGTTTAAATATTAAGGAGGTTGATTTTGTCTTGTGGCACGTAAAAAGCACCATCCGAGCGTGGCCGTTTGCCAGCCTCCCCTGGCACCTGTGCAGGTGGCACGTAAAAAGCACCCACTACACTCACGGAGTGGTTGGCATTAGGAAGGGCATCCAGCTGTAGAAACACTGCCAGATCAGACTGGGCCTGGCACAGCCTTCTGGCTTCTCAGACCCCAGCTGAACCGTCCAACCCATGCTAGCATGGAAAACAGACGTTAAACGATGATGATGATGATTCCGTCTAAAATCTATAATTAAATTATTAAGTTTCGTTTTTGGATTTGGTTTGCAAAATTCTTTATATGAGTTTGTGTGTTGAAGCATATTCTGTTGTGTCTAGGGAGAGTCATTCTCTTTTTGTGCCTTATTATGCAACACACTCACCGGTAAAATTTCCACCTTTTTCTTATTTTTATTGTTCTAAAATTTTCGTTGCGTCTTGCTACCTTTTCAATAGTTTTGGGAGTCAAAACTATTGAAAAGGTTGAAGCATATACTGTTGCGTCTGGGGAGAGTCATTCTCTTTTGGTGCCTTGTGGTTTAACACGTTCACCGGTGGAGTTTCCACTTATTTCTTTTTAATTTTTCTAAGGTTTTCGTTGCATCTTGCAACCTTTTCAATAATTTTGAGAGTCAAAACTATTGAAAAGGTTGCAAAATGCAACGGAAATTTTAGGAAAATATAAATAGGTGCAGGAGTGGCTGTGTGGTAAGTAGCTTGCTAACCAACCACATGGTTTCGGGTTCAGTCCCACTGTGTGGCATCTTGGGCAAGTGTCTTCTGCTATAGCCCCGGGCCGACCAATGCCTTGTGAGTGGATTTGGTAGACGGAAACTGAAAGAAGCCTGTCGTATATATGTATATATATATATATATATGTGTGTATGTTTGTCCCCCCAACATCGCTTGACAACCGATGCTGGTGTGTTTACGTCCCCGTCACTTAGCGGTTCGGCAAAAGAGACCGATAGAATAAGTACTGGGCTTACAAAGAATAAGTCCCGGGGTCGATTTGCTCGACTAAAAAGGCGGTGCTCCAGCATGGCCGCAGTCAAATGACTGAAACAAGTAAAAAAAGAAAAAAAGAGAAATAAGAAAAAAAGTGGAAATTTTACCGGTGAGTGTGTTACATAATAAGGCACAAAAAGAAATGATTCCCTCCAGACACAACAGAATAAATTATTAAGAGGTTGATTTTGTCTTTTATTTCATCTAAAATCCGTAAGATTATACCTCTTCTACTATAAATATGCAGTCTGGTATCGATATAAAACCTCACCATTATGTATTATTACTGAATGTGTATCAACATACATTATCATTATTGCATTATATGTTTGTGTTATGGGAGAATCCCAAACACCTCAGCATGTCTGAAGAGAGACTCACCGATTACAGAAGAAATGAGTGAACCGTCAGTAGCTGAACAGTGACTATTGAGTATTGTACCTACATTTGAGTAATATGAAGTGAATACAGTGTTAACATGTGTCTATAATAGGTTATTTTTACATAACTACAACCACCTCTCTCTCTTTTACTCTTTTACTTGTTTCAGTCATTTGACTACAGCCATGCTGGAGCACCGTCTTTAATCGAGCAAGTCGGCCCCAGGACTTATTCTTTTGTAAGCCCAGTATTTATTCTATCGGTCTCTTTTGCCGAACCGCTAAGTTACAGGGACGTAAACACACCAGCATCGGTTGTCAAGCAATGCTAGGGGGACAAACACAGACACACAAACACACACATACATATATATATATATATATACATATATACGACAGGCTTCTTTCAGTTTCTGTCTACCAAATCCACTCACAAGGCTTTGGTCGGCCCAAGGCTATAGGAGAAGACACTTGCCCAAGGTGCCACGCAGTGGGACTGAACCATGTGGTTGGTAAACAAGCTACTTACCACACAGCCACTCCTGCGCCTATTTATTTGTGTAATAATATTTTACGCCAGACATGTATATCCACGCCATATCAGTTTGTTATTTTAAAATGTATTAATCATTATTACAATTTGGATTACAATGAATTTTTCCAAATGGATTTCTCACCTGCGTTTGCATTATCTGGATTTTTATCAGGATGGCATTTCAGAGCTTTTTTTCTGTAGGCTGAAATAATCTGGGGGAAAAAAAATAAAAGAACAAATAAACATTACGTACAAGTAAAATTCCATTCAAACTTTTCATTCAACTTAAAGCAGCTTCATAACGATATGTTCTTGTTTCAAATAGTCTGTACAAGAAAGGTCCACAAGGCCCCTGGGGTGTCCATATAAGATTTTGTTGCAATACACAAAATCATCATCATCGTTTAACGTCCATTCTCCATGCTAGCAGGGGTTGGACTGTTCGACTGGGGATCTGGGAAGCCAGGAGGCTGCACCAGGCTCCAGTCTGATTTGGCAGTGTTTCTACAGCTGGATGCCCTTCCTAACGCCAACCACTCCGTGAGTGTAGTGGGTGCTTTTTACGTGCCAGGGGAGGCTGCCAGCAGCCATGATCAGATTGGTGCATTTTACGTGCCACCGGCACGGAAGCCAGTCGAGGTGGCTCTGGCAATCGGCCAAAAATATTTTGACAATTTCTTATACAATTCCTAAAAATTATAAAAGTATATTACGGAGATGTACTTGCATAGCAAGTGACCTGATCTGAGATCGTGTGCTGGAACGAAAACAATTGCAGCGTGTATGGTGTTTAGCACGGAATTTTGTCAGTGAACAGGTCGCGGTCTCAAAGCGCCGAAAATATTTTGACAACTTAAATTTAAATGTTGAAGTGAATCTAACGGATTTTGTGTGTTTCTTAAATGGCTTATAAACACCTTCCATGCTGCAATTGTTTATAAAAATATAATAGAATTTTTTTTTTTAAATCAAAATAGATGAACATCAATGGAATTTGTATCCTTGTGGTACCAGTGCCGGTGGCACATAAGAAAACCATCCGAACGTGATCGTAGCCAGTACCGCAACGACTGGCCTCCGTGCTGAAGGCACGTAACAAACACCATCCGAGCGTGGTCGTCCGCCAGCCCCGTCTGGCACCTGTGTCGGTGACACATAAGAAAACACCATCCGAGCGTGGCCGTCAGCCAGCCTCGTCTGGCACCTGTGTCGGTGGCACATAAAAAACACCATCCGAGCGTGGCCGTCTGCCAGCCTCGTCTGGCACCTGTGTCGGTGGCACATAAAATCACCCACTACACTCTCGGAGTGGTTGGCGTTAGGAAGGGCATCCAGCTGTAGAAACACTGCCAGATCTGACTGGCCTGGTGCAGCCTTCGGGCTTGCCAGACCCCAGTTGAACCGTCCAACCCATGCTAGCATGGAAAGCGGACGTTAAACGATGATGATGATTAGATGGGAATGGGGGTCCACCCGAGTAAAATAGGAATCAAAAGGATCCAAAGGTAAAAATGGTTGAGAACTACTGCTCTATATGATCACAAGACCTGCTAAAAGTAGCAGCCAAATTTCCTTCAAATCGCACCTTACTACTCATTACATAATAGTCCGAAGAATGATGTTTGAGAGGTCAGTTACAGTTGAAACCTCTTTGAAGAAAGAGCTGCCTGACTTGGGTTGACTTGGAGTCAAACAACTTGACTATATTCAGAACATGTTCTAAAATACACCGGTCATATGTTTCTTTTTCTCTTTCTCTCAGACATACTATCTCCATTACATAGTAGACCTGAAACTAAATATCAAACACTTTGCCTAATTAACGTATTTTAAGGAACACTTTTTTGTCAAAAATTAGGTTAAAAAATATGGGAGTTTCTTATACATGGATAGTATTATAATCCCTTTAAAAAATCTCTTTTCCAAATTTTAAGCCCCAAAAATTAGGGGGTTCCTTATACACGTTAAATACGGTACTTCTGGTTAGAATTCTAGCAGCCTTTTGGCGTTATTATAATAATGAAATTGTTGTATACAGTGCTCAGGTGCACCACAACTTGGCAAAAAGTGCGTATAAAGTATATGCAGTAATGTACAAATCAAATATACAAATTTTAGATTCCTATCAAATATACAAATATAATTGCTTGTATCCCTCTGAAACTTGGTTTAGTCTCATTTATTAAAGGTCACTCATTAACTTGAAACATCGGTAAATCTTACCCATTAACGCAATGTTTAAAAAGGAGCGAAACAGCGCCATCCTTTCTTTGCACCAAACATTAGGGTTCTTTCCATCACAGATCCACTTTAAAAAATACATTATTAAAACCCAAAACAAAAAGTAAACTTCTTCTCTGGTTGTATAATCCAGTAAGACTACATACAAGTTCAAAATCCGCATTTAATCGATAAGCTGGAATATTTAAATTTGAATTCATACTTTCGAAGGTTGTAAATATTTTCGCAAACTTCCTCAGTTTCAAAGTAAGATATTAGCAAATCGCTCCATGGAGCTAAGGTTACCAAGAGACATCTTTCGGTACAAGTACCATAACTGCCAAGTCTGTTTGTTTACATCTGAAGAAGATCGTCACTTTCTGTAAAGTTTATATGTATATATATATATATATATATATATATATATATATATATATATATATATATATATGTGGGGTTAGGGTTAGAGTTTGGATTAGGGGTGGGAGAAAAGGGTTACTTTTTTCTTCAGAAATGTAAATAAACCCACGTGGGTTTATAATTGGCAGTACTTGTACCGAAAGATCGCCAATAGAAGATTGACCAAATATTTCATTTAAATTTATCCGGGAAGTAAAAGTTATATCTCGTTCTTGGATCTGGTTTGCAAGATTCTTTATATGAGTTCGTGTGTTGAAGCTTATTCTGTTGTGTCTGGGGAAATATTTCATTTAAACTTATCCGGGAAGTAAAAGTTATATCTCGTTCTTGGATCTGGTTTGCAAGATTCTTTATATGAGTTCGTGTGTTGAAGCACATTCTGTTGTATCTGGGGAGAGTTATTTCCTTTTTGTGCCTCTTATAATGTAACACACTCACCGGTAAAATTTCCGTTGCGTTTTGAAACCTTTTCAATAGTCAAGACTATTGAAAAAGTTGTAAGACGCAACGAAAATTTTAGGAAAATAAAAATAAGAAATAAGTAGAAATTTTACCGGTGAATGTGTTACATTGTAAGGCACAAAATGAAAATGACTCTCCCCAGACACAACAAAAGTAATATCGTAAATGTTTATAATTTCCTATTTCTTTTCTACCCACAAGGGGCTAAAAACACAGAGGGGACAGTGCGAAACTGGTACTTTATTTATCGACCCCGAAACAATGAAAGGCAAAGTCGACCTCGGCAGAATTTGAACTCAGCGTTAACGACAGACGAAATACCGCTAGACATTTCGCCCGGCGTGCTAACGATTCTGCCAGCTCGCCGCCTTCATAAATATTTATAATTTCCATTATTCTTTCTAATTATTCCCGATGTGAATGTAACTACAAATGACATTTATAATAATAATAATAATGAAATTATTGTATACAGTGCTCACGTGTACCACAACATTTGTTTACTATTTTCTCCCAAATCGTAAAATTTCTGTAGACAGGTCAACAATAAAGCCATACCTCTTTCTTAGTGGCTGTTTCATCTATTTGGAGGAGAGAATATAGATCTAATTTCGTAATATCGGTTGCTGCCATGGTTCGTAGTAAAAGTGTGTTTGTGTTTCGTTGAAGAAAGACAAATGAATGAAAAACCGAAAATTCCGGGAAAGCAATATGCAAGGGAGGTAATAACACTTCAGCGATAGTTGCGTAAATTATAATTTAGTTTCATCCAAATTTTCGTCATTAATACATTTAATTTAATTTCATAAATAATAAAATATAAATTTTATATTCTCTTCTTGAAATAGATGAAACAGCCACTAAGAAAGAGGTATGGCTTTATTGATAACTTGTCTACAGAAATTGTACGATTTCAGGGAAAATAGTAAACAAATGTCATTTATATTTGAGGGATCTTTTTTTAAAATTTATATTTTATAATATCGATTACTGCCATGGTTTAATAGCAAAAATGTGTTTGTGTTTCATTAAAAAAATACGAATGAATGAAAAACCGAAAATTCCGGGAAAGCTACATGAAAGGGAGGTAATAACACTTCAGCGATAGTTGCGTAAATTATAATTTAATTTCATTCAAATTTTAGTTACTAATACATTTAATTTAATTTCATAAATAATAAAACGAATTATAAAATATAAATTTAAAAAAAAGAAATCAAATCTAAATGGTTTTAAGCGATTTTTCTATGGCAGAGCCTCGTTCTCATACGAAGGTCTCACACGTGCCAACGCCATCTCTTCCTTTTAGTCGTTCGGTTCTCCTTCGGGCAGGTAAGGTGCCACCATCTCACTCACATTTTCGCTTAAATTCCGTTATTATTCCATATTGTTCCCAATTTTTCTTACTCCGTAATGTTCCTAACGTATGGTTGATTCCACCAAAGCCGTCTAAGTCGCCACAACACCGCTAAATATTGAATATAACCGTTTTTAAAGTCTAATTTCTCCACGAAACTTCCATGTGCGCCATTTTATATTCGCCAAATCAGAAGAAAACAGAATTTAATTACAACTTTTGTTGAAGATATTACTCTATTTTTCTTATTAATTCAGTGATGTGTATATAGTATGTTAATAATCGGTTTGTGTTTTATGAAATGTGGCTTCAAAATGCGAGTTTTTAAAGCTGTAAGCAGTTAATTAAGCTCGACTTCGTCTGTTGCTTCCGATCTTATAATCCAATAAACGTGTCGTGCATGACATGACGCTCGTAATCCGTGTAAATCCCAACTGATCCACATGAATTCTCTATGCAATGTAATTGTTCCACGCATGTTACCATTTAACGGTATTAACTTGAGAACAGTGGTCCCTGTGCGCGCACTCGCACGTCACCGCTAGCCAGTCGTGACTAATCGATCCTACAACGACTACGTTGCAAAGTAAATAAAAACACAAAATATATAATTTTTTTTTTTTTTACACAAAGCAAATAATTTTTTTAAACGAAGTAAATAAAACACAAAGTAAGGATCGGTTATAGTCACGACTAGCTAGCGCGAGTACGCTACTGCGCGCACCGGGACCACTGTTCTCAAGTAGTACTCCATTTAACTTCCTTTGATTGTCAACCTCTTGAATTATTGCAAAACTTAATTTTGATCGATGTTCAGTTTTTACTGTGTGCCTATTTAAACACTCAAATGAGTTGACGGTATACTCTTTTACTTGTTTCACTCATTTTCACTGCGGCCATGCTGGAGCACCGCCTTTAGTCGAGTAAATCGTCCCCAGGACTTATTCTTTGTAAGCCTAGAACTTATACTATCGGTCTCTTTTGCCGAACCGCTAAGTTACGGGGACGTAAACACCATCGGTTGTCAAGCGATGTTGGGGGACAAACACAGACATACAAACATATATATATATATACATACGACGGGCTTCTTTCAGTTTCCGTCTACCAAATCCACTCACAAGGCTTTGGTCGGCCCGAGGCTATAGTAGAAGACACTTTGCCCAAGTTGCCACGCAGTGGGACTGAACCCGGAACCATGTGGTTGGTAAGCAAGCTACTCACCACACAGCCACTAGTTAGATTTTTATTTTAATTAATATAAATTAATCGTACGATAAATATATTTTGTGGTTGCTTTTATTGTTTTGTTTTTCATTCTATTTTAGAATAAACAAAAATGAAGACGATTTACGCTGACCAGACTGTGAACGTGCCGGATGGAGTGACGGTAAAAGTTAGTTCGAGGCGTGTGACGGTTACTGGTCCTCGCGGGACCCTGTATCGAAACTTCCGACACCTTTTCATCACAATTACCCTGCCTAGGAAGAACCTCGTCAAAGTCGAAAAATACTTCGGTAAGAGGAAAGAATTGGCCGCCGTGCGCACTGTTTGCACTCATATTGAGAATATGATCAAGGGTGTTACCAAAGGGTTCCGTTACAAGATGAGGTCTGTTTATGCCCATTTCCCAATCAACGTTGTGGTATTGAATGGCGGCAATGCCGTTGAAATCAGAAATTTCCTTGGAGAGAAATTTGCCCGACATGTGGAAATGTTACCTGGTGTTATGTTCTCTGTATCGACGGCGCAAAAGGATGAATTCGTCTTAGAAGGAAATGATATCGAGTTGGTTTCCAGATCAGCTGCCCTCATCCAACAGTCAACATCAGTGAAAGAAAAAGATATAAGAAAGTTCTTGGATGGCATTTACGTATCCGAGAAAGGTACTATACAGGAATAAATAATGTTGGACAGTGTGAACACGAACTTTTACAGAACGTTTCAAACATTGTCTGATGAAATAAAGTGGAGTGAACTATCTTTAATAAATGTGCTTTCTTTTCATTCCAATGTGCTGTGATAATATTTCATATTTCTATATGGCATATTTCATAGATAAATACAGATGTTAATTTTTTTTGCCTTTTTATCCATATTGTTGACTTGAAGTTTTCTACCGTCTTCTCAGTTGCATCCACTATTTAGTAATGATTTTGTATAGCTATTGTTTTGGTTAATTTCAATTGTAAACTCTCTAAACGGCTTTTAACTATGTTTAATCTAAATGCTATTGATATCTTCAGGGTAATGAAATCAGATCTTAAAAACTCTTTAATGCTAGCAAAATGTCCCTATCGGATACTCTTACTCTTTACTCTTTTACTTGTTTCAGTCATTTGACTGCGGCCATGCTGGAGCACCGCCTTTTTTAGTCGAGCAAATCGACCCCAGGACTCATTCTTTGTAAGCCCAGTACTTATTCTATCGGTCTCTTTTGCCAAACCGCAAAGTGACGAGGACGTAAACACACCAGCATCGGTTGTCAAGCAATGCTAGGGGGACAAACACATACACACATATATATATATACATATATACGACAGGCTTCTTTCAGTTTCCGTCTACCAAATCCACTCACAAGGCATTGGTCGGCCAGGGGCTATAGCAGAAGACACTTGCCCAAGATGCCACGCAGTGGGACTGAACCCGGAACAATGTGATTGGTTAGCAAGCTACTTACCACACAGCCACTCGATGGTTTCAAGCTTGTATGTAAGCAATATTGGGCATTCCTTCGATATGATCAAGACATTTCACTAAGGGTATTTCCGTAGGGTGTGGAGTTTAAATTATGCCAGCAATGTCTCATTTTAAACTTGAAGAAAAAAAGCCTTGCATATTTGTTCTTACCTGTTTCATGTGTGTATATATGTAAAATCTGCAAATTTCCAAGCAGAATCGAACTGTCATTTCCTTCCACGGATATACGCGAAGTGAAGTGTTTTGATTTTGTCGAGTTATATCGAAAGAATGCGAACTTTTTAGATGGTTTCAAGCTGGTATGTAAACAATATTGGAATGTGTAGTTCTAACTACAAAAGTTAAATAGGATCCCACTTGGTAAAAATCGGAATCCTTTGCATGTTCTGTTGCTTGTCTTGGAAGTTTTGGCTTACAAGTTATTGATCAACTCAAGATGATTGTGGAAGACACTTGTACAGTGGAATTGAATAGCTAGCGATTGGCTTTCAGTGATGGATATAAATATTGGTGAGAAAACAGGTGGGTGGGCTTAGCACAGATTCCCTTGCTATTTGAACTACATTAGGTTAGCTACTGTTTGAATTGCACTGGACTATGATATATCTTAACCTGATGTTCTCATACTTCTGTTATTAAACTAGAGGTCTGGATTCTACTTGTGCATGATCTTAAAATTTGGGTACTACTAGCGAACAGTGGTCCCGGTACGCGCTAGCTAGTCGTAAGTAGTCGATCCTACAACGGCTTTTTAACCCTAACCTTAGTTTGTTTATAAAAATTATTTATTTAATTTTCTTTGATATGTATTCAGCCTTGAAATACAAACATACGTGCAAGTCGTAGGATCAGCTACTTACAACTAGCTAGTGCGAGTACATGCACCGAGACCACTATTCGCTAGTAGTGCCAAAATTTGTATCTTGCATATAACTACCAACATATTTTGCATTCTGTCATGGGTTGAATGGTTTCTCCAGGATCCAGCAAGTTACAGGTTTGTATAGAGACCGAGTGTCAGCTTAGGCATTGTTTCTAGAGCTGGATACCTTTCCTGACGGTAAACAAATGACTCTAAGCTTGTTTTTAGGGAAACTATTTTCGTCTTGTGGTCAGTGCAACACTTGACCCTTTCGTTACTATATTTATTTTGAGGTGCTCTGTGTTTCTTTCAATTAATTCTAAATATAACAAAGAATTTAGTAAAATGACTTAGTTACCATTAAGCTAGTGTTAGGGACATTAATTGTGACTAAGGTTTGGTGGAAGATTTTAATTCAAAACTTATGAAAGCAAGACGTACTACAGAGCCAGGTTGGTAACTAAAGGGTTAAAGTTGTACTAGAGTAGTTGTTTTGAACTGTTGACTAATTAGATGTTTAATGAATATTTCCTGCTTCTGCATAAATGAATTCTTGCACTTTTCCCAACCAAAAAATCACAGATCCTACATGTGAAGTGATAATGCACTAAAAAGTTTTTCTTTGCATATGTGATACTAAATTGTCCTGTCTTTTATACCATCTGGTACAATACTTCTAATTTTCCATATCATTTGCCTTCATGTTTATATTTTACACCAGTTGATCCTATTATCACTTTTATATTCCCTTTAAATACATATAAATATTGGTTAGTTTTGGACAGGCCTTGCCAATTTAAATTGAGGGCCGCTTGTGTAGTTTATGCACTTAAGATCAAATAATCAAATTACTGAGTCTAGAATTTTTAGTTTGTTTATAATTATAAAGTGGTAGGCTATTGTTTTATAGCCACTTTGAGTATACCTTTAGCTTTTGTTTCAGTCAGTGGACAGTGATTATCCTGGGGCACTGTATTGAAGGGTTTTAAAGTCTGGTACTTATTCTATGAATTGCATTAAAAAGCACCATCTGAACGTGGCTGATGACAGTGGCACTTAAAAAGCACCATCCAAATCGTGCCAGTGGCACGTAAAATGCACCAATCCGATTGTGGCCATTGCCTAGCACGTAAAAAGTACCCACTACACTCACGGAGTGGTTGGTGTTAGGAAGGGCATCCAGCTGTAGAAACACTGCCAGATCAGACTGGAGCCTGGTGCAGCCTTCTGGCTTCCCAGATCCCTGGTCGAACCGTCCAACCCATGCCAGCATGGAGAACAGACGTTAAACGATGATGATGATGAAACTTATGTTATTGGGACGTTAATAAAAGTAAACACGCACATTGAACTTCTGTGTACCAAATTCACTCATAAGGCAGCCTGGAGCTTAAGTTGACACTTGCCCAAGGTGCCATGTTGTGAGACTGAACCAATAACCACATGGACGTTAAACGAGGATGATGAATGTCATATGAAATTGTCACCCATAATTATGACCCTAGTATCGATCTATTGCATTTCAAATTGTTTTAGAGTTAGGGTTAGGGGAGGGTATCTTTTTTTCTTCAGAAATGTAAATAAACCCAATCTGTTTCTTAAACGAGGGACATATTCATACAGCACAGAATGTTGTTTACCTCAATGGATGTATTTGATTGGTTAAAATTGCCGAAATGCAAGAAATTAAAGACGAAATATGTTACAAACTATAGAATTTTCTCAATAAAGCCAAGAGAAAAAGATGTTTTATAAACACATTCTACCAGTATACGAAGTTTAAAGTTTTTTAGTTACCTAGAAATTATGTTACAAACTGCCCTTCAAACCGAAAAGATCCTAAGTACCTGAAAAACAAAGAATTATGAAAGAAGGCAAATATGTACCAGGGGTGGCAGAAAGAAGAGAGAACTAAACTTGATCATTCTGGAACACCCAGAATAAAAACAATAACAACTGAAAGACTTACCCTCTAGTCATTACTAAATGTCATTGTAGATAACTGATGCTTGGTGTATGGTCCAGTAGTTAGGAGTATTTGGCCCACAATCGTAAAGTCAAGAGTACGATTCCCTGCAGCACACTGTATTCTTGAACAAGGCAATCTACTTCACCTTGCTGCAGTCCATTCAGTTGACAAAAATTGAGTTGTAGTTGTAATACAAAGTGGCCAACCTTGTGACATTGTGTGAAGCTGAATCTCCCTGAGAACTACCTTTTATGGTATACATGTCTGTGAAGTACTCAGCCACTTGTGCATTAATTTTACTAGCAGACTGTTCCATTGATCAGATAAACAGGAACCTTGTCGTAACTGACAGAGTGCCATTTTAATAAAAAGAGGGAAAGGGAAGAAAATGTTCCATAGCGTAAAGCAAAAATGTCATATCTTTAGTACGAGCAGTGAAAGCTAAGACAAAATAATTGCTATTCCTTTTATTTATTTATTGCCCACAAGGGGCTAAACACAGAGGGGACAGACAAACGGATTAAGTCGATTACATCGATCCCAGTGCATAACCGGTACTTAATTTATCGACCCAGAAAGGATGAATGGCAAAGTCAACCTCGACGGAATTTGAACTCAGAACATAACAGCAGGCGTAATACCACGAAGCATTTTGCCCAGTATGCTAATATTTCTGCCAGCTCGCCGCCTTATTGCTATTGCTATTAATGGAATAATTGTTATTCCATCATGTAGTATTAGCCATCGACTCACGCTCAGTTTGATTAACAGCCTTTGCATTGGTATTTATCTGTGGGCTTGGCTTCCAGACCTGTGAGACCCCACATGCTGCTGTTAGGACCGGATTAACACCCATAGTGATCTTAATGTCTACAAAGATTTTCCTGCCCCTATTCAGGATCTTTTTTCATTTTCTTTCAACCACTTGAAGGTTTATCTTGCTCCAGTCCACTCAGCTGGCCAAAATGAATTGTAGTTGTAATTCAAATGGGCCAGCCTTGTCATATTCTGTATGAGGCTGAATCTCCCTGAGAACTACGTTAATGATATACATAGGCGCAGGAGTGGCTGTGTGGTAAGTAGCTTGTTTACCAACCATATGGTTCCGGGTTCAGTCCTACTGTGTGGCACCTTGGGCAAGTGTCTTCTACTATAGCCTCGGGCCGACCAAAGCCTTGTGAGTGTATTTGGTAGACGGAAACTGAAAGAAGCCCATTGTATATATGTATATGCGTGTGTGTGTCTGTGTTTGTCCCCCTAGCATTGCTTGACAACCGATGCTGGTGTGTTTATGTCCCCGTAACTTAGCGGTTCGGCAAAAGAGACCGATAGAATAAGTACTGGGCTTACAAAAGAATAAGTGCCGGGGTCGAGTTGCTCGATTAAAGGTGGTGCTCCAGCATGGCCGCAGTCAAAATGACTGAAACAAGAAATAATATGCCTGTGGAGTACTCGGCCACTTGGGAGTTAATTTTATCCTCGTGTGGTAATGAAAAGTGAAAGTGACATCCAATATTTGCTGTAGTTATTTGTCTTTGATTTAACACTGTGTCTATGCATCGGTGTATCAGTTTTTCCTTTCAATCTCCATATCTACTGTACCTCTCATTTTTTCTCTTTCACTTTCCCTGTGTCCCTCCTCTCTCCTGCTTTTAGTATAACAATGTGTATATATAACTATGTATCAACTTTTCTTTCAACCTATGTATCTACTTTTCCTGCGACGTGATAATCATTTAAATACAGAAAATGAACGCTATTACCACCTACTGTCTGTCTCTCTTACTTCCTCTCTGAAACATTTAAAAGCACCAAATGAATGCTGCCTCTTTTACTCTCCCTCTTCCTTTCTGTCCTCCTCTCTGATGCTTTGCCATTCACTTCTTCCTTTAAAGTATATGTGACACACACCACAGGTACATACAAACAGAACAATTTGGCATATTAATATTATTGACTAGCTGGCCACGTGCCTTAAAAAATGACAGCTAATTGTAGTATTTTATATATAAAAAAGGTATATAATAATCACACATACAAACATTCACATACTGCTCTTGTACATGCACACAGATACACACATGTACACAGACTTGAAACGCTATTTGATTTTTCTTTTTAGCGTTGAATGTTCACTGTCCCACTTCCATTGCAGCCCCCCCCACACACACACACACGCAGACAAACATTCACATAACTTCCTTTTACATACATACACATATACTCACACAGAGTTGAAACGCTGTTTGATTTTTTTTCACCACAGATCTTTCATCATCTCACAACCAAGTTTGCCATCACCCCTTCCTTCCTTATTCATCTATCACCCCTTCCTTTCTCATTCATATGTTGTGACGGAGAAAAACACGAGTATTGTTATAGTAGATAAGTAGGATTATTATTAATTAGATCTGTTCCTGTACGGCAGAAAAGAGATCCAATTAGAAATTATTATCATTGCTATTAATTTCATGTTTGAGTTCTGCTAATCATGGACATTGAAGTTGATTTGAATGTGGTTCTGTAAATTTGTTTGACGATAGGCACAGGAGTGACCATAAGCACAAGTATGGTTGTGTGATAAGAAGTTTGCTTCTGGGCTCAGTCCCACTGCATGACCCCTTGGTGCAGTGAGACTGGACCCGAAATCACATGGTTACAAAGCAAGCTCCTAAAAAGTACCAGAAGGGGGTGTGAATTGGACTTCCTGGAAAGGCCTGAGAGAGGGTGAGTGGGACTTGCTGGAAAATTCCAAGGAGAGGAGAAAGGACTTCTTTGGAAAAGTCCAGGAGGGGTAGGGGCTTCCTGGAAAAGTCTGAGGAGGGGGTAAAGACTTCCTGGAAAAGTCCAAGGAGGAGGTGGGCATTTCCTCGAAAAGACTGAAAGGGGTGCACCTCCTAGAAAAGTCTAGGGATGGGACTTCCTGGAAAAGCCTGCAGAGGGGCTAGGGACTTCCTGGAATAGTCCAAGAAGGGGCTAGGGATTTCCTGGAAGTCTGAGGAGGGAGTGGGTACTTCCTGGAAAAGTCCGAGTAGAGGTGGAACTTCCTAGAAAAGACCGAGGAGGGGCAGGAAGGACTTCCTGGGAAAGTCCAAGGAGCGGTGGGATTTCCTGGAAAAGCTAGAGGATGAGGTGGGCCTTCCTGAAAAATGTTTTAAAAAATAACTTACCAGCATTCCCTTCATATACACAGTGATCACATTCAGTTAAAATGGTTTGCTGATGTCCCTCTTTTTTTCCTTGGTGAGAAGATCGCATTGTTTTACATCATTTTATTCCCTCTGGAATAACACCACTGTTTTCTTTGAATCATATGTCGGAAGTATAAAGATTTGAATAACACCTGCGTGTAACTCCACTTCTTTATTTATGTTAATCAAACACATTTCACTAAACCCTGGAATGTCTACCTTTTAAGTAGGCTGTTACATCCTTGGTACTTATGCCAATTTTTTGCTACCCTGGCAAATATTTATTTATTTTTTTCCGTGTTATTTGTACACATTGACAAAAATACACATACATTTATATATATAGTGAATAAAAAAAAAACATATATCAGAAAGAAGCACACTCTAAAAAATAGAGCAGTAATTATTACAACAAAATTTTATATAGAGTTACCCAAGGTTTCGCACCCTCAAAACCAAGCCTTGTGGACAGCTCATCAGACTCTTTGTGGGTGTGAAATCTTGGGTAACTCTATATAAAATTTTGTTGTAATATATATATATATATATATATATATACACACACACATAGTGAAGGCTCTGAATTCGAAATCGAACCAAATTCGTCGACTGGCATCCATGCCAACCTCCCTTCACTGGACACTAGACTCTGTTCGCGAAGACCTGTTGGGGCAAGTGAAATCGAAATTGAACCAAATTTGATGACTGGCACCTGTGTCAGTGGAGTGCTAACAGCTCCATCCAAGCGGGATCACTGCCAGAGCAGCTGTCTGGCATGTAAAGAATACCATTTGAGCATGATCGTTGTCAGCGTCGCCTCACTGGCACATGAACAAAACATTCGAGCGAGGTCATTCCCAGTGCTGGTGGCACGTAAAAAACAGCATTTTCGAGCGTGGCCGTTGCCAGTACCGCCAGACTGACCCTCGTGCTGGTGGCACTTTAAAAGCACCCACTACACTCTCGGAGTGGTTGGCGTTAGGAAGGGCATCCAGCTGTAGAAACTCTGCCAGATCAGATTGGGGCCTGGCGCAGCCATCTCATTCGCCAGCCCTCAGTCAAAATCATCCAACCCATGCTAGCATGGAAAGCGGACGTTAAACAATGATGATGATAATGATACACACATACACATAGTGAAGGCTCATGCCTTAGTGGTTAGGGTATTTGACACACGATTGTAAGGTCACGAGTTCAAATCCCGGCAGTATATTGTATCCTTGAGCAAGGCCCTTTATTTCACATTCCACTCAACTGGCAAAAATGAATAGTGTCTGTATGTCAAAGGGTGAGATTTTCCAAATTCTGTATCATGATGAGTCTCCCTCAGAACTAAGTTAATGGCGTGTATGTCTGTGGAGTACTCAGCCACTTGCACATTAATTTTATAAGTAAGCTGTTCCATTGATTGGATCAACTGGGACCCTTGTCATCATGACTGATAGAGTGCCCTATACACACACCCATTGTGCTTCCCAAATCCCATTTTTGCTGATACAGGTAGGTCCCCTTGAGAACCACATGTGATCTGTCATCCAGGTTTTTTGTCATCTCTCCTCAGTGAGATTTGAGATCATGAGATCAAACTTCACTATTTTTCCCATGCCTTCTTGGAACTCCCACTTTTGCGGCTTCATCCACATTAAGTGGTTGGCACTTCTCTATAAATGTCCACATCCATAGGCATCATGTGTCCATACCATAAAGGTGGCGAGCTGGCAGAAACGTTAGCACACCGGGTGAAATGCTCAACGGTATTTCGTCTGCCGAGGTCGACTTTGCCTTTCATCCTTTCGGGGGTCAATAAATTAAGTACCAGTTACGCACTGGGGTTGATGTAATCGACCTAATCCGTTTGTCCCCTCTATGTTTAGCCCCTTGTGGGTAGTAAAGAAATAGGTATTTCGTCTGCCGCTACATTCTGAGTTCAAATTCCGCCGAGGTCGACTTTGCCTTTCATCCTTTTGGGGTCAATAAATTAAGTACCAGTTATGCACTGGAGTTGATGTAATCAACTTAATCCATTTGCCCCCTCTGTGTTTAGCCCCTTGTGGGTAGTAAAAAAATAAAATAAGATACCAGAGTTTTTCTCTCAACACATTTGTGTTGGTTACCCGGAACCATGTGGTTGGTAAGCAAGCTACTTACCACACAGCCACTCCTTCATTTTTTTCCTATCATACTGATCTTAATTTTGTGACTATTCCATGGCAGAGAAGTATTTTTGACTTCTATTTTTAGTGATGCAGGTGCTCATGTAGTACCCTTGTATGTGTGTGTGTGTGTGTATATATATATATACTCTTTTACTTGTTTCAGTCATTTGACTGTGGCCATGCTGGAGCACTGCCTTTAATCGAGCAAATCGACCCCGGGACTTATTCTTTGTAAGCCCAGTACTTATTCTATTGGTCTCTTTTTTGGCAAACCGCTAAGTGACGGGGATGTAAACACACCAGCATCGGTTGTCAAGCAATGCTAGGGGGACAAACACAGACACCTGTATATATATATATATATATACGACAGGCTTCTTTCAGTTTCCGTCTACCAAATCCACTCACAAGACTTTGGTCGGCCCGGGGCTATAGTAGAAGACACTTGCCCAAGGTGCCACGCAGTGGGACTGAACCCGGAACCATGTGGTTGGTTAGCAAGCTACTTACCACACAGCCACTCCTGCACCTATATACATACACAATAGTACCTTGGCTTTTGAACTCTGATCTCGAATAAATCACGCTTCATATATATATATGAAGCATGATTCATTCATAAACTGAGGTACTACTGTATGAAATGAATATGAGAAAGACAGGAGATAAAGTACGATTTATTCGTGATCAGAGATGTTCAATAACCGAGGTTCTACTGTGTATACATATTATATATATTTTATTAATCTGCCTGTACAGCTTGTATTCGCTGCCACTAGCAGTGATATTTCTAATAGTGCTATCGCTCTCATATTCATTTATTTTATATATATATATATATATATGCCGGTGGCATGTAAAAAGCACCATCCGATTGTGGCTGTTGCCAGCCTCGTCTGGCCCCCGTGCCGGTGACACGTAAAAAGCATCAACTGATCGTGGCCGTTTGCCAGCCTCGTCTGGCACCTGTGCAGGTGGCACATAAAAAGCACCCACTGCACTCACGGAGTGGTTGGCGTTAGGAAGGGCATCCAGCTGTAGAAACACTGCCAGATCAGACTGGGCTTGGCGCAGCCTTCTGGTTTCCCAGACCCCATTGAACCGTCCAACCCATGCTAGCATGGAAAACGGACGTTAAACGATGATGATGATGATATATATATATATATGCTCAGGAGTGGCTGTGTGGTAAGTAGCTTGCTTACCAACTACATGGTTCTGGGTTCTGTCCCACTGCGTGGCACCTTGAGCAAGTGTCTTCTACTATAGCTTTGAGCTGACCAAAGCTGTGAGTGGATTTTGTACACGGAAACTGAAAGAAGCCTGTCGTATATATATATATATATAATGTGTGTGTTTGTGTCTATCTGTCCCCACCTCCCATTGCTTGACAACTGATGTTAGTGTGCTTACGTCCCCGTAACTTAGTGGTTCAACAAAAGAAACCAATAAAATAAGTACTAGGCTTACAAAGAGTAAGTCCTTGGGTCAATTTGTTCGACTAAAGGCAGTGCTCCAGCATGGCCGCAGTCAAATGACTGAAACAAATAAAAGAATCTATATATACATATTAAAGATTGTTTCGATGTTAAGTTACATATAAAACCAATAGACCATCAAATTGAAGGAGCACTCAATATGTTTTGAGTGTGGTTTTTATTAATTTTTGTAAGGACATGGTTGACAGCATCTTCATAGTTACTGATGACAGCTCATGAGCTGAAACTTCAAATCACTGTCAACTTTTTCCCTGTAAATATTTATTTATATATATATATGTGTGTGGAGGCACGTGGCCTTAGTGGTTAGCATCATGATTGTAAGATTGTGGTTTCGATTCCTGGACCGAGCGACGCGTTGTGTTCTTGAGCAAAACACTTCATTTCATATTGCTCCAGTGCACTCAGCTAGCAAAAATGAATAACGCTACGATGGACTGGCTTCCCATCCAGCTGGGTAACACATACGCCATTGAAACCGGGCCCATGAGCCTGGCTAGGCTTTAAATGGGCGCATTTGTTATTTTATTAAATATATACACACACACGAGGAAGTGCAGAAAGTTTCTGGCTTTGAGTAAAAGAAAATACAAGCGGATCAGTTGATCATGAGCTTACCCAACATATTCCCCTCTCAGATTGACACACTTATTGCAGCAATCCTTCAGTCTTTCTAATCCCTGTAAAAGAACTCAGAAGGTTGGGTCTCCAACCAGGCCTTTCATGACACCCTTAAAGCCAGGAACTTTTTATCACTCCCTCATATGTATGTGTCAGAATGAAGAGTTATGAAATTAGAAATCCAAGCAAAATACTTCTTAAGATCTCTGCTGATATAGATCCACCTGGTTAATAATAGGTTTTGTAATTGGCAATGAACTCCAGGTATTCCAAAGGAAAGATCAAAGGTTGAAGTCCATCACCAGTTTACTTTGTAAATTCATGATTGCACTACCAAGAGAACATGGTGTTTTCAGAGTGATATATAAAAAAAAAGGCTTAAATAATGGGTTCTATACCTTTATATGTGCACTATAGACTTACAGCTGTTTCTGGTATGCATCTTCAGTGCATTCATGGTTAAGTTTATCTAATTGATTGATCTATTGAAAATATAGTGAATGACTATCAGAATGCTATCATCTTTAGTGTTCAACATATCAATAGTTGATGTGTTAAACTCCCAAGACTATAGCATTCCAGGTATATTTTTCAACAGATCAAGTTGACTGAACCATGAATGCACCGAAAATGTATATCAGAAACAACTGTAAGTCTGTAATGCACGAATAAAGGTATAAAACCCATTATTTGTGCCTTTTTTTTTTTAAACATATATAAGGCGTGGCTGTGTAGTAAAGAAGCTTGCTTTGCAATCACAGTATCGGGCTCAGTCCCACTGCATGGCACCTTGGGCAAGTGTTCCTCTTCTATAGCCTCTGGCCTAACAAAGCCTTCTGAATGGATTTGCTACATGGAAACAAACAAGAAGCATACACACACATATATATATACGTATTTATGTGTGTGTGTCTTTGTTTGGCCTCCTACCATTGTTTGACAACTGATGTTGGTGTGCATAACTTAGCAGTTCGGCAAAAGAGACTGATACAATAAGTGCTAGGCTTTACAAAGAATAAGTCCTGGGGTTGATTTCGACTAAAACTCTTTAAGGTGGTGCTCCAGCATGGCCAGTCAAAATGACTGAAACAAGTAAAAGAATATATATATATATATATATTGGTTAAAACGGTAAGATAACAAAAGAAAGAAAGAGACCTCAATATTATGTAAATAGAGGAAATTTATCTGTAAAATATGTGACTTTTATTCAATAGCCAAGATAAAACTGAGTTTCGGACGCCGAGGTGGAAATCCACAACACCATCTCTTTGGTTATCTGTCTGAAGAGATGGTGTTGTAGATTTCCACCTTGGCATCCGAAACTCAGAGTTTTATCTTGGTTATTGAATAATTGTCACATATTATATTTACAGATATATATATATATATATATATAAAACATAAGCACGGCAGTCTTCTTTCAGTTTCTTTCTATCAAATCCACTCACAAAGCTTTTGTTAACTTGAGGCTACAACAGATGACATTTGCCCAAACTGCCACGCAGTGGGACTGAACCTGAAACCATGCAGTTAGGAAGCAAACTTCTTAACCACACACCCACACCTGAAGGTAACTTGAAGAATACAATACTAGAAAGTTGCAAGTAGACAGCTTCGTGTTAGAGAAACAGAAATAAAATCCAACATGTTCAAAATGATATTAACAAATTTTTATCTTTTCCATTTGTTATTGTAATTGGGAGAAAGATGGAACATAAAATAAATGAAAACAATATTGTTATTTTTTGATAATTCATTGAAGGATGTTGAATGATTTCATTTACTCCTGAGATATATAAAGTTGTATGAAATGAAAAAAAAGGAAAGCTTTTCTTGAAATATCTATGATTATTTAAATTAATTAAAAAAAACATATTGGCAGGAAGTAACATTATATAAACAAAAAAAAAATCAGTCAAGATCAACAATGACATTAGCACACACACACAAACGGAACTGTTTCCAGTTTAGGCACAAAGCCCGAAGCCTGGGTTTAAAAAAAAAAAAAAAAAAAATGTGGTGTAGATACCATGAATCCCAGTATATAACTGGTACTTTATTTTATTAACCCCAAAAGAAATGAAAAGCACAGTTGATCTCGGTGGTATTTGAACTCGGAACATAAAGAGCTAAAATAAATACCTCAAGGCATTGTTTGATGTGGAAACACTACCAATCCATAATAATGACGATCTCTCTGACGAAGTTTTTTGCAAGGGGAAACCATTCCATACTGTTTGTCGTTGAACTTGTTTACAACTGGTTGTTTCCCTGCTCTAAGAAATGATTCATTGTAAACGAAAAATACTCAAAGGAACCAGTGAAGAAATATCTGTCAATTAAGATTCCTAATTTGATATAGATATATATCAGGCGCGTGGCTTAGTGGTTAAGGTGTCAGCACCATGATCGTAAGATTGTGGTTTCCATTCCTGGACTGGGCGATGCGTTGTGTTCTTGATCAAAACACTTCATTTCACGTTGCTTCAGTCCACTCAGCTGGCAAAAATAAGTAACGCTGCAATGGACTGGCGTCCCGTCCAGCTGGGGAACACATACGCCATAGAAACCGGGCCCATGAGCCTGGCTAGGCTTTAAAAGGGCTCTACTAATGGCGGTGCCCCAGCATGGCCACAGCTTGTGAGCTGAAACTAGATAAATAAATAAAAAAAGATATATGAATAAGTAAACCTAAACAAAATATTTATTGAAATTCACTCTAGACGAACCAGTAATATCATATTTCACATGAGCAGAAATATAGGGTGTCTAAAGCAAAATTGCTTTTTCATCATCAACCCTTGGACATCACTGTCTTGAACCCTAAGCCTCATAAGACACATTACCTGGTTTCCATAGCATATAAGTGACTGAGATCACAACATTCCCCCTGGATAGGATGCCAGTCCATTGTAGTGTTATTCATCTACAGTTGAGTGGACTGGAGTAATGTGAAATGAAGTGTTTTGATCAAAAACACAACACACTGCCCAATCTAGATATTGAAACCATGATCTTGTGATACTCAGTGCAACGCCCTAACCACCAGGCCATACACTTTCATGTTATTTTTTTTGTTTTTAACAGCATATCCTATAATGATTTGATTCCATTAAAAAAATTTTTTTTTTTTTAAGTGCCAAATTATACAATCCAGTGATGAAATGTAGAGAGGAAAACTAAATTGTTTCATCAAAAGTGCTTGAAACATTTGTAAATTTGCAGACCTAAATCCTCAATTTTTGCTCTGAGTTAGGATTTGTCTTTTAATACAGTAAGTACAGTACACAGAAAGAGAAGGGATTTTGTTCATTAGAAAATAAAACTTTTGCAGGAACATTTTTTTTTTAATGTTTGTAAAGAATTATAAACAAACAGTAATTTTAGAATTTTAATAATAGAAAAGATAGTGATGACAAGATGATATGAAAACAAGTCTTTGATAAAGCTATTCAACTAAGAGAAACAATACATGGTATAGCAGCAATTGTTAATATTGCTTGACAAATTCCACAGCATAGAATGTCAACTCAGAAATATGGTTCTCCCTATGTGAGAAATTCAAAGGAATTTATCAAACTTTTACCAAGAGAATAACTATGAGTGTCTCTAAACAGAGAGATGGGGGTGGGGCAAAGAAAAAAATAAAATAAAATCAACAAAATGATAAATAATTAGATTGAGACCTCTAAGATAGGAGCCAATATGAAATGTCATTATTATTATTATTTGCTCTTTTTTTTTTTTTTCATTTTTTTTTGTCTTTTTGTTAGTAATTATTTTGACAAGATATTAATCTTCAGTCCATTCAAACGGCTCAGGAGGTTCTGGTTCTGATTCCTCTTCGACTTTTGGACCGCCTGCAGCGATAGGTTCTACGAGGTCTTCGAGATCGTCCGGTTTGCGATTGTGTAACATAATGAGTCCTCCGCTCGTTACATCTTTCACCGACGTGTATCTCGAGGCATCTGGCATGGTGATCATTCGGAGCTGGGCCCGCATAACCCGAGCCGGGTTGTCTAATAACTCAAAGTTTGCCTCTGGCTTCTTTTCTTTCTCCTCCTCTTTCTTCTCTTCTTTTCCTTCCTCTTTCTTATCTTTAACCACTTCTTTTTTCTCTTCCTTTTTCTCTGTTTTAGCAGTCTTCTTTTCTGGTTCATCCGAAGCTTCTTCATCCACATCCATCTTCTCTTCTTTCTCTTTCTTTTCGGCTTCCTTTTTCTTTTGTTTCGCCGTAATACTGAGGACAGCAGTTTTAACCTTTTCTTTAGTTTTGTCTTTTTTTTCTTCTAAATGAGGTGGGTATGCAAACGTGGAAGGTTTTGCGTTGGAACGAAACTGTACTTTTGGCATTAGTAAATTGCTGTTCAGTCCGATTATACAAGTAGGCTTAAATGCCAAGGATAAAAAGTGAGTAAGGGGGTACCAAAACCAGTACTGACAAAATACCAACATTCCTACGACAGCTTCCATATTGGTATGACCTGTGCGAGACTGAAGAGAAATAGTAACATTTCGACCACCAGCATCTAGTATTCCTTGGGCTAAGATAGCGCCAAACTTTGCCATAACATCATCATGTTTGTCAGTAATTACTTTAGTATATAATTGACGGAAGTGTGTGACTTTAGGACAAGTGATTTCATTTTGTTGAATGAGAACGAGAGCTGAGGCGATGAGAGCTCCTTGTCGTACGTAGTTAACAGGATCGTTAGTCATGGGTTCCAACAGGGTCAGGGCTTCTTTTAGGCCGGTTCCAGCACAAGCAATGCCCAAAGCCATCGCAGCACCAAATCTAACATGAGGATTATAACTTTCTGATAGTAAAGAGACAACTTGTGGACATTTTTCAGGAGTCCGGAACAGAAGGAATCCAAGCGAGGTGACAGCGACACGTCTCACATCGTCATTGACATCACTGACGGCAATGTGGAGCAATTTTCTGATAGCTTGGTTGTTACCAGAACCACAGTAGGCCATAGCAAGGGTGTACATGCCAGACCAACGAAGAATGGGGTCCTTATCTTGAGACAAAGTTTTGACTAGTTCATCAGCTTCTTCCATACGACCATACATGGTAAGAGCGATACCAACGGACAAGCCACGAAGAATCTTCTCGTGCTGGGTATCCTGTGCATACACAAGCATATCGTGGATAGCAGCATCGTTCTTAGTTCCAAGCATTACTAACCCCATAGCAAGTCCTGCTGCTTCACCAGTCACTGCATCATCTTGGTACAGGTTTATGCGAAGTTGTTCAAAGATATCTTGCTGGGCAGTACCCATCGCTGCGAGACCCAAGCCAAGACAACCTCCGTGTCTCACCATTTCATTTGTGGCCTCTTTGAGTTGACCAAGTAAATAATTTGTAATCTCACCTCCATGGTTAGCATGAATTAATCCAAGAGCATAAAGACCCCCGCCTTCTGAGTAGGTAGATCCAGGACTCGAGTCTTTGGGTAGATATGTAGACATGAAATTCAAGACATCCTTTTCATGGCCTTTATGAATAACACCAAGACTTGCAGTAGCAGTGAATTTAGCCCAGTTAGTGGCACGAGCCAACCATTCTAAATTGTCACGAAGAAACTGATCGCATGTAGTGCCACAATGCATGAAAGAATTGGCAATAACAGTGGCTGAGTGGCACAAGGAGTTACGAACAGCATCTTTGGTATTCTTCAGAATCAATGAATCAGTTTTATTGTTCCTAATAAGGAAATCCAAGTGCAATTTTATAGTGTTTTCTCCTCCAAGGATAGTATAAAGTTTGACAATTTTCTCCTGGAGATCTTTCTGGTCCTCAGTTAGCGATGGACTTGCAGGTGCCGGTGCAGCCGCTTCTGCGGTTTTTTCCTCATCGACTTCCATCTTCTCTTCCTTGTTTTCTACAGTGGGAGCAACTTGTTTTTCTTCTTCCGTTTTCATGGACGGTAATGGTGCTGGGGCCACCTGCCGAAGCCAGTTTTGCACTTCCTGTAGAAATTGTTGGGTCGCACTCTCATACAAATCAAATGCAATTTGAAGGGCTTTCAGTTGCGATTCTTCGTTTCCCTTAATTAATTTCTCTAGGATATTTGCAACAGATTGGTGGTCATCCAAGAAAATATAACACTGACACACACTGATATAATCTGGGGACTTAAGACGCATGTAAAGCTCAGTAAGAACACGTAGTACATCATTTCTAAAATGTCTACTCATTATGTGAGATAAACAAACTTTTAAACTATATGCCAACATTGCCGAAGGGTCATCCGATTCCAAAATTGCTTTTTCAAACATATCAATTCTTCTTGTTTCCAAAGCAATACCCACAACTTGTTTATATTGTTTATCCTCAAAACACCTCTGAAACATTCGATTAACTATCGCTTCAAGTCGAGTATCCATCATTTTGGCATCTTCTTGTGTTTCGGCGTTAATAACCTGCGTTTTGGTGTATTGGTCCATACATTTTGCTTTGATTGTGGAAACATATTCAGAAGTATCAGTAACATCAAACAAATTGAGAGCTCCCAATGCATACTTAAGTGAATCTTCATAAGCCCCGAGATGATAATAAACTTTAGAAGCAACCAAAGCAGCCAGATCACGGCAACGGAAATCATGACTTTCGTACAATACCTCGATTTTCACGACCGCTTCTGCAATCTCAGCCCAAAATACATCAACGATCTTGTTTAGCTTTTCCAAGGCGAATACCTTCAGTTGTTCGTCCGGTTCGTCCAGCAGAGATATAACTCCTGAAGCCGAAGTCATATGAGTTTTCATCTTCATGGTTCTCTTTTTTGACAACGGAAACTTTAAATACCCAGCAAAGTTGTCAGACACAAACAACAACGTGACACAGCACAAGTTCGGGATGGAAAATGGCGCCGGTCTGCTGACACCTTTACTGGGGAGAGTTACACTTCCACAGAAACTACTGCCTCCCGGTAAAAAAGAGCTTCTCTCGGCGGTTATCCCCCCCTTACAAATCGAGTGTCACTCTCTGTTGCGGAGGGCATCTGGTGGGAAACGAAGGTCAGCATGAAGCTAACGGGTCGGTATCTTTAATCTCTTTATTTTATCTTATTAATTAATTAATTGCAATATCAATTTAGCGTCAATGTTCAACTAACAACCATGTTAACCAAATATATGAGTAATTATCAATATTTATTTGTCAATTACAAAATATTTGGATTTTTCATCCCATAAGTATCATTATTAATATTAAAATATTTAACTTTAAACTTTTTATTATTAATATTAACTAATTGCAATATCAATTTAGCGTTAATGTTTATTTAACAACCATGTTAACCAAATATATAAGTAATTATCAATTTTTATTAGTTAATTAAAAAATATTTGGTAAGTAATTAGAACGATTGTAATTGTATAAGTACTGTGAGCAGTGATTTTGTGGGATTTTTCATCCCATAAGTATCATTATTAATATTAAAATATTTTTCATCTCTAAAGGTAAGCTTAATAGTACGAAAAATATTAATTGTATTAGTTAATTTATCGAACGTTCCCCAGTAATTTTAAAGTATATAATTCATATCAGCTGAAGATTTTTCACTGGAAATATTACAATCACATTATTTCATTACCCTTGAAAAGTTATATCTTTGAAATTACTGGGATATTTATGAGTGGAAGCTAAGATGTTCGCATTTAATGTTTTAACCCCGTGAAACGTTCTGGTGGTTGATTTGTAATATCCTCTTGAAGTAACCTCCATTTACGATCAAAGTGAGAGCCTCTATGTGGCCCCTTCGACTTGCTAGAAAAAGCAGCCAAATTCGCAAAATGCACCCTACTATCTTAATGAAAAAAAAAAAAGGAAAGATACAATTTTGATGATAATCTGGATGCAATGTCTGAAAATACCATGGTCATGGCTAGAACGCTTTATGTTTACTCAGGTTTGACCTGGAGTTAGCAAACGAAAGGACCTCTCAGCGGTCACGAAATTTCAAAATTTCGACCAACTCTTACTTATGTAACGAAGATTACGCTGGATTACATGGTCTGGCTGACACACCTTTGATTTAAGTCTAGCCTGTCATGGTTCGCTTGTTAAATTGCTATTTTTACGACGTTTTACTAATGAAGAAACTTCAATTCGGTCACTTGACTGTTAGTAATAGAACAGTGGAAGGGCACATTGGAAACTGGGCGATCTTTCGTTACAAATCGCCGGAAACTGTACTCTAATATAGGAATCTGAATATATAAGAAATGATCGCAAGTAGAACACCTTTGATCGAGGTTGACCTTGAAGCTTTTACCAAAATTATTTTTATTATGTGAAAGTCGTTACTAGTTCCCTATTTTCAGGACCAAAAATTTTATCGAGCCAGGGCAGGCTCACGGTTGCTCCACCTGCTAGAAATAGCTGCCAAATTTCCCTCATATCATACTCTCCTGTTTTGAATAAGGAAAAGATACCTTGGAATTCTAGATATTCACGGAAAGATGCGATTTGAGCATAAATCTGGCTCATTTTAAGTTGACCTTGGTCTAAACGACACCTTTTTTTTGTCAAATTTAAGTGTTGTTTTCTCTTTCAATAAGCTTATGTTTAATTGTAAATTAATTTTTTGATAGATCATTGAGATATTTTGTGGCTGTGGTTCCTGCATAAATATGGCCAAACCACTTGGTTAACAGTTGAATTATGAACAAGGGCAACGTAGGAACCATCCTAATGTTTCTTAGAATGTCTGAGCTCTGTGTTTCTTTTGCCAAAAGAATTTGCTACATTTATATTCTGTTGTTAATATGTAAACTTGTCTGATCAACGTCTCTGCGCTCTTTCTATCTTATATATACAGTATGTGACTTCGTTGTTATATGTGCTGTGGTGTTAGATGCACTTAGCATGCTTGCATCTGGTTATGACTGCTGAAGGTGACTATCACTTCCATGTAGAAACAGTTTTCTGATGTTCCGTTTGAATAAAGTTGGTGAACCACGTGTGACGTTTTGAAGTAATGTTATTATCGTTTTAACATCCATTTTTCCATGCCACAAGCTCCAACATTAATTTGGTCTTCTTTATAATGGAAACCTATAGGCGTCGAGCTGGTAGAAACGTTAGCACGCCAGGCGAAATGCTTAGCAGTATTTCGTCTGCCGTTACGTTCTGAGTTCAAATTCCGCTGAGGCTGACTTTGCCTTTCATCCTTTCGGGGTCGTTGTAATCGACTTAATCCCTTTGTCTGCCCTTGTTTGTCCTCTCTGTGTTTAGCCCCTTGTGGATAGTAAAGAAATAGGTATTTCGTCTGTCGCTACGTTCCGAGGTCGACTTTGCCTTTCATCCTTTCGGGGTCGATTAAATAAGTACCAGTTACGCACTGCGGTCGATATAATCGACTTAATCTGTTTATCTGTCCTTGTTTGCCCTCTCTGTTTAGCCACTTGTGGGTAGTAAAGAAATAGAAATAGGTATTTCTTCTGTCTTTACGTTCTGAGTTAAAATTCTGCCGAGGTCAATTTTGCCTTTCGTCCTTTCGGGGGTCAATAAATTTTGTACCTGTTGCGTACTAGGGTCGGTCTAATCGACTGGTCCCCTCCCCAGAAATTTCAGGCCTTGTGCCTAGAGCAGAAGAATATAATCGAAACCTATATTTTGCAAGCCATCTAAAGTCCTAGTTAACCCTTAATATGTCAGAAATCCTTCTATCCATTTATATATTCATTGCTCCCTACATAATGATGGCACTGAGATTCAGCCTGTTATAAGTTAACCGTGACCATCTATTAGAGTTAACCCTTTAGTGTTCGCATTATTCTGCCAAAATTAATGCTTCTTTATCCACATTGTTTTGAATTAATCATGCATTATCTTGTAGCTATGAGATTTTGATGAGGTAGCTGTTAATTTTTAAAGCGATATTGTAGGGTTGGTGTGAAACTTGTCCCAATTTACCTGTTACACCCTATATATATATATATATATATATATAAAATTAGATAAATGACTCCATTTATTTGTTGCATCTGTTATGTTACTAATTCATGAACATTTTTCTATCCCATTTCCATGTGTAATTTATTTCTTTTCTTTTCAGACACGAAAATGGCAGAACAAATGAGGTACCCATATACCATGAGTGCCAAGCTGTTGCGCTTCCCATGGAAGTACCATTGGGCTAATGCTAGATTTTTGAGATATTTGACATATGCTATCATCATAGCATCCCCTGTGTACGTCAAGATCCATAAATTTGGTAAGAATTTTTCTGAATTTATTTTCCTTCTTAAATTGCAAAAATACTCTTCAAAAATACTCCTGCAAGGTGCAGGAGTGGCTGTGTGGTAAGTAGCTTGCTAACCAGCCACATGGTTCCGGGTTCAGTCCCACTGTGTGGCACCTTAGGCAAGTGTCTTCTGCTATAGCCCCGGGCCGACCAATGCCTTGTGAGTGAATTTGGTAGATGGAAACTGAAAGAAGCCTGTCGATATATGTATGTGTTTGTGTGTCTCTGTCACCCTAGCATTGCTTGAAAACCAATGCTGGTTTGTTTACGTCCCCATCACTTAGCGGTTCGGCAAAAGAGACCGATAGAATAGGTACTGGGCTTACAAAGAATAAGTCCCGGGGTTGATTTGCTCGACTAAAGGCGGTGCTCCAGCATGGCCACAGTCAAATGACTGAAACAAGTAAAAAGAGAGTAATTATTTTATTGGTTCATCATACTATGTGAGGCTAAATTTCTTTTTGGTGCTATTATAAAATGCATTTGCTACTGCCCTCAATACCCCTACCCCCAAGCCTCTCCTATCGTTCCACCATTTACTTCTGTATCATCCCACCTATTTTCACCACCCCCAATGTCCCTTCACCACCATCTCTCTCACTATTGCTCTTCTTCGCTTACTCTCTGGCACACCCACTCTCTTTATCTTGCTCTCCAATTCACCCTCCTTTCTTTCTCAGCTGGAGTATTCTGTGTATCTACCCTACAGCAGGATACCCACCCCAGTCCCTCTACACTTAATCTCTCATCAGCTGGCACAAAGCTTCCACCACACCTCATTACTACTCCCTCCTCCCAGTTGAGGCTATTTTTGGTGGTGGGCAGGTGTTGCAAGTCACTTGGTGACCCTGTTGATTCTGGTACCACATACAATACATGAGTGACGGTACCACATAGTAAGCACAAGTACTAGTGCCACATAGTACAAATATATGGGAAATTACCACCTGTATCATCTCTTGTGAAAGGTAGGAGAGTCCAGTTTGCTGGACATTGTTGTAGAGCTGAAAACGAGGTAATCTCTACTCTTCTCTGGAAGCCATCTACTCGTGATACCAGAGAGTGCACACTCTCCTACCCTGATGTAATCTCCAGGGATACAGCCATCCAGCAACAGGACCTCCGTAATGCTATGATGGACCGTGAAGTCTGGTGTAACTTAGTAAATTCCATTGTCTCGACCATGGTTGAACAATGATGATGATGATGATGCCACATAGAAAGGCACCCTGTGCACTTTGTGGTGTTGTTGGTGTTAGGAAGGGCCTCCAGCCATTGAAACCATGCCAAAACAGACAATGGAGCTGGTGCGGCTCCTGTCAAACTCTGGAACCTATGCCAGCATGAAGAGTGGATATTTGATGATGATGATGATCTGAAGCAGCCAATGATGGCATAGTTTGTGGTCTTTTTCTCTTTTCTGTTCTTCAGATTTATGGCTGCCTTTATATATATATATATATATATATATATATATATATATATATCGCTGGACTGAATCCTGTGCAGGTGGCATGTAAAAAACACCATTTCAACGTGGCCATTGCCAGTACCGCCTGACTGGTCCTCATGCCAGTGGCATGTAAAAGCACCCACTACACTCTCAGAATGGTTGGCGTTAGGAAGGGCATCCAGCTGTATAAACTCTGCCAGATCAGATTGGAGCCTGGTGCAGCCATCTGGTTTGCCAGTCCTCAGTCAAATCGTCCAACCCATGCTAGCTAGCATTGAAAGCGGATGTTAAATGATGATGATGATAAATATGTGTTTGTGTGCACCCTTGTATTGCCATCACATGATGGTAGTAAATGAACATCACCATCGTATAAGCAATGTCGTTTGTTTCTAGTCTTTGCTGAAATACTAAAACTCTGTCTGGCTAAGAGGAATTGTTACCTTATTTGGAAATAGGTCAAGGTTGGCGGAAAGAATGACATCTGGCTGTAGAAAACACACCCCAACAAATTCTGTCTGTCCCATGGAAAACATGTGCTGTACCATTGTTGTCATCAACATGCTTGCATGATGATGATGATGATACTTGTACAGTACAAAAGGTGTATGTAAACCGGCCATAAAAGGCCAATAGTCACTTAAGGCAGTTAGGTTTTAGTGACTGATAGAGACACTAGTAACAAAATATTCTACATGGCATTTGATTGGTATAAGTGCTGTCGCAAGCCCTAGGACTTATGGGGTCTCTCAGCCAGTTTCCAACGGATATAAGTGACCAAGATCACATTTCCCCTGAACAGGACACCAAGTCCATTGCAAAGTTACTCAATGAAGTGTTTTGCTCAAAAACACAATGCACTGCCTGGTCCAGGGATTGAAACCACAATCTTGTGATCATTAGTGTAACACTTTAACCCCTAAGCAGTGTGCCTTCTCTTTGATTGGGATACTCCATGAAATAACGGTTAGGGATTTCTAGTTAGCTAAATTCTTGAAATTGTCATAACAAGGTGAAATATTTTTATTAATGATTTGTTCTGAGTATAATTGAGGTTTGGGTTAAACTTAAGGAACCAATGTTGGAAGTTGGCATTTGTAGATCAGAAAGAGTAAGGCTGCTTTTGTTTAATCAAGAAATTGAGGAAAAATTCATGTACAAATTAGTTAAATACATGAATCCTATAAATTCTAAAGATAGTTTGTTGCTGTAGGCAACCGTGCTAGCACGGAAAACGGACGTTAAATGATGATGATGAGCTAAGAGTTGAAGATTTTCAGAGCTGGTGGTTTTCTTCCAAAAGTTGTTTAACCCTTTAGTATTCAGATTATTCTACCAAATGTGATTATTGTTTATTCACATTGCATTGAATTAATCATGCATTATCTCATAGCTGTGAGATTTCTGTGCTGTGACTCTTTACTTTGGGAATAATATTGTAGGATAGGGTAAGAGGCTGGATCTGACTGGTTTTGAACAAAAAGGAGGTAAATTATTTTGGCCGGATATGGCCGGTTTGAATGCTAAAGGGTTAAAATAAGTGTTTGATGTGTATGTTCCATCCTAGATTCAAAAGTGCTGTGTGTACAACACTTTTGAATCTATAATTTTGGCTCAAATTAAAAAAAATTTTTTTTTTATGTAATTAGTTGTAGCACTGCTGTAGGAATTATAGATAATGTCTTAGCATAATAAATAATTTGGATTTTTAAGTTAGGAGTTGTTTGTGGTAAGTGTGGGTGAGTCCTCATCATCATCATTCGTTGACATGAACTTTCTATGGTCAGATGCCCTGCCTGTCACCAATCCTCACTAGTTTCATCATCATTAACGTGTTTTCTGTGCTGGCATGGGTTAGACAGCTTGACAGAAACTACCTAGTCTGTTTTAGTTTGGGTTCTGCAGCTGGATGCCCTTCCTAATGCCAACCACTTTAGAGGGTGTACTGGGTGCTTTTTACATGGCACCAGAACCTTCATCAATGCTTTTTTATATGGTACCTTGGTTTCTGGATATCAATCTGTTGTGGGAAGGTCTTCTTGTGTACAGCAATGTGCTACATATCTCGGTCCTCTGTCATCTTCTTTATAAGGCTCAGCATTTTGAGATTGGTGGTGGGGTTACAAGTCACTTGGTGACCCTGATGATGCTGGTACCACATAGAATAAATGAGTAACGGTACTACATAGAAAGCACCGGTACTAGTGCCACATAGAAAAGCACCCTGTACACTTTGTAATGTTGTTGGTGTTAGGAAGGGCCTCCAGCCATTGAAACCATGCCAAAACAGACAATGGAGCTGGTTTTCCCTCTTCCTGGGTTTCCCTCTCCCACAACTTCCCTCCACCTTAAGTGATCACCTCCCATAAAGTGACATGGCTTTTTTTATGGGAAACTGGAAACAAATAATGTCACTTGTATAGGAGTAATGATTGTTTACAACCTTCATGGGATACATAGAGAAAGAGATAAACACACACATGTATGTATGACGGGGGTTCTTTCCGTTTCTGTCAACCCGGTCTACTCGCAAGACTTTGGTTGACTCAGGGCTATAGTAGAAGACATCTCAAGATGCTGCAGCACAGTGTGACTGAACCCCAAGACCAAATGTTCGGGAAGCAAACTTCACAGCCATACCAATTCTTTGAGACAAAACTAGCATTTTAGTGTTGCTGAGCAATTCCAAATTGTTGTATCTCCCTTAGAAACTGTACTGAAGATCTTCATTGCAGAAAAGATATCTGGTAGAATTTGTTGAGAGGCAAATTGTGAAACCAGGAGAATTCATCTACGAAGCAATTGCCCCAGCTCCCCTTCAGGGTTGGCGAAAGCAATGTGGTGGACAATGAAAAACCTGGCTGATATGGAACCCAACATAGGCGCCCATGTCTGTGGCATTCGCCGCTGGAATAAGGAGTGGTTAAAGATCACGCGGTCGTTAGCCTCAAATCGCCAGGCCTGGTCAGCGTTTGTGAGAGATGCAGCATTGAGGATGAATGAAGCCAGCTCAACCCACCCCGGGTGAATGCCGTCTTTGATTTTGATTGATTGAAATTGTGAAATGCATCATCATCATCATATATCTGTTTTCCATGCTGGCATGAGTTGGACAGTTTGACATGGGCTGGCCAAGCAGAAGACTGCACCAGGCTTCACTGTCTGTTTTGGCAGGGTTTTTATGTTGGATATCCCTCCTAACACCAACTGCCTTGCATGTGTGTGTGTTGGAAAAGAAATTACTTGACAAATAGCTTTTGGGACTGTAGCTTAGACATTGCAAGTCCAGTAAAGAAACATGTAGTGCTGAAATGAAAATATATAAAGCACCAAATTAACCCTTTCGTTACAAACCTGGCTGAAACCAGCTTTGGCTCTGAGTACAAATGTCTTGTTTTCATAAGTTTTGAATTAGAATCTTCCACCAAACTTTAGTCACAATTTATGTTCCTAATACTAGCTTAATGATACATAAGTTATTTTACTAAATTCTTTGTTATATTTTAAATAATTGAAAGAAACACAGAGCATCTCAAAATAAACACGGTAACGAAAGGGTTAAGGTGGGATAAAAGTGGGCAAATATATTTACATTATAATAACCTTTGTATGCAATTAACTGAAAGTACCATATATATTTTTATTTATTTTTAACAGCAAACCAACCTGGCAACTGGGCGAAATGGAATACCATCAGAGCTAAGAGAGAACGTAAGTGTCTTCATTGTCTTATTCTAAAATATATTCTCTTTCTCTCACTATATCTGTGTGTGTGTGTGTAATATGGGTGGCAGCTGGCAGAATCGTTAGCATGCTGGGCGAAATGCTTAGCGGTATTTCGTCTGCCGCTACATTCTGAGTTCAAATTGCACTGAGGTCGACTTTGCCTTTCATCCTTTCAGGGTCGATTAAATAAGCACCAGTTATGCACTGGGGTCAATATAATTGACTTAATCCGTTTGTTGTCCCCACTGTGTTTAGCCCCTTGTGGGTAGTAAAGAAATAGGTATTTCGTCTGTCTTTACGTTCTGAGTTCAGATACCACCAAGGTCGACTTTGCCTTTCATCCTTTCGGGGTCGATTAATTAAGTACCAGTTGCGCACTGGGGTCAATATAATCGACTTAATCCCTTTGTCTGTCCTTGTTTGTCCCCTCTGTGTTTAGCCCCTTGTGGGTAGTAAAGAAATAGGTATTTCGTCTGTCTTTACGTTCTGAGTTCAGATACCACTAAGGTCGACTTTCCTTTTCATCCTTTCGGGATCAATAAATTCAGTACCAGTTGCATACTGGGGTCGATCTAATCAACTCCCTCCCTCCCTCAAAATTTCAGGCCTGGTGCCTAGAGTTGAAAAGAATATGGGCGGTTAATTTGTAATTTTGCAACCTAAAGGCAAAAATATGTCACTAAAGTGAACAAGGACATTAATCAGCTCCAGTACTGCTAGAAACAAGAGTCAAAGCAACTCAAAAGCCAGTTCAGATATAAAAACGGAAAAGAAGAACATGAGGTTGTGCACAAGAAATGTATTAATTTGACGCTCGGTGAAAGGAGAGTTTGATGTTTCGAGCATAGCTCTTCCTCAGAAACAAGAATGGGAAAATTCCAAAGATGGAAAAGAAATCGCCAACGGCCCGCATGTGGCTACATTATGTTATTTCTTTTTTATTTATGCGCTCTTTTCAAACCTAGCCAGGCTCATGGGCCCGGTTTCCCAGTTTCTATGGCATATGTGTTCGCCACAGAAAGAGTGAGAGAAAGATGGGGCGAAAAAGTACAACAGGGGTTGCCACCACCCCCTCGTGGAGCTTCAGGTGTTTTTGCTCAATAAACGCACACAACGCCTGGTCTAGGAATCAAAACCGCGATCCTCTGACTGCGAGTCTGCCACCCTAACCACTAGGCCATAGCGCCTCCACAAGCTACATTATGTACATTTATTAAAGCTGCAAAAAAAAACTGTTACTCAGAGTTTCATATTCCTGTTCATCGGACAGTTGTATTCATCAACTGTCCAACAGACAGGAATACGAAACTCTGAGTAAGTTTTTTTTATAAAGATTTTGGAGCTTTAATAAAAGCGTATTACTCTACCTTAGGTATTTGAATACTATTTTTGTCCACCTTGTTTTGCATTTATGTGTCTAGTGTGTGTGTATATAAATTTTAATACTTCTGGAATGATAATTGTTTCGTTTCTTTTCAGATACCCACTTCGATCCTGTCAAGCCTTGAGAAAAATGGAGTTTTTCTTAGAACATAACTTTAGACAATTTTTCAACAGTATCGTTGGGTTAAAAACATCTAAAATAAAGTAAAACTGTTAAAAAAACTTTTCTTTTGTTGTTGCTGAGTCCACTTATTTCTGCAAAGAAAAAAAATAGTAACAATACTGTTATCATTATCATCACTCAATGTCTGTTTTCCATGTTTGCATGGGTTGGACAGGTTAACAATAACAATGATTTAAGGCTCATCTTTTAAATGAAAATAAATTCTTTATTAGCCATGGAATGTGGAGGTGCAATGGCCCAGTGGTTAGGGCAGCAGACTCGCGGTTTCGATTCCCAGACCGGGCGTTGTGTGTGTTTATTGAGCAAAAACACCTAAAGCTCCTGCAGTGGGTGGTGGCGACCCCTGCTGTAATCTTTCGCCCCAACTTTCTCTCACTCTTTCTTCCTGTTTCTTGAGTAACGCTGCAATGGACTGGCATCCCGTCCAGCTGGGAGGAACACATACGCCACAGAAACCAGGAAACCAGGCCCATGAGCCTGGCTAGGCTTTAAAAGGGTGCACAAATAAATAATTAGCCATGAAATAAATTACAAATTATTTTGATGTAATTTACATTGAAATATAACATGGAAAGGGTGATAACGAAATTGAATCCCACTAAAATTTGTTTAATCTTTGTCTTGACATAGTATGGTGGTTTTGAGTACCAGGTGCCGCTGTCATACAAGGTGTTTCCAATCTGTGAAAATACATCTGACAATGGGGAATATTATCTTGCTTAAAAACAGATGAGAGGAAGGGCATCCTCTTATATTGTCCAAACCCATGCCAGTACGGAAAACGGCAGCGAGTCATGGCCAATGAGGGGGGAAGATATTAAGCGACTAGAATCCTTTGATCACCTCTGTCTACGCCGCATCCTTCGTGTCCGATGGCATCACTTTGTCTCCAACAATTCGGTGCGACACCAGTGCAGAATCACCACCCTCTGACAAGTCATCCTAACGTGACAACATCTGTGTTGGCTGGGTCATGCCCTCCGTCATCAACCAGGAGAATTCATCTACGAAGTAATTGCCCCAGCTCCCCTTCAGGGTTGGCGAAAGCGATGTGGTGGACAACGAAAAACCTGGCTGATGACGGTCAAGGCTGATCTGGAACCCATCCTAGGCCCCCATATCTATGGCGTTCGCCGCTGGAATAAGGAGTGGTTGGAAATCACGTGATCGTTAGCATCAAATCGCCAGGTTTGGTCTGCGTTTGTGAGAGATGCAGCATTGAGGATGAATGAAGCCAGCTCAACCCACCCCGGGTGAATGCTGTCAAGTCAGTATGGAAAACAGGCATTAAATTATAATGGTTCCATGTTTACCTAAAAGTTGTTCATGTGATTCTGTCATGCATATTTTTTTTATTCCTTTACAATATTTCATCAAGTGTGAAAATAAGGTAAGACTTCTGAACAAAAAACAACTGAAACCGATTATTTCTTCACATGTTATATACCATATTTGATGGCATAAAAATGCACAGGCGTATAAGAGACATCCCTATTTCAGCAGCGCTTCATCATCATCATCATCGTTTAACGTCCGTTCTCCATGCTAGCATGGGTTGGATGGTTCGACCGGGGAGCTGGTAGAAGCGTTAACTCGCCGGACGAAATTCCACCGAGGTCGGCTTTACCTTTCATGGTCAATAAATTACGCACTGGAGTCGACGTAATTGACTTAATCCATTTGTCTGTCCCCTCAGTGTTTAGCCCCTTGTGGGTAGTAAAGAAATAGGTTCGACTGGGGATCTGGGAAGCCAGAAGGCTGCACCAGGCTCCAGTCTGATCTGCCAGAGTTTCTACAGCTGGATGCCCTTCCTAACGCCAACCACTCCGTGAGTGTAGTGGGTGCTTTTTACATGCCAGGCGAGGCTGGCAACGGCCACGATCGGATTGGTGCTTCAGGAAAAAAAAATTTCAGTGCATTAAAGCATGTAATACTATCCAAAGTAGTATTTTTTTCTCTTTTTTTTTTTTCCTGAGAAATTTTCGGGAAAATGTGTGTCTTATATGCTATCAAATTTATTGCATGGCTTCAAGGAATTTGTCATACGAATGGAATTTTTATAAAGACTTAAACTCACAGCCCTACCTGTAGACACTTCAACAATCCAAACGCTCTGGGTGTGATTTGCTACTATTTTTTTTCGCAGCCAATACAACACTGTTTCAGACACTTGTTTGCATAGTGGCACAAAAGCCAGTACACTGTAAAATAGGTGTCAGGAAGGGTATTTAGCTGCGTTAATCATGCCAAGGGAGACAATAGAACCTGGTACGGCTCCTTGTCTTGCTAGCTCCTTTCAAATAGTCCAACCCATGCCAACAAGGAAAATGGATGTTAAATAATTAGGAGAATATCTTCTCATTATGTCTTTTGTTGTGGGATTGTCATGCAATTTCAATTATTACGCAATGGCCCAGTGGTTAGGGCAGCGAAAACACCTAAAAGCTCCATGAGGCTCCGGCAGGGGATGGTGGTGATCCCTGCTGTACTCTTTCTCTCTTCTGTTGGCCTGCTCGCTTAGCCAGTGGGGTGGCGTCATTTGAAGGCTAAAACAGTGTGAATGCATCTGATGGTCTGGTCGGTCACGTGATCACTAATTAAATATTATTTATCTGGAAATTTTCCTTCCCACTCATCATTGCTATTGGTCATGTTTGTCATTACAAAGGCATTACCATTGTGACAGGTTTGGGAAATAACTTGAACATACGGATCCAAATCCAGAAAATTCTTTGCAAATAATGATTCCGTCACACTGGTATTCTTATTCATGCTTACAGAGCCATATTTAATGTAATGTTTTACTGCCAGAGACAAGTTACACTTTCTGAAGGTGATTCCTGATTTATAATAATTTTGAATTTTGGCACAAGTTGATTATCTATCTATCTATCCACTCAGTCGAAGTCGACTCTCGGTTACTCAATGGATCAGTGTCCTCCAGTCAGTTCTATCCTGGGCCGCTTCTTTCAGATTGGCTATGTCCATTCTGGTATCACTCTTGATGGTGTCAAGCCAGTGGGTTCTTGGTCTGCCACTGACCATTCCGAGCATGATGTCCTTCTCCAGGGATTTTCTCCGCATAATATGACCGAAATATGCCAATCTATGCTTGGTGATCCTAGCTTCTAGCAACATTTTCGGCCTGATCTGCTTAAGAACTTCTCCATTGGTGAGCCTCGCTGTCCAAGTTGATTACATTGTCCAAAATGCTCAACTGGTACTTATTTTATTGACCTCAAAAGGATGAAAAGCAAAGTCGACCTCAGTGGAATTTGAACTTAGAACATAAAGACTGATGAAATGCTGCTAAGCCTTTTGCCTGGCATGCTAATGATTCTGCCAGCTCACCACTATATTCCTGATTCATATTACAAAGCTTTTTTGATGTGGGACTAAGAAAAAAAAAGAATTCATCAAGAAAAATGGTAGGCACAGGAGTGGCTGTGTGGTAAGTAGCTTGCTAACCAACCACACGGTTCCGGGTTCAGTCCCACTGCGTGGCATCTTGGGCAAGTGTCTTCTGCTATAGCCTTGGGCCGACCAAAGCCTTGTGAGTGGATTTGGTAGACGGAAACTGAAAGAAGCCTGTTGTATATATGTATGTGTATGTCTGTGTTTACGTCCCCGTAAGTTAGCGGTTCGGCAAAAGAAACCGATAGAATAAGTACTGGGCTTACAAAGAATAAGTCCCGGGGTCGATTTGCTTGACCAAAGGCGGTGCTCCAGCATGGCCGCAGTCAAATGACTGAAACAAGTAAAAGGATAAAAGAGTAAAGACCATATTTTAAAGTCAAAATCTGAAAAATAAAACTCATTTTATTAACAAATATAGTTGAATTAATTTTATTTCATTTTTTTTTTTAGGTAGTATATGTAGTTTGTTTGAATTTATAAAAAGATTATCTTAGCACACGAAACATGTCCCTTGTGAATTAGCTGACAACTCTAGGGACAAAATGTAGATGATAAAATATGTTACTGCGAAATATTTGTTACAAAATATTCATGGGTTTTCAAACAATCGAAACTTCCGTGAAGTGTTCTGTTGGATTCAATCCAAAATGTAGAGCAAGTTCATTTTGCCAGGCCCAAGCCATTCGTTCAGTACTAAAATTGACAGCAGCTTGTCCCATTTTATTTAAAACTATGGCTCCACCACAACCATTGACTCTGTTCAACATAAAATTAATGGCTTCTTTAGCTGCTGCATCCGGATCAAATCCTAAAAAGAAAAATGATAAGAAAGAATTATATCAATTTACAAGATATGGTTCCAGGCTAGAAACGCAAACTGTAAGTGTGGACATATCATAGCCACATATACATTTCTTTACTACCCACAAGGGGCTAAACATAGAGGGGGCAGGCAAAGGGATTAAATCGATTACATCGGCCCCAGTGTGAAACTGGTACTTTATTTATCGACCCCGAAAGGATGAAAGGCAAAGTCGACCTCGGCGGAATTTGAACTCAGAACATAACGACAGACGAAATACCTATTTCTTTACTACCCACAAGGGGCTAAACACAGAGAGGACAGACAGATGGATTATATCGACCCCAGTGCGTAATTGGTACTTATTTAATCGACCCTGAAAGGATGAAAGGCAAAGTCGACCTCGGCGGAATTTGAACTCAGAACATAGAGGCAGACGAAATACCTATTTCTTTACTATCCACAAAAGGCTAAACACAGAGAGGACAAACAAGGACAGACAGACAGATTAAGTCGATTATATCGATCCCAGTGTGTAACTGGTACTTATTTAATCGACCCCGAAAGGATGAAAGGCAAAGTCGACCTCAGCGGAATTTGAACTCAGAACATAGCGACAGACGCTAAATTATTGATCCCTATTTGAATGCTAATTGAAGGAATATTCTGCAAAAATATCTAAATATAAATATATCACAAACAAGGAAACTTTTGCAGAGTTTCTTTCACCAGTTAAAAGTATTATAATTTCTATTACCCAGACACATGGAAAAGAAGGTTTATAACTATCAAAGAATTTAGTAATATGAGATTATTCAATTACCTTGTTCCAAAAGATGGATGATATGTTTAGCAAGACATACTTTTGATATGGCTTCTCCATGACCAGTTGTTGAAACAGCACCTATGTTATTATCAGCATATCCACCAGAACCTGGGGAAATAAATGTTAAATGTGATTGCTTTTTGGACAGAGAGCAGACAAGAATTGTAGATCATTGCATACCGTAAATCTTCGAGTATAATACGCAGAGGATTTTTAGGTGGGGGCGTACCTCTGAAATACCTAAATCTTGTGTATAATACGCACCCCTTCTCTAATTTGAGTCGTGTGTACTTAAGCCAGCAGCACCTAGTCGAACAAACACTTCCGTGCATGCGTAATACAATAATGGCGATGTTCTTAACTGTTATATGGGAATGTAAATATGTTTGCAAATTGTTTTTGTTACATGTTCTGAATACTGTGTTCTGAATACTTTTATTTTAATAAATATTGCTTACAGCAAGTTATGGATGATTCTTTTATGACTTCATTGCTTTCAGGCTTAGCTTAAGGTATTTTCATGCCCGACATCCCAAAATGTGCTGGAATAAACATTGCTGGACAACAAATAGAGACTTGGATGTTGCTTAGAAAATAATTTTCATTTTTAACCGCGTATATAGTACGCACTAGGGATTTTGACCATTAAACTTTTGGAAAAAAGTGCAGATTATACTCGAGGATTTACGGTATGCAGTTCAGTTTGACAAATTAACTTTGTAAGCAATGGTAACAGGTCTGCTAGAAATAGAAGTCAAATTTCAGCCAATTACTAATAAACAGGAAAGGATACATTGGATAATATTGTCTTGGATATACAAAAAGACATGATGGTCAAGGCCAGAATGTCTTTGATGAGAGCTGAAAAATAACAAAAACAACATCTACCTGTTCAAGATGCACAACATACACTATGCCATATAGAAGAACATAAATAAATATTGGTTTCAAATTTTGGCACAAGGCCAGTAATTTCGAGGAGGGCATAAATTGATTAGATCAACCCCAGTGCTCAGCTGGTACTTATTTTATTGACCCCCAAAAGAATAAAAGGCAAAGTCAACCTCAACAGAATTTGAACTCAGAACATAAAGACAGATAAAATGTCGCTGAGTATTTTGCCCAGTACAGTAACCATTCTGCCAGCTCACCACTTCAGCATCATCATCATCATCATTTAACATCCTTTGTCCATGCTGGCATGGGTTGGACAGTTTGACCAGGGCTGGAAGGCTGTACCAGACACCAGTCTGATTTGGCATGGTTTTCTATGACTGGATGCCCTTCCTAACGCCAACCACCCAGCAATATGTGTGTGTGTGTGTATACATATATAAATATATATACACACACACATGTATGTATATCATCATCATCATCATTTAACGTCCATTGTCCATGCTGGCATGGGTTGGATGGTTTGACTGGGCTGGCACACTGGAAGGCTGCACTAAGATTAAGTTTGATTTAGCAGGTTTTCTACAGCTGGATGCTCTTCCTAACACCAACCATTCCAAGAGTGTAATGGGTGCTCTCACATGCCACCAGCACAGGTGCCACTTGTGAGTCATCGGTATCTGCCACGACTGCAATTTTGCTTGGCTTGATGGGTGTTCTCAAGAACAGCATAATGCCAAAGGTCTTGGTAATGGTCTCCGTGAGGCCCAACACTTGACAGGAGCTCGGCCATAAATAAATATCGAAACATTACATAATTATTAATACAGCTCAGTCTAATGCAATTTTAACATCAGAAACCAAAACTATTAGCATTAATCAACATCACCCTAAATTTTCAGAGGCCTACAACTGCTCCATCTGTTCTCAATCAACCCACAGCCCATTTTCTTTATAACGATGAAGTTATGTATTTTTTGCCAAACATCAAGTGTAGGTGTGGCTGTATGGTAAAAAGCTTGCTTCCCAACCACGTGGTTCTAGGTTCAATCCCACTGCACGGCAGAGAGATCATCTGGGCATGGGATGTGAATGAATATTGTGGGCTGGGTTGGGAAAAGTAGCGTGTTGTCACCGGAAGGTACTTGCGGACAAGGCAGACATGTGAAGGAGTAGTGAGGTCTGATGAAAGATCAAGACTACATACTGACAACAGGCCCGTCCAATTCATGTTAGGATGGCTGTGTGGTAAGTAGCTTGTTTACCAACCACATGGTTCCGGGTTCACTCCCACTGTGTGGCACCTTGGGCAAGTGTCTTCTACTATAGCCTTGGTAGACGGAAACTGAAAGAAGCCCGTCGTATATATGTATGTGCGTGTATGTTTGTGTGTCTGTGTTTGTCCCCCTAGCATTGCTTGTGTGTTTATGTGTAGATGCTGGTGTGTTTATGTCCCCGTCACTTAGCGGTTCGGCAAAAGAGACCGATAGAATAAGTACTGGGCTTACAAAGAATAAGTCCCGGGGTCGAGTTGCTCGATTAAAGGCGGAGCTCCAGCATGGCCGCAGTCAAAATGACTGAAACAAGTAAAAAAAAAAAAGAGAAAAATATTAACAGAACTTCATGTTAAAATTAATAGAAAAAAATTGAAATTAAGGGACTTTACCTATTATGGGACTGTCGCCAACTCTTCCAAGTCTTTTGGCCGTGATACCACCAGTGGATGTACCACATGCGAGATTACCAAACTTATCTAGTGCCACGGCACCGACAGTATTGTGGCCTTCACTAAGAAACGTAAATTAAACATAAATTCAGTGTCAATTCTCATAAATACTAAAAATCATTAATTCTCATTAATTTCTCAAAATCAAAACTAATCATATACTACATAATTTTTCTATACAAAAGATATGAAGGACTTGAACAATTTCATCAGTTCTTCCTTCACACTTTTATTTTTATTTAATCACTTAATGTAATAAAAGGTTATGTTTAATGGGCCAATAAAGATGAACAATACAAGCATATAATAACACGTATGAGTGGCTGTGTGGTAAGTAGCTTGCTAACCAACCATATGGTTCCGGGTTCAGTCCCACTGCGTGGCATCTTGGGCAAGTGTCTTCTGCTATAGCCCTGGGCCGACCAATGCCTTGTGAGTGGATTTGGTAGACGGAAACTGAGAGAAGCCTGTCGTATATATGTATATATATATGTATGCGTGTGTTTGTGTGTCTGTGTTTGTCCCCCTGGCATTGCTTGACAACCAATGCTGGTTTGTTTACGTCCCCGTCACTTAGCGGTTCGGCAAAAGAGACCAATAGAATAGGTACTGGGCTTACAAAGAATAAGTCCCGGGGTCGATTTGCTCGACTAAAGGCGGTGCTCCAGCATGGCCGCAGTCAAATGACTGAAACAAGTAAAAGAATAAAAGAAGATATATATATATATATAGCAATAATAAATCTCTGAACGGGATGTAAACAGTAACCGCTCGACAACGTAAAGTATACTAGCCATCTCAATATGGCACACTTTCTGTGCTCTAAAGCCAGCTGGAGACAATCTCCTGGGGCCAAAAGCTACAGTAACACCCACCCTTAGTGGTTAGCCATATTGAGATGGCTAGTATACTATATATATATATATAAATATATAAAACATCTTTTATCAATTCAATAATGAAAAATTAAATTATACCATCTAGAAAATTACATATATATTTAATCTTTCTATAATATGTAATTTTCTAGAAAGTATAATTTAATTTTTCATTATTGAATTGATATATTATATTTTGTGAAATTTGATTTAGTATTTCTAAATTGAATTTTTCCCTGTAAGTTTAGAATAATATTCCCTCATATTGTGTATACATATATATATATACACAAAATAAGAAAATGGAGGAATATATTTAAATCAATCATCAACTACTAGATAATACCAATTCATATAATTTATTAAGTAATTATATAGGAACATCAAGATCAAACATAATAATACAGAATAAAACAGTACACTCACACACACATATGTGTGTATAAGGTAGAATGTGGATTTGTCCTTCAACTGGAATATTTCTGACATTGATTACTTCGCTGAGAATTTACTGGTGTAATTTGGTTTAGATATGAAAAGTTGTATTAGTATATTAAGTGTATGATTAAGTGATAGAATGAAGTTCTACAAATCTAATCGTATTTGTCAAAAATGGAGGAGATAAGATGTTAAATAGCTGTACGAAGTTTATTCATGCATACGATCGTTTCATACATAGATATAAATTCAGTTTCAGAATTTGTAAATATCAAAGTACTCATCAGTGCAGAAAAAAATAAAAACTTTAAAAAAGAGAAAAGTTGGACCTATGTGTTTCATGTCTATTTGTTCCTATCACTATTTGTGTAATAGTGATAGGAATTATGTCAATTATTAAACCACAACTAACAGATGAATGGTTAGGGGATGATATAAATACAGAAATATCGATAACTTTCACTACACTCTCAGAGTGGTTGGCATAAGGAAGGGCATCCAGCTGTAGAAACACTGCCAGATCAGACTGGAGCTTGGTGCAGCCTCCTGGTTTCCCAGACCCCAGTCGAACTGTCCAACCCATGTTAGCATGGAAAAATTATAGGGATTTAAGCTCATTGTTACGCATTATTTAGCTTGGACAGTAGATATAACTTCTACGTATACCATCCCAAATACAGTCATGTACATAGAATTGGAAAAAGAGTAATGTTTAGTTTATATGTATAATACCCGTGCTGGTGACACGTAAAAAGCACCGTCGGAACGTGGCCGATGCCAGCGCTGCCTGACTGGCGTCCGTGTCGGTGACACGTAAAAGCACCAACCAATCGTGGCCGTTTGCCAGAATGCTCTGGCCCTTGTGCCGGTGGCACATAAAAAACACCCACTACACTCACGGAGTGGTTGGTGTTAGGAAAGGCGTCCAGCTGTAAAAACATTATCAAATCAGGCTAGAGCCTGGTGCAGCCTCCATGGCTTACCAGACCCCAGTCGAACCATGCTAGCATGGAAAACGAACGTTAAACGATGATGATGATGATGATGATGAATACATAATACAAATGTTAGGTTTAAAAATCTGGAGGAAAGTGCATATTAAATGTGAATAAATATGATAACTTAAAAACCAACTTACACTTGTTTTGATGATTGAAATAGATTTTTGATAGTGCTCTTAAATTCCATATAGGTTTGCCATTCCTTTTTAGCACTTTCTGTAACTAAAACCTCAGTTGGGACAGTAGATACACCATGCTCTTCAGCAAAAGCATTAGCTCCTTTACCCACTAACAACACATGATCTGTCTGTGAAATTACGAAGGAAAACAAGACATTACATTAGAACCAGTAATCAACAATAAATTATTGTGGCTAAAAAACAAACGTGGATGAGATGTAGTGAGAGATGCATGACAAAGTGAAGAGGGAAGAGGAAGAAGTAACAAAACTGAACAGATTAATATTGAATATGACAAGAAAAGGGGATGGTCAAAGATAGGAGAAACCAACTGTAAGAGTATTTGAGAATAAGGAAATAATGTAAGGAGCAAAAGAATAGAATTTTTGAAAAAGGGACTACATTTTGCAGTGTGGAAGGTGTTTATAAGCCATTTAAAAATTAGATTTGTTTAAATTTAATTTGTCAAAATATTTTTGTCATTTTGAGACCGCGACCTGTTCATTGACAAAATTCCATGGTTGTGGTCCCAAAGCGACGAAACTATTTTGACAAATTAAATTTAAATGTTGAAGTGTATCTAACGGTTTTTGTGTGTTTTTAAATGGCTTATAAACCCCTTCCACACAGCAATTGTTTTTGTTTCAGCACATGATCTCAGATCAGGTCGCTTGCTATGCAAGTACATCTCCATAATACTACTTTTTGTCTGTGAGCATGACATAGGAAAAAGCTACTAAACACAGCCCTCCCAAGTTTAGATACGGGGAAAAATAATGTAAGGAGCAGAAGAATAATAGAATATTTTTAAAAGTTACTACTTCTTGTCTGTGGACATGACATAGTAAATGAACTGGAAGAATCTGAGAGGCATCAAATATAATGCCTTCTAAGGTGGCATGTTGGCAGAATCGTTAGCACACCAGGCAAAATGCTTAGCAACATTTCGTCCACCTTTATGTTTTGAGTTCAAATTCAGCTGAGGTTCACTTAGTCTTTCATCCTTTCTGGGTCAATAAAATAAGTACCAGTTGCATACTGGAGGAATCGATCTAATTGACTGCCCCCCCCCCACATCTTCCCCCAAAATTTTGGGCCTTGTGCCTAGAGTAGAAACGAATAAAATAAGTACCAGTTGAGCACTGGGGGTGTTGATGTAATCAATTTATGACCTCCCCCAAAATTGCTGGCGTTGTGCCAAAATTTCCTTATACCAAGGCAGCAAGTTGGCAGAATCGTTAGCACACCAAGCAAAACACTTAGCAGCATTTCATCCATCTTTACATTCTGAGTTCAAATTCTGCCAAGGTTGACTTTGCCTTTCATCTCTATATATATAAACAGCAAAATGTCTGTTTGTATGTGTGTGTGTGTGTCCTTTATACAAATCCACAATTTTTCAGTTAGAGGGCTCACACTTTCTATGGTCATTCAAAACCGTCCAAGGGTGGTCGTGCACATCTTTACATTTCCACAGTCACCCTGCAAAGCCATTCAAAAATCAATAGAAGGGACTTTTTTGTGGATTTTCTATCCAAAACCCAATCAAAATGCCCGAAACTTGATACACCAATTGAATGCCAGCTAGCTGTATGTGATTGGTCGGAGATTTGGACAGTACTCGCGTGTATGTGCACATGCACGCAGCTGTATATGCATGCACTAGCACTATGACCCAGCATTGCTGGGTCATAGTGCTAGTACTTCATAAAATAGGTACCAGTTAAAAACTAGGGTTGATGTAATCGACTCAAACCCTCCCCTGAAATTGATGGCTTTGTGCTAAAATTTGAAACCAACATTTCATTACGCTACTGGGTTTTTTTTATATATATTTTAAGCTCAAATCCTTTCAGAGTTGAAAAAGTAAAGTCTCTGTCAAACATTGCAGTTAACAAAATCAATTATATTCATTTCTAAAAATTTGTAGCCTTGTGTCTATGTCAGGAAAACCAATATATTTAGAATTTTTATAGAACTCAAAAAACAGGTTTAAATGTTTTTCTAAGACAACCCAATGCTTGTAGAGGGAATTGAATGTACAAACTAAAACATTGCAGATTAGTCTAATATTTAAAAGAATATTACCCTTTCCATAACAATTTGAGCTAGTTGTATAGGGTTAGCAATGTTCTGCACACAAGCAACGGCACCACTGTTTAGTGCAGAACCTTCCATAATCATAGCATCCATTTCAACTTCACCAATGCTGTTAAGCACAGATCCGGTGCCTAATGAATGAAAGTTAGTAAAAGAACGTGTAAATATGAGAAAATAGCTCAATCTTCTACAACACACATGAGTATATAACACTAACTGTAGTCAGTTAATTTAGAGAATTTGATAATGCAGACTATGAAATATTGTAATCAACAGTGAATGTTAAATGTTCTCTGACTCATGTCTTTATGAAAAATATTTTATCACAAGCAGTATCGCCCGGTGTTGCTTGGGTTTGTTTCGACCCTTTAGAATTGGAATTTTTGAAAAGTAAAAATTTTGCATTATGTAGCTTGTTATTCTTTTTAAGCGAACATTTTTCTGGTTTGAAATACACCGAAAAATGGCGACACAGCAGTAAAAAAATCGTAGAAAATAGGGATTTTCATAGAAAAAAAGCACCTTTTTGATGTAAATAATTTTTGGTGCTAACATGGTCTTATTTGAATTTTATCTTCTACAGAATGAAGAGCAAGCCTTCTTCTATCATACTTTTAATTTTGGTCAACTTGCGCTGCAGGGTCTCGGAGGAGATAGTGTTAGTTGAAGGCTACCAAACCTGCCATACACAGACAAAACTTCAGCTTTATATATAGAGAGATTAAACTATCAAAATTAATTTGCTTGATACTTTAATTCAAGGATGGCAAAGCTTTTTGGTACCAGGAGTGAATTGTAAATTCGTAAGAAACTGTTGGTGTACATCTGTGGTGATAAAATTGATGTCAAATTTTACCAATTCATAGGAAATACTGCTAATGAGCAAGAAGTTCTCCAAAATTAGTTTAAATTGAGAATGTATTTTCACCCATCAACTATTGTTTAACCCTTTAGTATTCAGATTATTCTGTGAAATGTAATGCTTATTTATTCACATTGCTTCGAGTTAATCATGCAAAGACATTGTAGTATAGAAATTTTGAGGATGTAATTGCTTATTCTTAGAATGACATTGTAGGATAAGTGTGCAAAGCCAGATCCTGCCAGTTTGAACATAGAACAAGTAGAATATTTGGGCCGGATATGGTCGGTATAAATTACTAAAGGGTTAAATAGATTAAGACAACCTGTGGCTAAAACAGACTAACAGCAGTGCAGATGAATGCAATATAAATGGAGTTTATAGTGTCTATGAGAAATAGAAATAAAATACATATCTATCCATAAATGGTGCATTTTGTTGCAACAAATTCTTAACTACAAAAAAACTTATCAACAAAAAGATTTCTGATAGTAACAAATTTAAACAGAGACCGACGTGTTTATGGAGGAATGGGTTTTAAAAAGTTACATACCAGCATCAAAGACCGGATCATTCTCAAGACTTGTCACAGCAGTCACGACAGCATCTATTGCACTTCCATTTTGCTTTAGTTTCATAAATCCCAAATTAGCAGCAAGTTTTACTCCTTCTACACTTCTTTCAGACATATCATCAGGTATAGCCCAAGCTCCACCATGGATGGCTATAATGGGCTTTATATCATTCATATTTCAGCCGGTCTCTTCTTGTTTTCTATTTTGCCGGTTTCTTTATTAAAATATTTAAACATGTGTGCTTTAAAAACAATATGTATATATGTGTGTGTATATAAGTAAAGAAATATATTTTCTAAAGTGCATGAAAGGGCCATGGTGCAAGATTGTGTGCAAGTTGCACACAATCTTACATAGATAATAAGCCCCAAATACTGGTGAAAAATTTAAGGAGCACTGAAACAAAGACTTCAAAAAACTCCTCTCAGCATGCACTAGTCATATATATGGTAGTATTCTTTTCTACTCTAGACACAAAATTTCAAACTTTAGGGGTGGGGGGCAGTCAATTAGTTGACCCCAGTATGCAACTGGTACTTGATTTATTGACCCCTACAAAAGGAGGAAAGGCAAAGTTGACCTTGGCAGAATTTGAACTCAAAACATAAAGACAAACGAAATACCGCAAAACATTTCACCCGGTGTGCTAATGTTTCTTTTTTCTTTACTACCCACAAGGGGCTAAACATAGAACGGACAAACAAGGACAGACAAAGGGATTAAGTTGATTTACATCGACCCCAGTGCGTAACTGGTACTTAATTTATACACACACACGACAGAGATAAAGAATATGCACACCACCCATTTTCAGTGTAACCCTAACCCTAAACTTAAACACCGGGTGTGCATATTCTTTACCTTTTCCTATATATATATATATATATATATATATATATATATATATATATAATAAATAATTTGAACAAATACGTATAATTCGATTAGTATGTTTAAATGTTGAGTAGAGCACCGGTATAGTTTAGACTACGCGAGTGCGCGCACCGGGACCACTGTTCTCAAGTAGTAAACCCCTTTCTACCTGTTTTACGTAAAAGGCTGGGGATGCAAAATTATACAAGGTAAAATAAAATTAAAAAAGCCCGAAATGATTAACGACCCAAAAACTTGCGATCAGAGGCCTTCTCGACTTGGTGCCAACGTGACCTTTCCGTCCTTTTTTAAATAAAGAAATAACAAAATATATTTACTTACCTGAGTACTTGATGATATTGAATAAAAATAGATTTCTAAATATATATGATTATTTGTAAAAACGGACAGTTTTTCTTTTATATTTTAGATATATTTTAAACTAGACGGGGATCTGTGCTGCTTTTGAATGAGTCGAAGGGTCGTCAAAACAGGTCGAACCAGTTTCTTCTTCGATTTTCTTCTGTATTTTAGCAGCCTTTTTAGCATAAAAGCTTTTCACTCTCTTCAGATAGCTTACACGTAAAGTTTTTAATTTGTATCCGACTACAACACCCAAGACAAATGCAACTGAAGCCGCCACAACAATTTCCCTGCCCGTGGCGTGCATTTTGACGAGCATTTTAAAACTCAATCATGCTTGACTAGCGAGAAAACTATGGAATACTATATGCGTCATCTAAGCCTAATTTGTGTTAACTTGTTTTAGTTAAACTAGTATATCCAAATGTGTGTGCGCGAGCGAGCGAGCGCACATATATGTATGTCGAAGATACCTTAGGAATGAGATCCCAGGTGGATCTTTTCCTTTTGAACGGCAGTTTTCAACACAATTTCTAGTTAACTAAACACTTTTAAACTTCGTATACTGGTAGAATGTATCAAAATAAATGATTTTAGCTCAATAGAGGGCATAGGATTGGTTAAAATTCGAAAAATTAAACTACGTTAAACAAACGAATTACAATTTTCTCAAGAAAGCCAAGAGAAAAAAATGTTTTATTTTGACACATTCTACCAGTATACGAAGTTTAAAAGTGTTTAGTTAACTAGAAATTGTGTTGAAAACTGCCGTTCAAAAGATTCACCCAGGTTCAAAATTTCCCCAAGACACCCGATGAAGGCTGGCGGGTATATCAGTTGAAACGTTTGTTAACGGGGGGGGGGGGAGTTAAGGAGGTGATATACTAAATGTCGTGTAGCTTTATTTTACTGGTCTAATTCCTATCAGAGAAACCGAGTAATCAAGATATTGTAGCACGTCTGTTCAGCCGTACTTCTTTCTTCACTCGTTCCATATGAATGGTGATGTTTATGAAACTAGCACATATTTTTGTTGCATGTTTCGTTATTTTTCCGTTCCATTTTAAGTTCAAAGTCCTATTGGATGATCGATTTCGTTATTCCAACCCTAGAGGATTGATAAAATAAGTAGTAGCAGCAGCAATATACCGAGAATCAATTCAATGCAATAAACGTCTTATCTTAATAAAAAAAAGAAGAAAAACCCATTCAGAAAAAAATCGTTATTTTATTATTTTTCCTGTAATAAAATTCGTTTGAAAATATTTTCAGCTGCAATTAATTTTTACAAATAAAATATTTTAAACTGAAGCTGTACATTTTTTTAAATATATCATAATAAACGATTTCTACGAACATAACGGAGCTACTTTCACATTTAGATGGTTTAATTGATTCTAAAGGGCGCTTTTTAAAACCTCAATTATCTTGGGTTCCACTATAAACAGTAAGTTATTTAATAACCAACTCGCATTCTATCAGACGGATTCTGTTTTTTGGATCAGGTTTTAATTCATAAATGTGTCTGTAAACAAATTCATTACATGATGAATTTTGCAACAAATTATTTATAATTGCAAATTTAATGTATGTGCTGCCGGAGCAAGCACCAAAAGTGTCAGTAATTAATTGATCAACAGCATTTGTTTACATTAGAAAAGCTCTTGCTTACATCTGGATCGATAATCAATCGTTATACACTTTTAATTTGGTTAATGCATTTGGAAAGTGCATTTATACAGGTAGTTTCGTGAAGTGTTAAAAATATTGTTATTTCAAATATAGTTCATCTTTTTTAGTTTACATTGAGAAAATGTTGTGTAACATTGGAAAATATAAAAATGAAACCAGATAATATCGATTTATCGCTGTTAACTATCGCAGGCAAGACTTGAATTATGAAAGCTATTTTCATATTGATACCTGAACTTTAGCAGTTCAACCTGACCTCGTACCTGATATAACGATTATTATTTTATTTTCAACACATCATCCTTTTACAATTATCTAAATTCATGCCCATTCACGCTCACTTGAGTTATTCTTCTTAGCTGAATTTATTTCTTTAATTATATAAATTATTACCGACTTCAAAATCGTCGCATCTATTTTTCTATATGTAAGCTTTTGTCAACTTATTTAAGCGAGCTTCAGTAAGCTATGTTGATGAGGTCCAATAAGATCAAAACATGCTCATAGTTGTTCCTTTGTCTGCAAACAAAGATCAAATTTTCCCTAAGCATGTATTTTAATTTTGGAAAAATTAATTCTTCGGCGATGTTACGGTATAAGTACCGGTGTACCTCCGGAAGAACCGGATACATTTAAAAAAAGTGGGTTTTTTTTATATATGGGGGGTTAGGGGTGGGAGAAAAGGGTTTCTGTTATCTTCAGAAATGTAAACAAAGTCACGTGTGTACATATACCAAAGCATCGGCACATACCCTAACCCTAACACAAACCCCAACCCTAACAGAAACCCTAACCCCCCATATATATAAAAAAAAACACTTTTTTGAAATGTATCTGGTACTTCTGGAAGTACACCGGTACTTAGACCGTAATATCGCCAATTTCTGATTTCTTGAAGGCCAAATAATCTTTGATTGCTAGCTTCGAGCATTTTTTTTGTTTTTTTGTCTACATTATTGACTAACTACTCAAATTCAGACCATTAGCTCATCTGAGTTGTTTTCTTTAGCTCATTTTTGTAAAATTAACAATTATTAACGTTTTCCAATTAGATGATATAACCCTTTCGTTACCAACCTGGCTGAAACCGGCTCTAACTCTGAATACAAATATCTTGTTTTCACAAGTTTTGAGTTAAAATCTTCCACCAAACCTTAGTCACAATTTATGTTCCTAACACTAGCTTAATGATAACTAAGTTATTTTACTAAATTCTTTGATATATTTAAAGTAATTGAAAGAAACACAGAGCATCTCAAAATAATTACAGTAACAAAAGGGGTCACCTTAGTTCAAACTGATTTAGATTCACAAATTCTTTTACTCCTGGTGAAATAGTCTTACCACTGTGTGTTTTTTCCCCTATAAATAATAATTTCAAGTAGAGTATTTCAAATGCAATGGAAGCTGGATTGATATGATGTAATACACAGCAGCATATGTACCTGATATAGCAAGTCTAGTAACATGATCAAGGAAATATTTTGATATTGCACAGCCGCAGGAGGGGCTGTGTGGTAATTAGCTTGTCTACCAACCACATGGTTCCGGGTTCAGTCCCACTGCGTGGCACCTTGGGCAAGCGTCTTCTACTATAGCCTTGGGCTGACCAAGTCCTTGTAAGTGGATTTGGTAGACGGAAACTGAAAAGAAGCCCGTCATATATATATATGTAAAATTACAAATTGAGATAGGGGTATTTCTCCCTTTTCTTATTTTGCATTATATATATATGTATATATATATATATGTGTGCGTGTGTTTGTGTGTCTGTGTTTGTCCCCCCAACATTGCTTGACAACCGATGTTGGTATGTTTACGTTCCCCGTAACTTAGCAGTTTGGCAAAAAGAGACTGATAGAATAAGTACTAAGCTTACAAAGAATAAGTCCTGGGGTCGATTTGCTTGGCTAAAGGCGGTGCTCCATCATGGCCGCAGTCAAATGACTAAAACAAGTAACAGAGTAAAGGAGTATTGAACAAGAGGCAAATATATTCCACTGTAATGTCTTCTGTATCATTTAGATTTCTTGTTTAGAAAATATTGCCCATACATCCAATTCTTCTTCAGATTGTTATACCCCTGAAAGTTCTTTTTGCTCCACCTTTTCCCATACTGACATCAGCCTACAGAAGTTTGAACTGAACAACAATGCCATTGATCTGAGAGGGCCTGGTAATCACCATAAAAATGCCCCTTTTTCTTGGACATATAAGTTCTAAGAAGCTGGTGGTCCTTTGTGTTGGCAAAAATTATAGAGTGAAGTACATAAGTTAGGATATGTTCATATGTCAGAAGGAGAAAAGGAATCTGATGTTCCCAGACCAACCCTTCGTTTGAGAAAAGAGATTTTCTAAACTATAGATTTAGATAGGGTAAGGAGAGAGGGTCAATGGATGAAGTGTGTGTAGGTAAAGTATTGGAAGGAAGAAAAAGTAATGAAATTCAAAATATTCATTTTTGTGTAGTGTTGTTTAACTAGAGGTCAGTGGACACAAGTGGTAGTTTAAAGAAGTGAAAAAATATGAGTAGTGACAAAGTTTAGTTTGTGTGCCTATGAGAATAATTTTATGGATATTTAGGTAGAAGTTGATAAACAGTGATTAAAAAGTTTGTAGATATATGTGTGGGAGGAGATGGTGTCTATCATGGTGAAATTATACATGGAAGGAAGATTAGCTGGAATGAAAAGGAGGTGGGGATGAATACTTAAAATATATACAAAAAGATTTTTACTTGTTATGTAAAGGAAAATCATTCATTAAGGCCTGTGAGTGAAGTAGTGCCAAGTGTGAAGATAAGTTACTTTTCATTATGAATATAGTTCCCCATATTCTGAGAATATGGTCAAATGTTGAGGTGTACTCTGAGTGCAGTAGATAATGTAATAAAATTTTTTGAAAAACAGTCATTTAAACAGTGTCCTCCTTCACCTTTGCATGTAATGCAGCAGATGAGGCTGGTAGAAGTGCAGCTAGAGTTTTTAGTGATTATACCCTGGGATTTGGGTCTAGTTATCATATTGGTGTTTGAGTTGAAGATACAAGTGAGGCTTTTGGCATGAGAGCATTTGAAGGTGTCAGGTTGGCCGTGTTTCAATGGGGTTGGCTAACTTCTAATTAGTATTACATGGAAATTTCTATTTCTTTTACCTTAGACAAGAGATAGTGTAGAAAATATTGGTGAAGTTATGTGGTCAGGGAATAGAGGCAGAAATTACAGAAGAATATGCATTTTTATAAGGTGGAAGGCTTCTCTCACACCCTGCTATTTCTTGGTGGGAATATTGATATGGTTTGATATGATATGGTTTACATTATACTAGAATCATTTTCCCAGAATTGTATTTTAGAATGAACTGTTTTTTTTTCTATTTTAAAGGTTATTAATGACTACTGACGCCTATTCTTCAAAATTGCCAAAAATTCTCAAAATGTAAGTTACACAGTATATTTCTAAATTTCATCAATCCCCTTTATTTTATTATTCAGTGCTTTTCCATAATTAAATGTTTTTACAGGATATTTTTTTTTAATATTTTACTGCTATTAGTGGGGAATCCTTTGTATTAACCTAATGTATTATTGAGAGAAATTTATTGTTCGGATTTCTCCTGTGGAACTTTAAATCCTATTGTCTACCTACTGGAATTATAGGCGATCTTTTTCGTAGAAAATAGTTGTTTTAGAGAGCATGATTTCTTTGACTTCTCAGCAACATATACAAAACCGCCCCTGGCTCTGGAGTACAAATGTCTTGTTTTCATAAGTTCTGAATTAAAATCTTCCACCAAACCTTAGTCACAATTTATGTTCCTAACACTAGCTGAATGATAACTAAGTTCTTTTACTAAATTCTTTCTTATATTTAAAATTAATTGAATGAAAAACAGAGCATCTCAAAATAAATACGGTAACGAAAGGGTTAAGCTAATAGTATGTGAGTTGAGTGAGAGTTGGCTACTATTTCTAGCGGGTCAAAGTAACTGCATAGAGCCTTTTTCTATGGCTTGTCAGTAACAAATGTTTTAATGATTCATCAGGTAGTCTTCTGGTATCAGTAATACTGGTTGTTGTTGTGTCCAAGCTCAGCTCTGACTGAGCAGACCAATATTGAAACTGATTATCACATTCCAGTCCTTCCTTTTTTTAAGACTAGTATCAGATTTGAGGGAAATTTAGCTGTTGTTTCTAGTAGGTTGAGCAACTACATAGAGATCTCCTTTAAGACATGCACCCAATACCAGAGCTGAAGACACCTCCGAAAGTGAGGGCCCCGCCACATCAAAACAGTAGAGGAGTAGGGGCCGAAACCGGACGTGGTTCCTCCTGATGATGTCTTGAGCTAACTGGATCCTATAAAGGAGCTGTTGTGGTAGCAGACCACGAAATACGGTTATAATTCCTCCTGGTGACTGAATAAGATCCATTCCTTCAAGCTGTTGAAGCCCTGTCTCAAAATTTTGCTTTTCTACAAGGGGGTGCTGAAAGTTCCTGGCTTTAAGGGTATTGTGAAGGGCCTGTTAGAAGGCTCAACCTTCTGAGTTCTCTTGCAGGGCTTAAAAAGCTCAAGGATCACTGCAATAAGTGTGTAACTCTAAGAAGGATATATATTTCTTTACTACCCACATGGGGACAAACAAGGACAGACAAAGGGATTAAGTACATTTGAATCGACCACAGTGCATAACTGGTACTTAATTTATTGACCCCGAAAGGATGAAAGGCAAAGTCGACCTCGGCGTAATTTGAACTCGGAACATAACGACAGACGAAATACGGCTACGCATTTCACCTGGCATGCTAACGTTTCTGCCAGCTCACCACCTAAGAAGGATATATATTGATTAAATCTTAACTGATCCGCCTGTATTTTATTTTACCCAAAGCCTGTAACTTTTCAATTGCCCCTTGTAGAAAGTTAGTAATTATTAAGGTTCAAATGACTTTTTGGCTTGGAAAATATACCCAAGGTTTTCATAAGTTATAACAATTATTATAAGTTGATAACAACTGTAGATTATAAGTCACTCTATTTGTACTTCAGGAGTGCTCCAGCTTGGGAAACGCCGCCCCGAGTGGCCTCCGTGCCGGTGGCACGTAAAAAGCACCATCCGATCGTGGCTGTTTGCCAGCCTCATCTGGCACCTGTGCTGGTGGCACGTAAAAAGCACCCACTACACTCACGGAGTGGTTGGCGTTAGGAAGGGCATCCAGCCGTAGAAACATTGCCAGATCTGACTGGGCCTGGTGCAGCCTTCTGGCTTCCCAGACCCCAGTTGAACTGTCCAACCCATGCTCGCATGGAAAGCGGACGCTAAATGATGATGATGATGATTGAGGATATAGAAAAGTTCTGTTTTTTTTTTATATATATTTCTTTAGTCATGAATTCTTACTTGAACAGTAAATATTCACTAAACTGTTAACTTGACCTTCTGTGTTTTTATTTATGCAAAATATAAGGTTGATAAGCTCTTTTCTGGAGATTAGCTACATACAAAGGGGTGTTGAAAAGTTCCTGGTTTTGGGTAAGAGAAAATTCCTGGCTTTGGGTAAAAGAAAACACAGTTACTTATGATTTTATTTAACATATTTCCCTCTCAGATTCACACATTTATTGCAGAGGTCCTTCAGTTTTTCTAAGCCCTGTAAAAGAACTTGGAAGGGTGGGCCCCCAACCAGGCCTTTTACAATACCCTTAAAGTCAGCACCCCTTTGTATCATCAACATCATCATCGTTTAGTGTCTGTTTTCCATGCTGGTATGGGTTGGACAGTTTGACTGAGGTCTGGAAAGCCAGCAGCTGCACCAGGCTCCAGTCTGATCTGGCAGAGTTTCTACAGCTGGATGCCCTTCCTAATGCCAACCACTCCAAGAGTGTAGTGGGTGCTTTTTATGTGCCACCGGCACGGGAGCCAGTCAGGGGGTACTGGCATCAACCACGTTCGGATAGTAATTTTTACATGTCACCAGCATGGGAGCCAGTCAGTGGGCTGGCATCAACCATGTTCGGATGGTGCTTTTTATGTGCCACTGGCATGGGAGCCAGTCAAGAGGGCTTGGCATTGATCACATTCAGATGGTGCTTTTTGTGTGCCATTGGCACAGGAGCCAGTCAAGCAGACCTGGCATTGACCACGTTTGGATGGTGCTTTTTACATACCATTTTATTATTTAAATGTTACTCATAGACATAGGAGTGGCTGTGTGGTAAGTAGCTTGCTTACCAACCACATGGTTCCAGGTTCAGTCCCACTGCATGGTACCTTGGCCAAATGTCTTCTACTGTAGCCTCAGGCTGACCAAAGCCTTGTGAGTGGATTTGGTAGACGGAAACTGAAAGAAGCCCATCATATATATGTATATAAATATATATGTATGTGTGTGTGTATATGTTTGTGTGTTTGTGTTTGTCCCCCCAACATCGCTTGACAACCGATGCTGGTGTGTTTACGTCCCCGTAACTTAGCAGTTTGGCAAAAGAGACAGATAGAATAAGTACTGGGCTTACAAAGAATATGTCCTGGGGTCGATTTGCTCGATTAAAGGTGGTGCTCCAGCATGGCCACAGTCAAATGACTGAAACAAGTAAAAGAGTAATTCCTTACCTCTATTAGAAAGTATGAAGCCAGTCACTGATAAATGAGGGTGTGGCTGAGGAGTGGGACTCCTTTTGCCTGGTAGCAACAAAGTGTGTAGTACAAATTAGTGAGAAGTATATATATATATATGGGCACAGTTATGTCTGTGTGGTAAGAAGCTTGCAACCCAACCACATGGTTCTAGGATCAGTCCCACTGTGTGGTACCTTGGGCATGTACCTTCTACTATAGTCTCGGGCCAACCAGTCTTGTGAGTGGATTTGGTAGATGGAAACTGAATGAAGCCCATTGTATATATATATTTGTATGGACATATATATGTTTGTACACACACACACACATATATATATTCAAAATGTGACCGCGTGTGTAATGTTGGCGGTTTTTTTTCCTCTGTCTTCCCTTTTTCTATGTTTCTGACAAAGAGCTCTGTTCGAAACGTTAAACCCTCCTTCTTTCCTGAGCGTCCAATAACATTATGCTTGTTCCACGTCCTCGCGTTGTGTTTTCTCTGTGTTTTCATGTTTGGATTAACTATATATGTGTGTGTGTGTGTACATATATATATATAATATAAATAATATATATATATATATGCATATATACATACATATATGTACATACTTACATATATATGTATATCACGTGATCACGTGATCGACCAGACCATCAGATGCTGCTACACATCGCTGGTCACAATGCGTTCGCATTGTTTTAGCCTTCGAACGATGCCAGCCCGCTGGCTAAGCGAGCAGGCCAACAGAAGAAAGAGTGAGAGAAAGAGTGGTGAAAGAGTACAGCAGGGATCACCACCCCCTGCCGGAGCTTCTTGGAGCTTTTAGGTGTTTTTGCTCAATAAACACACACAATGCCTGGTCTGGGAATCGAAACCGCGATCCTACAAATGCGAGTCCGCTGCCTTAACCACTGGGCTATTGCGCCTCCACATATATGTATATACATATGCATATATGGGCACAGGACGTCACAGAATGTAACATACCAGGAAGTCATTGGAATTTTCCAGGAAGTCTAATCCTCGGAACTTTCCACAAAGTCTTTATCCTCGGAATTTTCCAGCAAATCCAGCATGGTTCGAGAAGGAAAATTTTTTTATAAGAATCGTTAGCATGTTGGGCAAAATACTTAGCGGTATTTCGTTTGTCTTTATGTTCTGGGTTCAGATTTCGCCGAGGTTGACTTTGCCTTTCATCCTTTCGGGGGTTGATAAATCAAGTACCAGTTGCATACTGGGGTTGATCTAATCGAGTGGCCGCCTCCCCCAAAGTTTCGGGCTTTGTATGCCTAAAGTAGAAAAAAATGGATATGTTGGAAAGGCAAAGGTTATGTGATATTGACAAGAGGCACAATCAGGCAAAGGAGAGAGACCTCACAACTCCCTAAGCACTTGACCCTCATAAGCTCATGCAACTGTATAGCAAAGTCTGAGAGTAGACTTTCACCCCATATGCATTGATATGGTTAAAAATCAAAATCAAAAGCAAATCAAGATCGAAATCATCATCATCATCATCATCGTTTAACGTCCGCTTTCCATGCTAGCATGGGTTGGACGATTTGACTGAGGACTGGTGAACCAGATCAAAATGGAAATTGTAGTTGTGGCTAATGCCAGTGCCACCTGACTGGGCCCCGTGCTGGTGGCGTGTAATAAGCACCATTCAAGCGTGGGTCGATGCCAGTGCGACCTGACTGGCTCCCTGTGCCGGTGACACTTAATAAGCACCATCCGAATGTGGTCGATGCCAGTGCCACCTGACTGGCACCCATGCTGGTGGCATGTAGTAAGCACCGTTGAAACGTGGGTTGATGCCAGTGTCACCTGACTGGCTCCTTGTGCCGGTGGCACATAAAAAGCACCATCTAAATGTGGTCAGTGCCACTACCGCCTGATTGGCATCTTTGCTGGTGGCACGTAATAAGCACCATTCAAGCGTGGGTTGATGCCAGTGCCACTTGACTAGCTCCCTGTGTTGGTGGCACGTAAAAAGCACCATCTGAATGTGGTCAGTGCCACTACCACCTGACTGGCACCTGTGCTGGTGGCACATAATAAGCACCATTCAAGCGTGGGTTGATGCCAGTGCCGCCTGACTGGCTCCCTGTGTCAGTGGCACGTAAAAAGCACCATCCAAATGTGGTCGATACCAGTGCCACCTGACTGGCTCCTGTGCTGGTGGAGTTTAATAAGCACCATTCAAGTGTGGATTGATGCCAGTGTCACCTGACTGGCTCCCTGTGCTGGTGGAAAGTAAAAAGCACCATCCGAATGTGGTCAGTGCCACTTCCACCTGACTGGTACCCGTGCTGCTGGCGTGTAATCAGCACCATTCAAGCGTGGGTTGATGCCATGGCTGCCTGGCTGGCTCCCTGTGTCGGTGGCACGTAAAAAGCACCATCCGAATGTGGTCAATGCCAGTACCGCCTGACTGGTTCCTGTGCCGGTGGTACATAAAACGCACCATCTGAACATGGTTGATGCCAATCCTCCCACTCCCTACTGGTTCCTGTGCTGGCGGCACATAAAAAGCACCTCTGAACGTGGTTGATGCCAATGCTGCCTAACTGGCTCCCATGCCACTGGCACATAAAAAGCACTCACTACACTCTCGGAGTGGTTGGTGTTAGGAAGGGCATCCAGCTGTAGAAAACCTGCCTGATCAGATTGGAGCCTGGTGCAGCCTCCTGGCTTGCCAGTCCCCTGTCAAACCGTCCAACCCATGCCAGCATGAAAAGCATATGTTAAACGATGATGATGGTCAAAAGATACATGCTTGCTTACATTTTTATTTGTCCATTCAGTCTAAACTTCATCAACTGTTGGATAGAGATTGCTATAATTTTCTCCTTTTCCAACAGTGTTACTGCTTCCACTTTCACCAAAGTAGTATTAATGTTGCCAGGAAATGTCTACTTATCGAGGAATATTATTTTATTTTTGCATTTTTTAACCCTAAAATCCTGTGTGCAGCAACTGTATTAGTTTATAATTAATTGGGGGAAGGTCCTTCCTTTTATCTCAGTATAGTTTACTAACCCCTCAGAGTAATGTTGACTCACTCTCTTTAGGCACGCTCCAAAGTTTTTTGTATTAAATAAAATACTTCCTTTAATAGGTGGTCACCCTATAACTTTCCATGGTTCAGTCAACTTGACAATCAGGACCCTTTCTCTGATGTTATATATGTGTTATAGACAGCTTTTTCAATCATTGGGAAATCTTTGCCTTTCTTCTCTTGTTTTTCTACATGGTTCCTTTTACCTTTGGCATAATTGACTGCAGAATCTTCTATTTCTGCTGCTCATAATTTTGCATTCATTGACCTCATCAGATTGTTGGCCTTATTTATATGTTAGGAGTTGAGTTTGGATCTTGTCTGTGTTTAACTGGCCATTCAGCTTTCAAGTAGCACTGAAACATGTCTTACAAATAACTTGCACATGCAAGTGCTACCAGTCAAAAAACTCCGCATACCGGAAGCCAGCAAGTGTATGGGGTCATCAGGAAAGAATGTGCGCCGGCCCCCCTCACTGATATGAGGCCCCGCTTGCTAGATCAGCTGGTTATGAAGTTAAACTCAATATACTTCTAGCCATCGCTCATCGTCTCTTTTTAACCAAATCCAGTGCCTTCTCCACTGTAGATTGGATATCAGTCATGGTGGTATTGACTTTACGATGAGTTAGGCCTAATGATAACAACAGTTGTCTCACAATGTGTCCAACGAACTCTCTACATCCGACTTCGATTGGAAAATGTTCCGCTTTCCAGCCTGCGTCTTCACATTCCTCAAGGAGGTTTACATAACGGTCAATCTTTCGAGCCTGAGCGGCGTCCATATTATCTTCATGAGGAGCCGTTAACTCGACTAGATTTACAACTTTCCTTCTTTCACACCACATCAAAATATCTGGTTTTTTCGTAATTGGGATGGGAAAGAATCACTGGCACCCTGGTAAATCTGCAGTCACCTCCCAATAGCCGTTCCACTTTTCATCTCTCACAGGAATCAAGTGTAGCAATATTTATAGACTTCATATGAGACGCCATCACGTTTTTCACATGCCACCAGAGATTGTAGTAACCAATATGACTTAGGATAAGATTATCTAAGCCAGACGAGAGCAAAGAATGCCTATTTAAACATGCAATTTTATTTAACAGTAGTCTGAACAGAATGTAGGAGAACTGGACAAATCAGTTTGCTGTGAGAAGTGTAGAGTCCAAGTTTCAAGCCTTATCAGGGAAAGAGAGAAAATGACATCATCACATGGGCTTTTCTCTGTTCTGGCGCAGGAGTGGCTGTGTGGTAAGTAGCTTGCTTACCAACCACATGGCCCTGGGTTCAGTCCCACTGTGTGGCACCTTGGGCAAGTGTCTTCTACTATAGCCTCGGGCCTTCCAAAGCCTTGTGAATGAATTTGGTAGATGGAAACTGGAAGAAGCCTGTCGTGAGTGAGATTGTTGCCAGTGTCGCTTGACTGGCCCTCGTGCCGGTGGCACATAAAAGCACCCACTACACTCAGAGTGGTTGGCGTTAGGAAGGGCATCCAGCTGTAGAAACTCTGCCAGATCAGATTGGAGCCTGGTGCAACCTTCTGGTTCACCAGTCCTCAGTCTTATCGTCCAACCCATGCTAGCATGGAAAGCGGACGTTAAACGATGATGATGATGTCTCTCAGAAGAAGAGCAAGGCCTGAAATATTAAATTCTATGCATATCACAGCAACTGAACTTATTCAACTTTCCTATCAACTATTCTTATCATCATAATTTAACATCCATTTTCCATGCTGGCATGGGTTGTAGGGTTTGACTGGGTCTGGTGGGTCGCAGGGTTGCGTCAAACTCCAGTATCAGCTTTGGCATGGTTTCTATAGTTGGGTGCTTTTCTTGTGCTACTGACATTTTGACTAAGTGAAGGGAAGTATTTGAGAAGGGGAGGTTGCTAAAGATGTTGAGAGCTTAAAATATGATAGAGGGACACATGCAGCTTTTGTGCTATAGAGAAGATACATGGCTACTCTGCATTATAAAGGGTAGGTGAGAGTAACTGGGAAAAAGATAAGATGGTAGTGGTAGGGTGTTGCCAGAGTGAATGCTCAATTCTGTTGACTAATTGTTGCCAATGCAAGCTGTCATTAGTTTCCTTGAAATATATATATATATATAAATATATATATATGTGTGTGTGTGTGTATTCTTTTACTCTTTTACTTGTTTCAGTCATTTGACTGTGGCCATGCTTATTCTCTGTAAGCCTAGTACTTATTCCATCGGTCCCTTTTGCCGAACCACTAAGTTACGGGCACGTAAACACACCAGCATCGGTTGTCAAGCGATGTTGTGGGGGACAAACATATGCACACATACATATATATATACATATATACGACGGGCTTCTTTCAGTTTCCGTCTACCAAATCCACTCACAAGGCTTTGGTCGGCCTGGGGCAATAGTAGAAGACACTTGCCCAAGGTGCCACGCAGTGGGACTGAACCCGGAACCATGTGGTTGGTAAGCAAGCTACTTATCACACAGCCACTCCTATATATAGATGCAGATTAGATTGTAGTTTATTTCATTTTAACTATTCTCAGTTAAACTTAAATATACAGTTATGGATTTCTTGACTGAATGTTGTACGTTTTGTGATGTCCAGTGGTATAACTAAATTCTTCATCCAAAATTTATGATCCCATTTCAGTGGCTTCACTTATTCTAATGTCTTTGAGTATAAAGAATTTAGCTTCTATAGTTATTACTACCCTTAACACAAGGCTGGTTTTTCGTGGGCTTAACTTTATGCTTAATTAATTTCCAGGATTTTAACAAACAAGAGAAAATCCTCTCTCAGGATAGGTTGTTGTCAATACTGAATGAAATTTAGCATTGTAAGCCAATAATATTTTCCAGTTCAAGTGAATTTTCCCGCTACATTTAAACTAAGTAGACCATTCGTTAAGAGTACCTATTTCTTTACTACCCACAAGGGGCTACACACAGAGGGGACAAACAAGGACAGACATAGGTATTAAGTCGACTATATCAAGCCCAGTGCGTAACTGGTACTTAATTTATCGACCCCGAAAGGATGAAAGGCAAAGTCGACCTCGGCGGAATTTGAACTCAGAACGTAACTGCAGACGAAATACGGCCAAGCATTTCACCCGGCGTGCTAACGTTTCTGCCAGCTCGCCAAGAGTACCATACAAGCGTGATCGTTGCCAGAGCAACAAGCTGTCCCCCGTGCCGATGTCTTAGCTGTTAGAATTAAGCAGAGTTTGTTGAAATGTTGGGAGTTATTAAGCCTTCAGCATACCCTGTCTTGAAATTTATTAATTTAGATCGCTCATAACACCAAGATTTCAAGCTAATTGCTAAATTAGAAAAGTCCAATGGCCAAATAAAAACTGAAGCAATATGTTAAATTAAGTAGTTGTGTAAATTCTATATTTATTTCTTTGTTAACGGGAAAAATGCTTTCATAATAAATAAAAAAAATGAAAATTCAAATTATTCTATGACTTTTTATAATCTCGGGCTGTGAATAAGTTTTCCAGCTCTCCGTTTCCCACGAACAGGGAGCATATATTTACCTAAGTATGATGCCAGCTTGAAGACTTCTTTGCAAAGTGGGGCCCAAGAAACCCAAACTAGAAAAACGCGAGGTTCTTTGAAATGTGACCTTTTTTTTTTTCTCTCATTTCTAGGGGAAGTAATTTCATGTTAAGATTTTTTTTTTTGCAATTTGTATGCATGAATAAAAACACTTACTATAAAAAATAAGTGATTTTCTTTTTGGCATTATAGTAGATAAGAACAACTCTATTGTATTTAACTTGTAGAAATATTCGCTAACTATGGTGTTCCGTCAGTAAATGTTGGTTTCGACGTCACAGCTTTTCTGCATTCAATAAAATGTCTGCAGGTTGTATCAGTTTTAAAGGACATCTACTTCGTCTCAATTTATGAACGAGAAACATGAGAAAACAAGTTCTTTCTAACCAGTTGCCTTCAATGCCTCCTTCTACCTCATATGGGTAAGAAAACCTCTTCTTAAAATTTGATCGTTTTCATGCATCCATCATAATAATTCTTCGATTGCATCGTTCACCCCCACGAACGACTTGGTTTCGTTTTCGAAACATAAATACCACCCCCCTTCGGTTGTTGAAACAGATTAAATATAATTAGGTTTATAGTTCGTTAGATTTCTAATTAGAAATTAGATATTTAAAATCAAAACAAGGGAAATAGGAGAAGCAATAGCGAAAAGAAAGCATCGTTTTGGAAGCGTCTACAGAAACCAATATTTTCTTCATTCTTCATCTGCGACACATTTTCTTTATATTTCAAATCATTTTAACATTTTGTTCCGTTACTGAAATGGTTTTTGGTTTGTGTTTCCAAAATGTAAAAAGCTTCTTATTTTTAGATTAGATTTTCGCAATCTCTGTGAGAGATGATGCGATCGCCGATTCTTCAATTGTTGTTGCTGGTTTGCAAAAAACCTAAACAAGGCCAAGCTTAATATCGAAATTTCTTAATATTTCTTGCGAAATATTCGTAACAATAAATGGAATTCTTCAAGTTTGGTTGTCTGAAATAACGAATACCAAAACAATTAAGGTAAAAAGGTAAATCTAATGTCGAATTTATTTTAGTGTTAGCTTTAAGGATCTTGCAAATGGAAAAGAGCTGCGCTAAATGATTTCAAAATATAATTAAGAAAACAATAATCAATTAATACAATAAAAACACGCAACTTTTAATAAACGTAGAATTATAGCACGAATCATCTTCCATACATATTTTGCAAATTTAAAAATCTTTTATTCTGTTTAAACGCCTTAACTGTAAGATGTAAAAATAAAAAATATTCCCATGTAGATAATTAGTAGGTGTGTATAAATAATTAGGGCGAAAGGATCTTTTCGGTTTGAACGGCAGTTTTTTTTAAATAATTTCCACGTAACTAAACACTTTTAAACTTCGTATACTGGTAGAATGTGTTTATAAATCATCTTTTTCTCTTGGCTTTATTGAGAAAATTCTATAGTTTGTAAGATATTTGTTGTTGTTTTTTTTCTTCAATTTCTGCAATTTCAACCAATCAATGACGTCTATTGAGGTAAAAAAACATTCTGTGCCGTATGAATATGTCCCTCGTTTAAGAAACAGATTGGGTTTATTTACATTTGTGAAGAAAAAAAGATACCCTTCCCCCTAACTCTAACCCTAACCCTAAAACATATTGAAATGCAATAGATCGATACTAGTGTCATAATTATGGGTGACAATTTCATACGACACCGCTAGAAAAAACTGCCGTTCAAACCGAAAAGATCCAGACGAAAAACCTATTTAGATAATGTTGTTTTTCGTTCCTTGAATACATGTTTATCAGTCATTGAGCACACATTATAAAACTACTCTGGAAAATGTGGAGCTCTTAATTGTTGCTGTTATTGGAAGTATTTTGATGGCACAAATGATAAGGGGCTGAGCGATATACAGTATTTATACTCAGTTCTGTCCCTCTGCGTTGTGAGTTCAAAACCTGTGGGATTTTTATACACTCGAAAGTGTACTGGGGTTGAATTGCTTAACAAACCCTTCGAAGTTGGGTACTACATGAGAACAGTAGTCCCAGTGCGCGTACTCGCGTAGTCGGGCATCCGCGCTAGCTAGTCGTGACTAGTCGATCCTACAACGACTACCTAGCAAAGTAAACAAAACACAAAATAAATAATTTTTTTTACACAATGTAAATAATTTTTTAAACAAAGTAAATAAAACACAAAGTAAGGATCGACTAGTCATGACTAGCTAGTGCGGATGCGCGACTTCGCGAGTGCGTGCACCGGGACCACTGTTCTCATGTAGTACCCAAAGTTGTACCCCAACTTGGCCGCTGTCCAATGACTGAAACAAGTAACATCATCATCATTTAACGTCCGTTGTCCATGCTGGCATGGGTTGGACGGTTTGACTGGGTTGGCACGCTGGAGGCTGCACCAGGATCCAGTCTGATTTGGCATGGTTTTCTACAGCTGGATGCCCTTCCTAGCGCCAACCACTCCGAGAGTGTAGTGGGTGCTTTTCATCATCATCATCGTTTAGCGTCCGTTTTCTATGTTAGCATGGGTTGGATGGTTCAACTAGGGTCTGGGAAGCCAGAAGGCTGCACCAGGCCCAGTCTGATCTGGCAATGTTTCTACGGCTGGATGCCCTTCCTAACGCCAACCACTCCGTGAGAGTAGTGGGTGCTTTTTATGTGTCACCGGCACAGATGCCAGACGAGGCTGGCAAATGGCCACGATCGGATGGTCCTTTTTACGTGCCACCGGCATAGGGGCCAGGTGAGGCTGGCAACGGCCATGAACGGATGGTGCTTTTTACGTGCCCTTTTTATGGTAAAAATTTACCCTTTTGCATGTCACTGGCACGGTGGATGCCATTTGGATGACACCAGTATCTGCCACAACTGCGATTTTACTCGGCTTGATGGGTCTTCGCAAGCACAACATAATGCCAAAGGTCTTGGTCATTCCCTCCCTGCAGCCCAACACTTGAAATGAGCTCGGCCATTTTGCTCCCATGAGGCCCAATGCTGAAAAGGAACTCAGCCACCTCGCCTCCGTGAGGCCCTTTAGGAGTAAATAAACAACTATTCATTTGTGTTAGTGCAGCTATTACTTACATCGCAACCCACAAGCCAGCAAAGGGAGCTTTGTTCTATGTGGTTGTTTTATCTGCTAGAAGTAGGCGAGCTGGCAGAAACGTTAGCACACCGGGCGAAATGCTTTGCGGTATTTCGTCTGCCGTTACGTTGTGAGTTCAAATTCCGCCGAGGTCGACTTTGCCTTTCATCCTTTCGGGGTCGATAAATTAAGTACCAGTTAAGCACTGGGGTCGATATAATCGACTTAATACCTATGTCTGTCCATGTTTGTCTCCTCTATGTTTAGCCCCTTGTGGGTAATAAAGAAATAGGTATTTCGTCTGCCGCTGCGATCTGAGTTCAAATTCTGCCGAGGTCGACTTTGCCTTTCATCCTTTCGGGGTCAATAAATTAAGTACCAGTTACGCACTGGGGTCGATATAATCGACTTAATCCATTTGTCTGTCCTTGTTTGTCCCCTCTGTGTTTAGCCCCTTGTGGGTAGTAAAGAAATATATCTGCTAGAAGTATTAACCAGATTTCCCTCAGGCCACATCTTAAAGAAAGGAAGGACACATTGAATAATGCAGTCCGAGATACACTACTCCTGAAAACAAGATTGGCATGGTTATGGCTAGAAAGTCTTTGATCTTAGCTATATTCAATCAAGGCTGACCTAGGGTTAAAGATCAGCGGTTATAGTAGTAGTAGTAGTATCTTTTTATTCTTTTCTACTATTTTAATGCTATGGTTAATAATCAACACCTAAAAAGAGAAGCATTCCCCCAAACTATCAGAATAATATCTTTTATCTGCCACTTTTGTAGGTTCTCTGAGATCAGTGAGAGTGATTTAGTTAGTTTTTGTCACGACTTGTTATGAGTTGATAGCTCCAGGAAAACTTTGGGCAGGGAGGGAATTTTAGGCGTCTGATATTCTACAGAGTAAGGATAGGGCATATTGGTTAGTGTATGACCTGGGTGGAGAGTGGCCACAATATGAAGGCGGCGAGCTGGCAGAAACGTTAGCGCGCCGGACGAAATGCTTAGCGGTATTTCGTCTGTCGTTACGTTCTGAGTTCAAATTCCGCCAAGGTCGACTTTGCCTTTCATCCTTTCGCGGTCGATAAATAAAGTACCAGTTTCGTACTGGGGTCGATGTAATCGACTTAATCCCTTTGTCTGCCCTTGTTTGTCCACTCTATGTTTAGCCCCTTGTGGTTAGTAAATAAATAAATATGGGTAAGGAGAGAAGGAGAGACAAGTTAGTTGAGAGTATGTTAGTGACGGTTGCTGTAATAAAGGTAGAAAAAAGCAGAAAAAGAAAATATATTTTCTCTTGTTCAGTTCCTTTTTCTATATCATATATTTCCTTCTTTCTATTAAAGTTGTATGAGAATAATTATCTTCAGTATTAATCTTAAATTCCCCCATCAGCTACATTTACCAAGTTGTTTTGAAGAAAAGTAATATGGGCAACAAGTCTTGATTCTGTTTAGCCTTTAGTGAGCTAATGGCATTTATAATTACTGTATTGCTATATACCTAGGTCACACACATGACTTGACACGTGTTCAAGTATTTACTGTTGCTGCAGGTAACTTTGAGAACAATGTGTTATTGTTGGCAGATGGTGAACAAATTTTCTAATGCCACTTTATATGGAATGCTTCCAGAACTCTTCCCCAAATTGTAGTAACTAATAATTAATCTGATTCTATGATAATATCTGTTAGAACATTGAAAGAGGTAGTCATGTTATGCCTTTTGTGTTCTTTTTTCTAACATTTCATTCTCATGTAGCTGAGACTGTCAAGATTAAAAAATTAACTGAATATTTTGAGTCTCTGTATAAGTTCGAAATGGGGTCTTCCTAGGGCTCTAATTTATGGTCCATATTATTTGTTCTTCATATTGTTTGATCTGCATACTCCTTGAATTCTGTGTGGTATACAGTATTCATCATCATCATCATATAACGTCTGTTTTCCATGCTAGCATGGGTCGGATGGTTCGACCGGGGTCTGGGAAGCTAGGAGGCTGCAACCAGGCTCCAGTCTGATCTGGCAGTGTTTCTACAGCTGGATGCCCTTCCTAACGCCAACCACTCCGTGAGTGTAGTGGGTGCTTTTTACGTGCCAAGGTGGGCTGGCAACGGCCACAATTGGTTGGTGCTTTTTACGTGCCCAAGTAATAAATAGAATAAATAGTAATGTAAGTTTTTGGAAGCTGCTACCTTACCAGAAAAGTAGATAAAAGAATAATTTGAAGATGAGCACTTCAGAAGTATTTAATGTAGAGGATTTGACCATTGCAAAAGCAACCAAAAATTAGAGATATATCTGGATTAAATGCTGTACAATCTGTAAAGTGGTTGATGTTAGGGAGGGCATCTAGCGGTAGAAACCATGCCAAAGTAGACATTAGAGCTTTGTACAGTCCTTTAGCTCATTCGCTCCTGTCAAACTGTCCAGCCCATGCCAGCATGGAAAATGGACTTTAACCCTTTCGATACCAACCTGGCCGAAACCTGCTCTGGCTCTGTAGTAAAAATGTCTGGTTTTCATAAGTTTTGAATTAAAATCTTCCACCAAATCTTAGTCACAATTTATGTTCCTAACACTAGCTGAATGATAACTAAGTTATTTTACTAAATTCTTTGTTATATCTAAAATTCATCATCATCATTGTTTAACGTCCGCTTTCCATGCTAGCATGGGTTGGACTATTTTGACTGAGGGCTGGCGAACCAGATGGCTGCACCAGGCTTCAGTCTTGATCTGGTAGAGTTTCTACAGCTGGATGCCCTTCCTAACGCCAACCACTCTGAGAGTGTAGTGGGTGCTTTTACGTGCCACCAGCACAGGGGCCAGTCAGGCGGTACAGGTAATGACCTCGCTCGAATCTTTTACACATGCCACCAGCACAGGTGCCTGTAAGGTGATGCACGTAAGGTAACGTAAGGTGATGCTGCCTGTAAGGTGATGCACGGAGGCCAGATAGCCGCTCTGGCAACGATCACGCTCGGATGGTGCTCTTGATACCCTACTAGCATGGGGCTTGAGTGCCAGTAAGGTGACGCTGGTAACGATCACACTTGAAAGGTGCCTTTTTAGTGCCTTACATCTAAAATTAATTTTTAAAAAACCCAGCATCTCTAAAGAAATGCAGTAACGAAAGGGTTAAATAGTGATGATGATTTTTTTTATCATTATAAAAAGACAAAGGTAATGCATAGTCGCTGATAATATTCCTGCAGGAATGATTAAAAGAAAATGTGGAAATTTAAACTATGAAAAAGTTAACAGGATTGGAGAAAAAGCAAGAGGTAAAATGATGGATTGGATAGTGTGGGCCTCATATGTGTTGTTTCAGTTGTACGGTCTCTGAAGTAATACAGCTACCTCTAAGCATGAAACATTTACCAATGACCCAAGAGAAGATAGTTTATTAATTTATTCTTACCTTTCTGTGTGCAGAAAGTTAAAAGAAAATCTTTGAAGTGGTGAATATTTTTAGTTGTCACCAAGATCTTTCTTTTCGCATAAACTAATGTTATTTGCACTAGAATGTACAAACAATTTACAAAACCTCTGGGTTCACACGGCTCACCAGAACAAGAGATTATAATCATGATAATTCAAGACGTTAACCATGGAAATTGAATATGATTACTCAGGAATTTTAACAGTCTTCTGTCAAAATGAACCATAGTGTGTGAAAAGAATAGGAAGATAATTCAGCTGGCTTGAGACTTTCTAGAAGACCCTTTACCTCTGTGTGGATCTTTTATCTTTTACTTGTTTCAGTCATTGGATTGTGGCCATACTGTGGCAATGCTTTGAAAGCTTTAGTTGAACACATCAGCCCTAGTACTTATTATTAAATCCATTACTTATTCTATCAATGTCTTTTAGTGAACTACTAAGTTATGGGGATGTAAACAAACCAATACTGGTTGTTAAGCAGTAATAGAAATAAAAACACACACATACACACACACACACATGCTATTCACTTCCACTCAGTCTCCATCTCCCGAATTCACTTACAAGACATTGGTCAGCCCAGGGTTATACTAGAAGACACCCAAAGTACCATGCAGTGGGATTGAACCTGAAACCATGTGGTTGAAAAGTGAGCTCCTTCCCTCCATGAGAACATAGTTTTAAGGTAACATGGTTCATGTGTAGCTTTGGTAAATTACAAAGAAATGGCCAAACTCCTTTCAATTAGTAAATTTTAAACCTCACAATGGAAGTGATTAAGTAAATATTGTGTGTATTGTATATTTTCTTGTAGTCATATGATGATGATAATGTCTTTTTTTTCTCTCATCTAGATTAAACTTTGATTTTCAGTAGACCCCATTTTATAGATTAAAAGTCTCATGAAATAATTCTTATGTTTTTCTGATGTTTTTAAATTAAGTTTGTAAGATAATTTTTCTTGGTTGCTTATTTCAGGAGTAATAACCGTCGAGGTAACCTGTCAAGACAGCGGGACTACACCCCTTCTACATGGGACAAATATTATCATAAAAAGCATGATATAGAAGTTGGAAAAAATGTATCCTTTTCATGAATTCATGAACATTTTGAAATTCAGTGTTGCCCCAAGAATTTGTTATTGCTGTGAACAACCGTCTCACTTGTTCTACAATTGTATATCTTTGGTGAGGTTATTGTAAGAAGAGTAAGAGAGAGTAGATAAGATCTGTATTGACCAGACTGTAGGATGTTGTTATATGCTGCTGGTTGCAATGTGATCACGTGACCGACAGGGCTATCAGATGTTGTTACACATCGCTGGTCACAATGCGCTTCGCATTGTTTTAGCCTTCGAATGACGCCACCCCGCTGGCTAAGCGAGCAGGCCAACAGAAGAAAGAGTGAGAGAAAGTTGTGGTGAAAGAGTACAGCAGGGATCGCCACCACCCCCTGCCGGAGCCTTGTGGAGCTTTAGGTGTTTTCGCTCAATAAACACTCACAACGCTTGGTCTGGGAATCGAAACCGCGATCCTACAACCACGAGTCCGCTGCCCTAACCACTGGGCCATTGTGCCTCCATGGTTGCAACGTGCTTCCAATCATTTCTTGATTGCACCTTTTTTTTTCATCTTGGCTCAAGTCATTTAACTAAACAATCTTCCCATGGCATTGGAGGCCTTCCATGTGGCCTTTTCCATTCTCTTTGGCTGCCAGTCAGCAACGGCATAAGTTTATCTGCTATCTGTGAAGTTATGGCGTGTCTAACCTACTTGAATCTGTGCCTTCATCATCATCATCGTCGTTTAACGTCCGCTTTCCATGCTAGCATGGGTTGGATGATTTGACTGAGGTCTGGCGAACCAGATGGCTGCACCAGGCTTCAATCTTGATCTGGCAGTATTTCTACAGCTGGATGCCCTTCCTAACGCCAACCACTCCGAGAGTGTAGTGGGTGCTTTTACGTGCCACCGGCACGGGGGGGGCCAGTCAGGCGGTACTGGCAACAACCTCGCTCAAATCTTTGTACACATGCCACCAGCACAGGTGCCAATCACCTTTTTTGTCAGAAACAGTTGCCTAGCATTGTTAAATAAAAACATCCAATCTGCTTCATTCCATTTATCTGATGAGATTTATTGAACCTTGATTAATAAACTAAGCCTTATATTGATTATTTGTTTACATACATTCATACCTATACGATTTAAAAACTCCTAAATGATGAAAAGGCATTAGAAATCTGTGGAAAAAAACTCCTATTAAAGGACGAATATATATATACACACACACACATATATATATATATATCATATATGTACATATATATACATATATACTCCTTTTTGGAGTAGATTCATCTTGTTCATGTCACTAGTGATTGAGCCAACACTAGTGTTCAAGTGCACTACAACTCAGAAGAAGAAAAAGCAGCCAAAAGAGCTTGAACAGTACGTAGAATAATGCATAAAAATTGAACACTGGCTGAGTCATTTAAAAAATAAGACGGGGGGCATCAGGTGTACTGTTTGTGAATTTCAGGAAACCTGGAAGTTTTGAAGGATGTAGTGTCCTGACAGTTGACAACCGGTGTAGGTAATTTATTCCATGCTTGATCAATTCTGTTGTGTTTAAGTGAAATATTTAACCCTTTAGCATTTAAACCGGCCATATCCAGCCCAAATTTTCTACTGCTTTTATGTTCAAACCATCCAGATCTGGCTTCTCACACAAGCCCTACCATATCATTCTAAAAATGAATAGTTACTTCATCAAATTCTCAGAACTACAAGATAATGCAGGATTAATTCAAAACAATGTGAATGAAAAAGCATTATATTTGACAGAGTAATCTGAACACTAAAGGGTTAAAGAATTATGTTTTTCTTTTTTAGCAACTTATTTCAAATGTCAAATTTTCCCTTAACTTGATCAGACATTCCGGGTATATGAATGCGGAAAAGAAGGACCAGTTTTGTTTCTTCTTCATGGAGGAGGGTATTCTGGATTATCTTGGGCTCTCTTGTCTGTAAGTACTCAGCACAATTATTTCTCTAATTTACAATATTGGTTTCAAAATTTGGCCAGCAACTTCAGGGAAGGGGATAAGTCAATAACATCAACCCCAGTATTCAACTGGTATGTATTTCAGTTCTGTATTTAAGAGATGATTAATTATGTGCATTATTTACATTTGACGGATATTTGTCGTCATCTCGTTTGTTGTTAACACAATGTCTCAGCTGATATACCCGCCAACCTCCACTAACTACTACACCATATGCTCATGGGCATATGGCAAAGTGATTAAGAGCATAGGCTACTAAACCCAAGATTCCAAGTTCAGTTCCAGGCTGTGACCTGAATACGAGACCTTTGGAAATACGTTGTGCTTATGAAGACCCGGCAAGCCAAGTGAGACCATAACCTCATGGCCTATGTCAGGGGTGTAACCAACCGACTTATGCATACTTTTCCTTCATTGGACACTAAACTCTGCTTGCGAAGACCTGTTGAGGCAGGTGAAATCAAAATCGAAATCAAATTCGATGACTGGCATCCATGCTAGTGAAGAGCACCATCCAAGTGTGATCGTTACCAGCGTTACCTTACTGGCACTTGTGCCGGTGGCACATGAAAAAGCATTCGAGCGAGGTCGTTGCCAGTGCCGCTGGACTGGCTCCTGTGCAGGTGGCACGTAAAAAACACCATTTGAGCATGGCCATTACCAGTACTGCCTGACTGGGCCTTTTGCTGGTGGCGCATAAAAGCACCCACTACACTCTCAGAGTGGTTGGCATTAGAAAGGACATCCAGCTGTAGAAACACTCCTAGATCAGATTGGAGCCTGGTGCAGCCATCTGGTTCGCCAGTCCTCAGTCAAATCATCCAACCCATGCTAGCATGGAAAGCGGATGTTAAACGATGAATAATGATAATAATAATAATAATAATAATAATAATAATACTAACAACAACAAGAATAAAAAATATCTTAGGAATGAGAACCCAGGTTTGAAATTTCCCCAAGACACCTGATGAAGGCTGGAGAGTATATCAGCCGAAACATTGTGTTAACAACAAACAAGATGAGGACAAATATCCATCAAATGTAAATAATGTAAATATGTATATTATCGATCCTGAAAAGATGAAAGGTAAAGTCGACCTTGGTAAAATTTGAACTCAGAAAGAAAGATGCAATGCCACTAAGCATTTTGCCCAGCAAGCTTACGAGCCTGCCAGCTTGCCGCCTTTCTTGCAGTCTTCTATAGGCACAAGGCCTGAAAATGTGTGAGGAGGGAGTAAGTTGATTACATTGACCCCAGTACTTGACTGGTACTTAAATAATAATAATAATCATCATCATCATCGTTTAACGTCCATTCTCCATGCTAGCATGGGTTGGACGATTTGACCGGGGATCTGGGAAGCCTGAAGACTGCACCAGGCTCCAGTCTGATCTGGCAGTGTTTCTACAGCTGGATGCCCTTCCTAACGCCAACCACTCCATGAGTGTAGTAGGTGCTTTTTATGTGCCACCTGCACAGGTGCCAGGCGAGGCTGGCAACGGCCACAATCGGATTGGTGTATTTTACGTGCCACCGGCACGGAAGCCAGTCAAGGCGGCGCTGGCATAGGCCACGATTCGGATGGTGCTTTTACGTGCCACCGGCACAGAAGCCAATAATAATAATAATAATAATAATAATAATGAAATTATTGTGTCTAGTGCTCAGATGCACTACAACTCATCAAAGGTGCATGTACAGTACATAGAATTATGTACAAAAGTTAGGAAACTGAACAGTGTATGAGTCAAGATATATATAATATTTAATGAAATTATTGTATACAGTGCTCAGGTGCACCACAACTTGTCAAAAGTGCATATAAAGCATATGCAGTAATGTACAAATGCCTGGGAAGTGAACAATGTATGAGTCAGATACATGCTTGCGTGTGTATGGAGGGGAGAAAATCAGGTGTAGTGTTGGCGAATCTCAGGAAGCATGGAAGTTTTGAAGGATGCAGTGCTCCAACAACAGATTCCGACAACTACAACAGATTTGTTCCATGCTTCAGCAACTCTCAGCGTGAAAAAATGTTTCCGAAAGTCATGGGAGCTGAGCTGTTTTCTGACTTTGTAAACATGTCCACAGGTGTTAGACAGGTGGAGTTTGAAAAGGTGCTCATAGTTATTGTTTGTAAGACCTTGAAAGGATGAAAGGCAAAGTTGAGACCTCGGCAGAATTTGAACTTAGCATGTAACGATGGGTGAAATTTCACTAAGCATTTTGCCTGGCATGCTAACAATTCTGCCTGCTTGTTGCCTTCCATAATTTTCGACGTTGAAGCAAGTGGTCTGTCTTGGCAGCTTGTTATTGTAAGGGAGATAATCGTTCCTAGATCACTGTTAGCAGGATTAGAAATTTGAATTTTAGATCGAAGAGCAAAAAGGTGCATAGAATATATTGCTTTAATTTGTTTCTTATTCATTACAAAGGTCTTGGTAATTGTTTAAGTTTTCATTGCTTCTATTACCAATGAAGTTATATTTTTTAATGTCAGGCGGCGAGCTGGCAGAATCGTTAGCACGCCGGGCGAAATGCATAGCTGTATTTCGTCTGTCGTTATGTTCCGAGTTCAAATTCCGCCGAGGTCGACTTTGTCTTTCATCCTTTCGGGGTCGATAAATTAAATACCAGTTACGCACTAGAGTCGATATAATCGAGTTAATCCATTTGTCTGTCCTTGTTCGTCCCCTCCGTGTTTAGCCCCTGTGGGTAGTAAAGAAATATATATTTTTTTAATGTCAAAGCCCCATTCGAGCATGGTCGTTACCTGTGTCGCCCTACTGGCACTTGTGCTGGCGGCACGTGAAAAAATATTCGAGCGAGGTCATTGCCAGTGCCGCTGGACTGGCTCCTGTGCAGGTGGCACGTAAAAAGCACCATTTGAGCATGGCTGTTGTGCCTCCTGACTGGCCCTCCTGGTGGCACGTAATAGAACCCACTACACTCTCGGGGTGGTTGGCGTTAGGAAGGGCATCCAGCTGTAGAAACTCTGCCTGATCAGATTGGAGTCTGGTGCAGCCATCTGGTTTGCCAGTCCTCAGTCAAATCGTCCAACCCATGCTAGCATGGAAAGTAGACATTAAACGATGAAATAACAGTAATAATGTTTAATAAATGTTGCTTACTGCAAGTTATGGATGATTCTTTTATGACTTCATTGCTTTCAGGTGTTACGGTTTAGCTGGTGCATTTCCCGGTGACCCACATTGGAATTATGGTTCCGGCATGTCTAGTAGAAAAGTGACAGTCTTTTGTTTAATGGAGGACTAATGGGTTTTGGAATGACCTGTGACCTTGTGCGGGTGAATTAGGGGTCGCTCTGGGCACCCCTTGAAGAAGTGAAGAGGAGGACAGATTAAGGGAATCTAAGAGCAGATGAAGAGGGTATTGACAGTTGGAGAGAAGGACAGGCAGAGAGTTTGGTAGAGCTGTCATGAGAGAGATAGAGTATAAGACTAAGGGACAGATAGAGAGGCTAAGGGACAGTAGGCGATATAGATAGAGTAAGGAATCAGATAGCAAATAGAAAGACTATAGGTGGTAGAACAGAGGGAGATGAGGGAGTGGAAGTCAGGACAAGGAAGTGAGGTTCTGGGCAGTCGTTGAGCGGTCGTCGAAAAACACAGACGGATCTTGCGGTCGCTGGCCGGTCCTCGAGGAAGACAGTCGGATTCTGGAGGTCAGAGCGAGTGGATGGAACCTTGGATTTAAGGAGCAAGCGTTGGAATTCCTGGGAGCGAGCTGGGATGCGAGGAGGCCTAGGAGCGGGCGATTGGAATATGCACAGAGGGGAATCAGCAGAGTATTCAGAGGATTTAGCAGTATTAAGAGATGAGTGCAGAATGGGACACTGGCGATTCAGTTAGGAATTAAGGTATGTGTTTTGTGCATTGATTTGTGTCACGATGTAAAGAGACTGTAAAAGAAAAGAAAGAGAAAGAAGAGAGAAAAAGAAGGACTCTGTCGATGTAGTCGATAAAGAACATTGTGAATTGAGTAAAGGACTTGTTGAATTGTAACGTGAATTGTTGTGATACGAACATTGTATAATGTATCGAAGTGTTCTGATTGGACTGTGACGTATCGTGAACATTATTTGATCTGGACTTGTTGTGTCGTTACTGAACACTGTTATATTGTTACATGCATGTTGTTATATGCTTTGATCTGTTGTATTATGTATTGAGTAGTCACGTGCATGTCTTCCTTTAAATGTCTGCCTTAAATGTATTTGATGTGTAGCAATTAATTGTCGTATAAACTGTTGTTTGAATATAAGCCAGTGTTGCCAGTTGTTGCCTTGCCTCTTTGGGTTGTATCTCGGGTTGTGCCTCTGTATCTCTGTGCTGTTGAGGTTGTGGCAGTATCTATCTGTATCTCCTCTCTCCGCCTCTTTGGGCTCCGTGGCGGAACTTGTGTGAGCCGTTCGGGACGGGCGACGACGGGTGATTCCGTAACACAGGCTTAGCTTAAGGTATTTTCGCGCCCAACATCACAAAATGCGTCTGAATAAACATCGCCAGACAACAAATAGAGACTCGGACATTGCTTAGAAAATATTTTTCATTTTTAACCTCATATATAGTACGCACTAGGGATTTTGATCTTTAAATTTTGGGAAAAAATGTGGATTATACTCGAGGATATACGGTACTTAACTAGACTCTGCTTACAGCAATATTCTTAAATATCTATCAACTTGGACATCGTTTTCGTTTTATAACCAGATTGCAGATTTTATTTATAAATATATATATTATTAATATTGGAACATCCTTAAACTTTCTATTTTGATAGGCAACCCTCTGTGAACTTGTTAGCTGCCGTTGTGTTGCTCTCGATTTGAGGGGACATGGTGAGTTTATATCTTCTATAATTCTTCATCATTGTTCATTTATTTCCCATTTTCCTTTTCCCTTTTCTCTTTGTTTCAGTCATTAGACTGCGGCCATGCTGGAGCACTGCCTTGAAGAATTTTAGTTCAATGAATCAACCCCCACCATTACTTAGGTTTATAAAACCCGGTACTTATTCTATCAGTGTCTTTTGCTGAACTGCTAAGTTGCTGGGACATAAACACACCAACACCGGTGGTAGGGGACAAACACACATACAAAGAGACACACACACACATAGATATATATGATGGGCTTCTTTCAGATTCTGCCTACCAAATCTACTCACAAGGCTTTGGTCTGCGTGAGGCTAAAGTAGAAGACACTTGCCCAAGGTGCCATGCAGTTGGACTGAAACTGGAACCATGTGGTTCGGAAGCAAGCTTCTTACCACACAGCCACTCAGCACCGTCCGAACGTGGCAGATGCCAGCGCCGCCTGACTGGCGTCCGTGTTGGTGACATGTAAAAGCACCAACCGATTGTGGACGTTTGCCAGCCTGCTCTGGCCCCTGTGCCGGTGGCACGTAAAAAGCACCCACTACACTCACGGAGTGGTTGGCGTTAGGAAGGGCATCCAGCTGTAGAAGCACTGCCAGATCAGACTAGAGCCTGGTGCAGCCTCCTGGCTTCCAGACCCCGGTCGAACTATCCAACCCAGGCTAGCATGGAAAACAGACGTTAAACGATGATGAGGATGATAGATTTAAAATACAATTTTATTGCTCTTTTAGGAGACTCTGTAACTGAAGATGACACTGATTTGTCTAGTGAAACATTATCAAGGTAAGTTTAAAATAACTTATAAATAATTTCTTATTTGTTAAACTGCTTCTGTTAAGTGTTACTGGATTTTCTGTTCTGCCCATTAATCTTTTTGCTGTTTGGACTTGTTATGAGAGTAAAGTGTAGGAAAGATATCAGACGTATTGATCTCCCTTCTAAACTATGCCATCCGAAACAGAAATGAAGATATTGTGATAGTAGTTTGTTGCTGTGGTGGCTAAGCAGTGATAAGAGTGTTGTGTGGTGGACCCAAATAGAAGATACAATGATAATATGTAAATGTTACACAAATTATTAGGCTGTAAGTATTGGTTGTAAAGGAAATGGTGGTAGTGAGGTCTTTGAAGTGACTATTTCTAAAGGTATTGAGCTGTAAAACTTGCTGTATATGCAATTTCAGTTGTAGAATAGAGACAATAACGTCTGATTTATTGTGTAGGTAGTCTGAAGATAGAGTAGATAGAGACATAGTTCATCAATGAATCTTTTTTTTTCTGCGATTTCTGAAAGATCCTTCTTGGGACACAAAACTCTACTTGCGAAAACCTGTTGAGGAAAGTAAAATTGAATCGAAATCAATGGAAATTGTAGTTGTGATGCCAGTGCCGGTGGCACGTAAAAAGCACCAACCAATCGTAGCCGTTGCCAGCCTTGTCTTGCACGTAAAAAGCACCAACTGATTGTGGCCGTTGCCAGCTTCGTCTGGTACGTAAAAAGCACCCACTACACTCACAGTGGTTGGCGTTAGGAAGGGCATCAAGCTGTAGAAACACTGCCAGATCAGACTGGAACCTGGTGCAGCCTCCTGGCTTCCCAGACCCTGGCCAAACCGTCCGACCCATGCTAGCATGGAAAGCGGATGTTAAACGATGATGATGATGATATGGTTGTTAGAATTGAATAGATAAAGCTAATTTTCTTAGATGCAACATTAGCAATAGATGATTATGTATTCTTGCCAGGTGAGATCCATCCAAAGTGATACAACAAGGATTTTGAACTGAACAAGATGGTTGTAATGTTGAGCTGGCCATGGAAAGGTGAGAAATTTCTTCTTTGGGGAGATGTAAACTGATTGAACCTCATTGATTGACAAACCTTTGTGGCTCACTCTCTCTTCAACCATTACTTATTTCCAGAAAAAAAAAAATAGAAAGAAAAAACTCATCACCATCCCACTTCTCAGCTCCAAACTTCAAGAATCCAACTTGCTGTTTTATAGGACACAGTAATCTCTCTTGAACTTTCAAGGAAACTGCAAATCCTCTGTTGACAAAGCTAAATTGAGGATAATTGGTTTCCTTCTCAGTGCTAAAATTTATTTTAATATCGAGCAGTAATTCACATTTAAAACATCTCAGTTTGCACAGGTATAGAATATTTTCCTTCATATCTAAAGTAGTACGACCAACCATGTCTCAAACGGCATTCAGAAAAGAGCATTTATTTAACAAACCTTTCCTCTGTTAAAATTCACAGACTCTGCTCGATTGAGCTGTTTGTTTTCTACCTCTTCTTATTCTATTACTTCTAATCCATTGAACCTAATATATCTGTACCAAATTTAAGCCATAACTACTCCCTCATCATCATCATCATCATCTTCGTTTAACGTCCACTTTCCATGCTAGCGTGGGTTGGATGGTTCAACTGGGGTCTGGGAAGCCCGAAGGCTGTACCAGGCCCAGTCAGATCTGGTAGTTTTTCTACAGCTGGATGCCCTTCCTAACGCCAACCACTCCGTGAGTGTAGTGGGTGCTTTTTACATGCCACCGACACAGGTGCCAGATGAGGCTGGCGAATGGCCACGCTCGGATGGTGCTTTTTACGTGCCACTGGCAGGGAGGCCAGGCGAGGCTGGCAACGGCCACGATCGGATGGTGTTTGTTACGTACCACCGGCACGGAGGCCAGGCCCTGAATTTTTATTTTTGTTTCGTAGTTTTTGCATTTCTTGTGTCTCTCAGAACCAATACACAGTGTATCTTCTCTGGTACCAATTTTGTGTGTATGTACTGCGATCAAGTAATAACTCTTGTGACTTTAAGCTTAACAATAAGCATTCAACTGCAGCCACCTGTTCTACATAGTAAAGTTTTTACCATACAGCCACCACTCCTGCGTAATAGGAAAGTAATATTAATTTTGTTTTTTGTATCGGAAAATTATGACGGATAGGATTCAATAAAAGAGTTATTTTCTCCAATGTGAATTGTATTATTTATTCATATTGTTTTTAATTATTCGTGCATTATCTCATAGCTTTGAGATTTCAAAAATGGGATTGTATATTTTTAGAATGACATTATAAGGGAGGTTTGAGAGGTTGGATCAGGTCACTTTTAAAACATTAAACACAGAATATTGGAGCCAGTTATAGCTGGTTTAAATACAAAACTGTTACTTTGAAAGCCCAGTAGAGTTAAGTGTCTTGACCAAGAGTTGAAGTAACAGACGTGAAGTTCCATCATTTGATTCTGATGTAAAGTTTGTTTCAGTACTGCATGGCATAGTAGAAAAAAAAAAGACTTATGGAAAGATAAGAATAATCATTGAGAGACGTTTTCTGTTTTGTTGAGAAACTATGAAACCAATTCTTAAATTCTTTACAAATGATGCAAAATTAAACATTATCATTTCTTTTTCAGTGATGTTGGTGCTGTAATTAACGAAATGTATGGAACTGACAATCCTCCGCCTATTATTCTCATAGGTCACAGGTGAGCTGGATTATTATTATTATTAATTTATTATTATTATTATTACTATTACTATTATTATTATTATTACCACTACCACCACCACCACCAGCTGGAAGGCAGAATTGTTAGTGTGCTGGACGTAATGGTTAGCGGTATTTTGCCCATCGCTATGTTCTGAGTTCAAATTCTGCCAAGGTCAACTTTGCCTTTCACCTTTTTTGGGGTCGATAAATTAAGTACCAGTGAAACACTGAGGTCAATATAATCAACTAGTCTCCACCCCACAAATTTGAGGCCTTGTGCCTCCAGTCGAAAGGACTACTACTACTGCTGCGATTACTACTACTACTACTACTACTACTACTACAGTGGTGAGCTAATACTTAGTAGCATTTCGTCTGTCTTTATGTTCTGAGTTCAAATTCCGCTAGGGTTGACTTTGCCTTTCATCCTTTCATGGTCAATGAAGTAAATACCAGTTGTAATCAACTAGCCTCCTCCTACAAATTTCAGGCCTTGTGCCTATAGCAGAAAAAGCTTTACTATTATTAATTGCAATATTCTTGTACAGTCTGTAATGCAATTTCTTTAATAGTTATAAGATAAGATTGCCTATTTTAAATCTATCTAAACATCTCCAGTGTCTCAAGAATTCATTTACTCTGACCAACTTATTAAGAAAGGACAGATTTTAACTTCTCTGGGAAGTAGAGTGTCTTATTCACATTTCCAACATATGTAACATAATCTCGTGGCCTATGCCAGGGGCGTTACCAGCCCACTTATGCGTACCTTTTCCTTGTTTGGACACTAAAACTCTGCTTGCGAAGACCTGTTGAGGCAGAACGTAACAGCAGACGAAATACAGCTACGCATTTCGCCCGGCGTGCTAACGACTCTGCCAGCTCGCTGCCTTATAATAAAACGTTTATTACAGCTGATTAAAATTTCTTCATTATGCCTTTATCTTTCAGTATGGGGGCTGCAATAGCTGTACACACTGCTGTAAGGTCACTGGTACCCTCTTTGGCTGGTTTGGTTGTTATTGATGTTGTTGAAGGTAGGGAGTTCTGTTTTTTATATTTTTGATCTTTTTCTTTTACTTGTTTCAGTCATTGGAATGCGGCCTTGCTGGAGCACTGCTTTGAAGAATTGATTCCAGTACTTTTATTCTATCAGTCTCTTTTGCTGAACTGCTAAGGTGCAGGAATGTAAACAGACGAACAACAGTTGTCAAATGGTGGTGGGACACACACACACACACACGATGGGCTTCTCTGTGTTCACATCTACCAAATCTACTCACAAAGCTTCTGGTAGCTATAGGTTATAGTTGAAGATACTTGCCCAAGGTAACATGCAGTGGAACTGAACCCAGAGCTATGTGGTTGGGAAGTAAACTTCTTAACCATACAGCCGTGCCTGCACCTGACATGGCCACCACTTTCTTTACCAAATGTTACAAAGAATGTTTCATTTGACATAATTTAAAACATTGTTTTTAATTAAAATCGGCCGACGCCAGTGCCACCTTCACTGGCTTCCGTGCCAGTGGCACATAAAAAAGCACCAACCGATCGTGACCATTACCAGACTCCCCTGGCGCCTGTGCCCGTGGCACCTAAAAAGCACTATCCGTACTTGGCCGATGCCAGCGCCGGCTTGACTGGCTTCTGTGTCGGTGGCACGTAAAAACCACCAACTGATCGTGGCCGTTGCCAGACTCCCCTGGCACCTGTGCCCGTGGCACATAAAAAACACCATCTGTACGTGGTCAATGCCAGCGCCACTATGACTGGCTTCCGGGCTGGTGGCACGTAAAAAGCACCAATCGATTGCGGTCGTTGCCAGCCTCCCCTGGCACCTGTGCCGGTAGCATGTAAAAAAACACTCTCACTACACTCACAGAATGGTTGGCATTAGGAAGGGCATCCAGCTGTAGAGACACTGCCGGATCAGACTGGAGCCTGGTTCAGCCTCCTGGCTTCCCAAACCCCGGTCGAACCGTCCAACCCATGCTAGCACGGAAAACGGACATTAAACAATGATGATGCTGATGTGATGCTTATCAAGTTTGCAATGGAATTTTAAGCAATTATGATATCAATATATTGTTTTGTCAGTTTTTCTGTTATTTCAAATTCTACCAACAACTTTGTTTTTTTTTAACAGTCCTTAAATTTTGGTTTCTAAATTCTATACAGGCACAGCAATGGAAGCATTAAGCAGCATGCAGAGTTTTCTACGTGGACGTCCATCATTTTTCAGATCCATAGAGGAAGCTATTGAATGGAGGTGAGATAAATAAATATGTATTTTCCTTATATTGTTTAATGAATTCAGTTGCAAATGCCACCACTGCTACTGGATGAGTTTTGTCTGCTCCTGATATGTTTCTGTGGTTTTTTAACACTATACATTCACTTAAAAGAGATGCAATCTTGAGACAAATACTACAGTTTAACTTTAAACATAGTACCTGCTTTAAGATTGTTATATCGCCTTGACTGGCTTCTGTGTTGGTGGCACATAAAAAGCACCAACCGATCGTGGCTGTTGCCAGCCTCCCCTGGCACCTGTGCCGGTGGCACGTAAAAAGCACCCACTACACTCACGGAGTGGTTGGCGTTAGGAAGGGCATCCAGCTGTAGAAACACTGCCAGATCAGACTGGAGCCTGGTGCAGCCTCCTGGCTTCCCAGATCCTGGTCAAAGCGTCCAACCCGTGCTAGCATGGAAAGCGGACGTTAAATGATGATGGTGGTGGTGGCGGTGGCGGCGGCGACGACGATGATGATGATAGGTATATTTTTACAAAAAATGCTTTATTATTTAATCTATGTATATGAAGCTGAAGTTGTCTGTGTGTAGCAGGTTTGGTAGCCATCAACTAACACTATCTCCTCTGAGACACTGCGGCGCAAGTTGACCAAAATTGAGAGTATGATACAAGAAGGCTTGCTCCTGCTTCTTTAGAAGAAAAAATTCTAATCAGACCATGTTAACACCAAAAATTATTTACATCAAAAAGGTGCTTTTTTTTAATGAAAATCCCTATTTTTTACGATTTTTTGACTGCTGTGTCGCCATTTTTCTGTGTATTTCAACCAGAAAAATGTTCACTTAAAGAGAATAGCAAGCTACATAATGCAAAATTTTTACTTTTCAAAAATTCCAATTCTAAAGGGCCGAAACAAACCCAAGCAACGCCGGGGAATACTGCTAGTATTTTAATATTTTCTTTGAAATAAAACTTTTCAAAATATAATTAATCCTTGCTATTGGTTTTCCTTTGCCTTGTAGTTTACGAAGTGGTCAATTACGCAACGTTGAATCTGCAAAAATCTCCCTTGTTGGGCAAGTGAAACGGTAAGCGGTTATTTGTAATTGTTTCATTTCCTAATGAGTTTCTGTCTTTACATGAGCCCGTCATCTGACAGCATCACAAGTTTTGCATTGTTGGAGGCACGTGATATCTAGGAAAGTACAACAGAGATTGTTAATCCCGATATTGATGTCAGATCGTGATGTGAAGGGGTGCATTTTTTTTTGTTATATTAGCAGCTTTTCTATTTTATCATCATTAAACACCTCCAAAGCTGTATCTGTATATATATATATATATATATATATATATATATATATATATATATATATATAGGGAGAGTTTACAAAAAAACAAAAGACGAAGACAGGTGGTGTACAAAACAAACCGATGTATTAGTATAACGCTCAGGAATTGAAAAAGTCTTTTACGTTTCGAGCCTATGCTCTTCTACAGAAAGATACAGAACAAGGAGGGGAAAAAAGGATAGAGTATATATATATATATATATATATATATATATACTCTCTCTTTATTCTTTTACTTGTTTCAGTTATTTGACTGCGGCCATGCTGGAGCACCGCCTTTAGTCAAGCAAATCGACCCCAGGACTTATTCTTTGTAAGCCCAGTACTTATTCTATCGGTCTCTTTTGCTGAACCGCTAAGTTACGGCAATGTAAATACACTAGCATCGGTTGTCAAGCGATGTTCAGGGGACAAACACAGACACACAAACATATACACGCACACACACATATATATATATATACATATATACGACGGGCTTCTTTCAGTTTCCGTCTACCAAATCCACTCAAGGCTTTGGTTGATCCGAGGCTATAGCAGAAGACACTTGCCCAAGGTTAGGAAGGGCATCCCTGTTGGGTCAATGCAATGATCACACACTACACATGTTCCTTCCAAGCACTGCTGTTAACAGCAGAAGTGAGGTAGAACGTTAAAACTTAGCATGCATGCACAGCAGAGTTCAAGGTCAATCTGTGCAAAGTGGCTTCACTCTGATTACTTTAGCCTTGTTACTATGGCAACAGTCCGGATACTTATTGATCAAATCATATATATTTTTATTGTATATGTGATGCTGGAGTTTCATAACTGACACCTATGCAGGTGGCACATAGAGAGCACCCACTACACTCTTGGAGTGGTTGGTGTTAGGAATGGCACCCAGCTGTAGGAAACCTTGCCAAATCAGATTGGAACTTGGCGCAGCTCCCTGGGTTACCAGTTTTCAGTCAAACTGTCCAACCCATGCCAGCATGGAAAAGGAATGTTAAATGAGGATGATGATGATGATGATGATTGTTTATATTGAGTAGATTTCCCTCACAAAGACAATTAACTGGCTTAAATGGATCGTCTCTTTACTCTTTTTACTCTTTTACTTGTTTCAGTCATTTGACTGCGGCCATGCTGGAGCACCGCCTTTAATCGAGCAACTCAACCCCGGGACTTATTCTTTGTAAGTCCAGTGCTTATTCTATCGGTCTCTTTTGCCGAGCTGCTAAGTGATGGGGACGTAAACACACCAGCATCGGTTGTCAAGCAATGCTAGGGGGACAAACACACACACACAAACACACACACATACATATATATACATATACATATATACGACAGGCTTCTTTCAGTTTCCGTCTACCAAATCCACTCACAAGGCATTGGTCGGCCCGGGGCTATAGCAGAAGACACTTGCCCGAGATGCCACGCAGTGGGACTGAACCCGGAACCATGTGGTTGGTAAGCAAGCTACTTACCACACAGCCACTCCTGTGGGTTTCTTGTTTGTCTTTCTCAATAAATACCTACATTTGCCAACTACATTAAGAACGAGATATTTCTGTGTTTATTAGTGTCGACACGGGTGAAACAGCAACGTTTGAACAAGAACATCCCTCACAGGAAGCCAGGTCCACATCGAAGCGATCAAGTGACACGATCGCCGAAGAGGACGAAGAGTCAGGTGACACTAGCCTGGAGGAAGTCAAGAGCGAATCTTCCAGCATGGCATCTGCCACAACGCCGCCTCCTCCTACCCCACCACCTCCTAATATGGCACATTCTCTTCCCGAAGTTTCTAGCACGACAAATAAAAAGGTAACCCTTTGAATTTTTGTATCCATCAACAACAATGTTTTTTCTTAAGTATGTTTGTTTTAATATTTGGGAGATCTTCTGTATATTATGGAAACATGTTCAATGCTGTTTCAATAAATCTTTTTATAGCTGTATTATAATAGTCTATCAGTGTGAGGTATACTAGCCATCTCAATATGGCTAACCACTAAGGGTGGGTGTTACTGTATCTATTTCTCTATTACCCACAAGGGGCTAAACATAGAGGGGACAAACAAGGACAGACATAGGTATTAAGTCGATTACATCGACCCCAGTGCGTAACTGGTACTTAATTTATCGACCCCGAAAGGATGAAAGGCAAAGTCGACCTCGGCGGAATTTGAACTCACAACGTAACGCAGACGAAATACTGCTAAGGATTTCGCCCGGCGTGCTAACGTTTCTGCCAGCTTGCCGCCTTTTGTGTTACTGTAGCTTGTAGCCCCAGTAGATCATCGTCTCCAGCTGGCTTTAGGCACACTTTCTGTGCCCTTATGGTATTTGCAAAGGGAGGTCAAATACCATAAGGGCACAGAAAGTGTGCCTAAAGCCAGCTGGAGACGACGTTCTCCTGGGGCTACAAGCTACAGTAACACCCACCCTTAGTGGTTAGTCATATTGAGGTGGCTAGTATACCTCAAATTGTCATGCAGTTACTGTTTACATCTCGTTCAGAGATTTATTAATACTCTATCAATTTTTTACAAACTTGTAAGTAATTAAGACTTTTCATAATTCACATGATTTCCGTAGTGAGTTTCTAAGTTGTGGTTAACTGTTTGTGTTTTAAAACATCTTGATATATCTTCTCTTCTATATTTATTCTATATATATGCCTGTGTGTGTGTTCGTATATATGTGTGTATATATATTATTTCTTTATTGCCCACAAGGGGCTAAACATAGAGGGGACAAACAAGGACAGACAAAAGGATTAAGTCGATTACATCGACCCCAGTGTGTAACTGGTACTTAATTTATTGACCCCGAAAGGATGAAAGGCAAAGTTAACCTCGACGGAATTTGAACTCAGAACTTAGCGGCAGACGAAATACCGCTAAGCATTTCGCCTGGCGTGCTAACGGTTCTGCCAGCTCGCCGCCTTAATGTTTGTGTGAGTGTGTGTTTGTGTGAGTGTGTGTTTGTGTGTGTGTGTATACATGTATAAATGTATATATGTGTGTGTGTGTGTGTGTGTGTGTATACATGTATACATGTGTGTGAGTGTGCGTGTATGTATACACACACATATGTATATGTAACTGCACACATGCTATTGGCGATTTCTTTTCCTTCTTTGGACTTTTCCCTTTCTCTTTTCCGATGAAGAGCTAGGCTCAAAACATCAAACCCTCTCTCTTTTCACCAAGCATCAAGCTAATGCATTTCTTGTGCACGTACTCTTGTTGTCCATTGATTTTATTCATTTATTTGAATTGACAATATATATATGGTTCCTGTGGAATAGGAGGAGCCAGGGAGACATGGGATGAAGTGGTGATGAAGGGCATCCAGCTGTAAAATCCCTGCCAAAACAGACACAGTAGCTTAGGGTAGCTTTTCTACCAGGTTGACTCCTGTCAAATGTCCTACCTATTCATGCTTGGAAGATGGACGTTAAACATTGATGATGCTATATATATATATATATTATATATATATATATATTATATATATATATATATACATATACATATATACATATATATATATACATATATAATATATATATATATACATATATACATATATATATATATATATATATACACATATACATATATATATATATACATATATATATATATACATATATATATACATATACATATATACATATACATATATATATATACATATATATATATACATATACATATATATACATATATATCATCATCATCATCATCATTTAACGTCCGTTCTCCATGCTAGCATGGGTTGGACGGTTCGACCGGGGATCTGGGAAGCCAGAAGGCTGCACCAGGCTCCAGTCTTATCTGGCAATGTTTCTACAGCTGGATGCCCTTCCTAACGCCAACCACTCCGATATATATATATATATGTATGTAGGTGATTAATGGGAAGACTCATTACTGAGCTGCAAAAAATGCTTAGCACCATTTGTTTCAGCCTTATGAAGTGAGTTCAGATGCCACCAAGGTCGACTTTGCCTTTCATCCTTTCAGGGTTGCTAAAATAAGCACCAGTTGAACACTGGGTCTGATCCACTTAACATACCCTCTCCCCCAATCTTGTTGGTCTTGTGCCAAAATTTTAAAACTAGCATATACATGCATCCATGCATATAACCCTGGGTAACTTTAATTGCAAGAATTTTGGTTTTCAATTTAAAGTAGTGTGTTTGTGTGTGTGTGTGTGTGTGTGTGTGTGTGTGGTCCATCAATAATTGTTAATTAAAAAAATTTTTTTTTTGTAAAATTGCAGAACATCTCATATCAATATACATGGAGGATTGATTTATCAAAGACAGATAAGTACTGGTCAGGTAGGTAATACAGTTGTGTGCTGTCTTTCATTGTATGCCTTTGCATCCTTTAACCCTTTAGTGTTTAAACTGGCCTTATCCGGCCCAATATATTCCACATGTTTTATATTCAAAGTGGCCATATCTAGCCTCTCACACCTAACCTATACAGACATTCTAAAAATAAACAATCACATCATTGAAACCTCAAAGCTATAAGGTAATGCATGATTAATTCAAAACAATTTAAATAAAAAAGCATTACATTTAACAGAGTAATCTGAACACTAAAGGGTTAAAGATTCATAAAATTTTTTAGCTTCTATTTCTTCAGTATTTACTGTTCAGCCATCTGGTGGTTCCTTTTGAGAGGTTAAGCGTCTCATCCTCATCATCATTTAACGTCTGTTTTCCATGTTGGCATGGGTTGGACAGTTTGACTGAAACCTCCTTCAGCTGTATGGTGGGTCCTGCTTGCGAAGACCTGCTTGCTAGGCACAGAGGTGGCTGGCTATGTCATAAGAAGTTTGCTTTAGTCTGACTGTGTGGCACCTTGGGCAAGTGTCTTCTGCTACAGTCCCGGGCTAATTAAAGCCTTACAAGTAGATTTGGTAGACAGAAACTGAAAGAAACCTGTTATGTATTTATTGTGTGTGGCCGGTGGCACGTAAAAAGCACCAACCAATCGTAGCCATTGCCAGCCTCGCCTGGCACCTGTGGTGGTGGCATGTAAAAAGCACCCACTACACTCACGGAGTGGTTGGTGTTAGGAAGGGCATCCAGCTGTAGAAACTCTGCCAGATCAGACTGGAGCCTGGTGCAGCCTCCTGGCTTCCCAGACCCCAATCGAACCGTCCAACCCATGCTAGCAATGAAAGCGGACGTTAAACGATGATGATGATGCTGATATTTGTGTGTCCTTATCTTGATATCATGTGATAGTTGTAAATGAGTGTCACTTTCATACAAGCAGTGTCATTCATTTCTAATATTCTGCAGGATGTCTGGCTATGAGGAAATATTACCTTGCTTGGAAACAAGTGAGGGTTAGTGACAGTAAGAGCACCTGGCTATAGAAAATCTGCCTTGATAATTTCCACTTGATGAATATAAGCAAGGAAAAGTGAACATTAAAATGTTGATGATGATGCTAATGATACATGTTTTGCATGTTTATTGGCATAGCTAATTACCAATTTATTGATAATCAATTAATGATTTTGTTGTATTTCGGAATGGTCATTTTGCCAGTTTAGCCAATAAAAACACACGCACTATATATTTGGTGTTACTTTGCTTCAGTGTTATTTATTTTTGACATTAATCTTAATCTTATTTCGGCCAGAGTTCTTTCGTCACACTCCTGTGACCGCATCAGTGGTCCTTTGCTTTCTTCTTTCTTATTTGTGTGTCTCTCCTTACTAACCGTCAGGAAATACAAAATGGCTGACGGTTAGTAAGGAGAGACACAAATAAGAAAGAAGAAAGCAAAGGACCACTGATGCGGTCACAGGAGTGTGACGAAAGAACTCTGGCCAAAATAAGATTAAGATTAATGTCAAAAATAAATAACACTGAAGCAAAGTAACACCAAATATATAGTGCGTGTGTTTTTGTTGGCTAAACTGGCAAAATAACCATTCCAAAATACAACAATATCTGTTTCAACACATGACTTCACATAAAAAATCTTGCACAGCAAATATATAAACGTAACAATAATTGATTTTTATATCTTTACAGGCTGGTTTAGAGGACTTTCTGAAAAATTCTTATCATGTAATGTTCCAAAGTTATTATTACTTGCTGGTAAGTTTTTACATTTGAAGTCTTTATTTTTACAACAGCTAAATGTCTTAGAATGTCTGTGTAGAGTGAAGACATTCCGAAATACAACAATATCTGTTTCAATATCAGCAAAACAGACCGATAGAATAAGTACTAGGCTTACAAAGAATAAGTCCTGGGGTCGATTTGCTCAACTTAACCCTTTCGTTACTGTATTTATTTTGAGATGCTCTGTGTTTCTTTCAATTACTTTAAATATAACAAAGAATTTAGTAAAATCAACTTAGTTATCATTCAGCTAGTGTTAGGAACATAAATTGTGACTAAGGTTGGTGGAAGATTTTAATTCGAAACTTATGAAAACAAGACATTTGTACTCAGAACCAGTAACGAAAGGGTTAAAGGCGGTGCTCCAGCATGGCCACAGTCAAATGACTGAAACAGGTAAGAGAGTAAAAAGTATTAAAATTAACACATAAAATAACTGCCCTATGGGTGTTTGAGACATAGATAAAAATACTAGAACTGTATGTGGCACTAAAGGTTTGTTAAGCAAGATCTAACCCAAGCTTATGTGAAAAGGCTAAGATGAATTCAGAGTGTACTCAATGGAAATCAAAAAGGGATACATCTCTATATATATAAACGGGAAAATGTCTGTATGTGTGTGTGTGTGTCCTTTATACAAATCCTCGAGTTTTCAGTTAGAGGGCTTGCACTTTCTATGGTCATTCAAAACCATCCAAGGGTGGTCGTGCACATCTTTACATTTCCCCAGTCACCCCGCAAAGCCATTAAAAAATCAATAGAAGTGACTTTTTTGTGAATTTTCTATCCAAAACCCAATCAAAATGCCCGAAACTTGATACGCCAATTGAATGCCAGCTAGCTGTATATGATTGGTCGGAGATTTGGACAGTACTCACGTGTATGTGCGCATGCATGCAGCTGCATATGCATGCACTAGCACTATGACCCAGCAACGCCGGGTCATAGTGCTAGTGCTATTATAAATGTCTCCCTCTAATTTAATCAACAATTTTCACTTTGATTGTGTTATTAAAAGTTTTTTAAATATTTTCTTTTGTCCTTATTGTGTTTATTTTTTAATTACAGGTGTTGACCGATTGGATAAAGATTTAACTATTGGTCAAATGCAAGGTAATAGAATTAAACTGAAAATATTACAATCTCTAAATCATTGAACATCTATACTTATGATTATATGATTTGTGTCCACACACAGATAAATTATTAGATAAAAAATACAAAATGGGACAAGAACGCAAAAACATCGTCCGTTTTTCTCTCCTTGTTTCGTATACATTCGATCCTTTTTCCAAGAAATCTAATGCTCGTAGCTTAGTTTTTCCTTGGGGCTGGCCAGATTGGAGCAATCTCAAGATTAATCAGCCGAAATTGCGAGGATGATCTGGTTCTTGACTGAAGATTAGAGGCTTCAAATGACCCATCCGTGTTTTTTGCATTGTCCATTTGTATGTTTTGCGTTCTTGTCCCATTTTGTATTTTATATATATATATATATATATATATATAGCGGTGTACGTACACTTTGTTTTGATAAATTATTAGATATTTTAGGACTGTTTGTTCCGAACAGCTGTCGTTTTCTATATTTTGAACAAGAGAGATGGATGCATGGCTATGTGGTGAAGAATTTTGCTTCACAACTTTGGGCTGGGCTAGTATCATTTACTATGGGCCAAGGTGTGGCTGTGTGGTAAGAAGTTTGCTTTCCAACCACATGGTTCCAGGTTCAGTCCCACTGCGTTGCACCTTGGGCAAGTGTCTTCTACTATAGCCACGGGCCGACCAAAGCCTTGTGAGTGGATTTGGGAGATGGAAACTGAAAGAAGCCTGTTGTGTATGTGTGTGTGTATCTTTGTATTTGTTCCCCCCCACCACTTGACAACTGGTATTGGTGTGTTTATGTCCTCGTAACTTAGCAGTTCAGCAAAGAGGGACCGAGAGAATATGTACCAGGCTTAAAAAAGAAAATAAATATTAGGATTGATTCATTTGATTAGAAATCATTCAAAGCAGTGCCCCAGCATGGCCACAGTCTAATGGCTGAAACAAGTAAAAGATAAAAGATATAACCCCAGACTGAACAACACCTTGGTGTGTGTGTGTGTTACTGTTTCTGTGTCAACAGCACGCTAGTTATGAGCAAGTGGTGGCCTTCATTTCCAATCTTCTGTAAAAACATGTCAGGCCATGGGAAAATATTTGGAAACATCAAAATAAATATCAAATGGAAGTTGTAGCTATGATACCTGTGCCACCGGCACGTAAAAAGCACCATCCGAACATGACTGATGCCAGCGCCACCTTGACTGGCTTCTGTGCCGGTGGCACGTGACCTGCTTTGCTTGAGGAGACCTGAGTCAAGTACATCAACATCAAAATGAATACCAAATGGAAATTGTTGTTGTGATACATGTGCCGGTGGCATGTAAAAAGCACCATCCGAACGTGGCCGATGCCAGTGCCGCCTTGACTGGCTTCTGTGCTGGTAGCACGTAAAAAGCACCCACTACACTCACGGAGTGGTTCGCGTTAGGAAGGGCATCCAGCTGTAGAAACACTGCCAGATCAGACTGGAGCCTGGTGCAGCCCCTGGCTTCCCAGACCTCAGTTGAACTGTCCAACCCATGCTAGCATGGAAAAACGGAGATTAAATGATGATGATTATGATAATGATGATTCGGGTTGTGACAGGGAAGACATCCAGCCATAGAAAATCTGCTTCTGCAAATTCTGTTCATCTCATGCAAGCATTGGAAAGTGGATGTTAAAATAGAACACGGGCAGGATGTTGAATGCACTTTTGCTGAAAGACAAGAAGCCGAATGGATATAAAACTGAACGGACAAGATGCAGAAAACACGTACAAAAATTAAAATATATGGTAACCATTTTATTCCCACAATATCACCATTTGACAGGCTGAATTGGTCATTAAACTATGTAGGTAGGAATGGTCGTTGCCAGTACCACCTGACTGACCCCCGTGCTGTGGCACGTAAAATGTACCATTCGAGCGTGATTGTTACTAGCGTCGCCTTACTGGCACCTGTGCTGGTGGCATGTGTAAAAAGATTCGAGCGAGGTCATTGCCAGTACCACCTGACTGGCCCCCATGCCGTGGCACGTAAAATGTACCATTCGAGCGTGATTGTTACTAGCGTCGCCTTACTGGCACCTGTGCCGGTGGCATGTGTAAAAAGATTCGAGCGAGGTCATTGCCAGTTACCGCCTGACTGGCCCCCGTGCCGGTGGCACGTAAAAAGCACCCACTACACTCTCGGAGTGGTTGGCGTTAGGAAGGGCATCCAGCCGTAGAAACTCTGCCAGATCAAGATTGGAGCCTGGTGCAGCCATCTGGTTCGCCAGCCCTCAGTCATTCGTCCAACCCATGCTAGCATGGAAAGCGGACGTTAAACGATGATGATGATGATGATGATGTCTCTTCAGCATTGTGTCCATTTGGCTTTTTGGTTTCGGTTTCTTGTCCTTCAGCTAAAGTGCATTGGACATCCTGTCCATGCACAGTTAAAACTGTTTATGTAATTGTCAAATATGAAGTGTAAATTGAATAAATTTGTAAAGTAAGATTTTTTTAACATATTTTCCTGTTATGACACTAAAGTTTTTTTTTTTTTTTTTGTAATTTCTCAACAGGAAAGTTCCAAATGCAGGTTCTTCCGCAGTGTGGACATGCTGTTCATGAAGATGTTCCAGACAAAGTGAGAACATTTTTCTTTGCAATAATTAATAATCTCGAAAAAGCTTATCTAACATAGTAGGAGACAATGAAATCAGGAGGTGCAATCGACTTAATCCGTTTGTCTGTCCTTGTTTGTCCCCTCTGTGTTCAGCCCCTTGTGGGTAGTAAAGAAATAGATACATTTTAAAAATAATCCTGTAGTATTCATTAATTAGTAATAATCTTAATCTTAATGACAGCCTATTTCATTCTGGGTTTGAATTTTGATTTTGAAGTTTAATATTTAATCTGTTTTTCATCTCTAGGTGGCAGATGTTTTAGCGACCTTTCTTGTCCGGCATAAAATGGCAATCCCAATTGGTGATTTTGAAAGGTAATGTATTGGTTGTCTCTAATAGATATTTGGAACAGATTGTTAATATTTCTTTGTTTCATGCATCATCATCATTGTTTAACGTCCGCTTTCCATGCTAGCATGGGTTGGACGATTTTGGCTGAGGTCTGGCGAACCAGATGGCTGCACCAGGCTCCAGTCTCGAGTTGGCATAGTTTCTACAGCTGGATGCCCTTCTTAACGCCAACCACTCCGAGAGTGTAGTGGGTGCTTTCTACGTGCCACGGGCATGGGACCAGTCAGGTGGTACTGGCAACGACCTCGCTCGAATCCTTTTACACATGCCACCAGCACAGGTGCCAGTAAGGCGGCTTTGGTATCTGTATTGATATTCTGTTTCTTTTCAAGTAGAAGAATATGGTTTCTTTAAGCCTTGATGAAGGCAGCTATTTAAGAAAGTAGATGAAAAAAAAAATATGAAAAAAACTCTAATCAAATTAACTATAAAACGATCTCTAAACCTAATGAATGAAGAATTGCCATCAACAAAACCAGTATGCACCATTGTAGAGATGGTTTAAACCGGTGGTTCCCGACCTGTGGTCCGCAAAGGTAATTCTGGAAGTCTGTGATCATGTTAAGCCGACAGACCTTTCAATATCCTGGGGTCCGTGGGAAAACTCATTTAAAGGAAGAGGGGTCCTTGGTAGTGAAAAGGCTGGGAACCACTTGTTGAAACCATTTAGAATTGGGCATTACTGTTTCTAGGTCAATGTTTGTCTAATCCAAATTGACCCCTTTTGGGGGGTCAATGAAATAAGTACGAGTTGAGCAGTTGGGTTGATGTAAATAACTTAACTATTCTTGGATAAAAGTATGAAAATGAACTTCACCCCTCTGCCTTGCTGTGCCAGTGTAGCAAAGTTGATTCATCAAACCAATATGATCTGAAGCTCAAATTCACAGCCTCACAGCCTCCACATCAGATCATGGTTGATGGAGAGAACATGCTGAGGCCTTTGTTCTGTAGTAGACTGAACATGGGCAATCCAGTCCATTCTCAACCCAAGGCTCAGGTGAGTCTTCATTTAAGGTCTTATTCTTAGCCTCTTCTTTTCTTCATTTTCCTTTCAATTAAGGCCACCTGTTCCTACCGTTCTGCCATACTTTAACCACTCATCACCCTGCATGAAGCCAGCTCCCTGCCACTTCAGTCGAGGGGGTCTTGTCTTGTGCCGTATAAAAAGCATCCGGTTCACTCTGCAAAGTGTTTGGCATTAGGAAGAGCACCCAGCTGTAGGAACCATGCCAAAGCAAAAGCTGGAGCTTGATGAAGTCCTCTGACCCACCATCTCCTGTAGAACCATTCAACCCATGCCAGCATGGAAGACAGATGTACTACTGGTGCTGCTGCTTCTCCTCCTCCTTCTTCTTCTCCTTCTTCTTCTTTTTCTTCTCCTCCTCCTCCTTCTTCTTCTCCTCCTCCTCCTTTTTCTTCTCCTCTTCTCCTCCTCTTTCTTCTTCTCCTCCTTCTTTTTCTTCTCCTTCTTCTTCTCCTCCTTCTTTTTCTTCTCCTTCTTCTCCTCCTTTTTCTTCTCCTCCTCCTCCTCCTTCTTTTTCTTCTCCTCCTCCTCCTTCTTTTTCTTCTCCTTTTTCTTCTTCTCCTCCTCCTTCTTTTTCTTCTCCTTCTCCTCCTTCTTCTCCTCCTCCTCCTTTTTCTTCTCATTCTCCTCCTCCTCCTTTTTCTTCTCCTTCTCCTCCTCCTCCTCCTTCTTCTTCTTCTTCTTCTTCTTCTTCTTCTTCTTCTTCTTCTTCTCCTTCTCCTCCTCCTTCTCTAGGTGTTCAGTAGAGCTTATGTATCAAATGAACTTTATTCTCTTTGCATATTTCTGGAGTCTCCAGAGAAATTTGAAATCTAATGAAAAGACTCAAGTCATTGTTTTACGTAATCAACACAACCCCTTGAAAATATGATAGTACTAGTAAAGGAATTATGCCCAGCATCTATCTAAATGAGACAGATCGGAACTCAAAATTGAAATTTACACAAATTATTAGAGTGAAAATTCCTTTGTTTAAAATCGTTGATTTTGTTTCTATTGTAGTTTTTTTTTTATTTTTCAGAACGTTTCCAGCTTGTTAACCCTGTTTTGGTGTTGGATGTCAACATGAAGTCATTTTGATACAATTACTGCCCCTTTTCCAAACTACATTGGTTTCTATTACTGCACTTCTGAACTGAAGTTCACTGCAGCCCTTTAACAAAGCTATCCCCAACTGTGAAAAGCTTTTGTTCAAATAGTAACATGATTTGACCCTTAACAATAGATTTCTTCATAATTTATATTACCAAAATATTTCATTGGTATTTTTTTTTCTTCTTTTGTTTGAAGTTTGTTTTCTAAGTGTTATATTTAAAATAAACTGCTGAAGATAGAACCATAATCCCCAACACACTGTAAAGCATTTTACCAGCTTTATTTCCACATGAATGCAAGAAATACTATGAAAAGATTCTTTAATTCATGAACAAAAACTTTGACATTTTGGAAATTAAAGATGTAAAATAACACCAATTTTTCTTTTGTTAAATTATTATTCTGAAAAACCTATTCACTTATATTTTGTATCTAGACTTCATTATTATAGTTATTTTGATATTTTTCATTTGTATAATTTTTATATCCTGGGGTGCCCCTTTGATGGGGGAGTTCATCACACACACACAATGTGAGATGATTGTTTCACTTTTAACAGTGAAACTATTATCTCACATTACAAAAGTGATGACATTGTTTCACTTTTGACACGTAATACTGAAACAGTGTAAGGGATTACTCTGGGTTCGCATTAGGCAATCCCTGCTGTACTCTTTTGCCATAACTTTCTTTCACTCTTTCTTCTGTTGGCCTGCTCACTTACCAGCGGGTGGTGTCATTTGAAGGCTAAAACAATGCGAAACGCATTGTGACAAGCGATGTGTAGCAACATCTGATAGTCTGGTCGGTCACGTGATATATATATAACACAATAAATGTCACCCTTTTCAAGCCTAGCCAGGCTCATGGACCCGGTTTCTGTGGCGTATGTGTTTTCCCCCCAGGACACCAGTCCATCGCAGCATTACTCAAGAAAGAGGAAGAGAGAGTGAGAGAAAGTTGGGGGCGAAAGAGTACAACAGGGGTCGCCACCCCTCCCTGCTGGAGCCTTGTGGGACTTTTAGGTGTTTGCGCTCAATAAACACACACAACGCCCGGTCTGGGAATCGAAACTGCGATCCTCCGACTGCGAGTCTGCTGCCCTAACCATTGGGCCACCACATATATATACAGGGTCAGGCAAAATGATCTGACACATTTGTAGGTTAAATAAAAGGCAAATGAAGTAAAGAAACAAAAAAGTGTTTTTATTTTTGAAAAGTACATATGCCATTTTGTTTTTCATTATGTTTTAAAAATAAATCAGTCAAATGGGATCCATTATTGTCCACACACTGTCGAAGGCGTTCACGAAAGTTGTCAATAACTCAGCGGGTCATTTCATGTGGAATGGCAGTAATTTCTTGACGAATTGCATCTTTAAGTTCTGGCGGTGCGAGGTCGGCCGGTTGATTTCGTTTCAATGCAGATCCAGTTGCTCTGAAGTTGTGTAACCCATAACAAGATCGTGTTTCGAGCTGGTACGGGATCATGTCTACCAAGATTGAAGTGCAAACGGAATGCTCTTTGTGTTGCAGTTACAGAATCGTTTGTTTGATAAACATTTCCACAATGAAAGCGCGATGCTCACCAGTCCATTCATGCAGCAACTGAAAAAGAAACGAAAAACAATGCCTTTTATTTAACCTACAAATGTGTCAGATCATTTTGCCTGACCCTGTATATATGCAGATTCTGCAGTGCCTACTCCCATTAATATATGGGCCTGGATGCCCTGTGATCTTCCACCTGGTATCATATAGGGTCCCTTGATCTTTGAGGTACCACACATGGCTGGCCAGGGGCATGACAAAATGTCTTTCTGGGATCTGAAGGATGACTGGTGGTCGCAGAAGCATCATTTGAAAGCTGTGCTAGCCAATCCGATATATTTACAGGCTTGGATGCTGGCTGTATTCACATTCATGGTGTATTTCTGGTAGGTTCAATGCCTGGGGATGTTGTTGTCAGTGGTGTTGATGTTGTCATTATGATGCATTGGTCTGGCAGTACTGGTTTGTCTGTTGTTGATGCAGTTATTGCCGTGGTTGTCATCTCTGGTCATATGGTTGGCGCTGATGCTGTCAGCGTTGGTATGGGTGCTGCTGCTGCTTTGTTGAGCGAAGCGGTCTTCGTCCCAGAGCTCGCAAGATCGCGCCTCTGTAGTGGGAGAAGTCCAAAACGTGGTCCTTTGCTATTCGTAAGACCTGCAGAAGAGAAAGCAGGTCAACCCCCGACACCGAGAGCATCGACGGATGGATGAATGCACATCCAGGCTCAGCGGTTGCGTAGGAAGTCGGGTACAAGAAAGAGGAAGAAAGAGTGAGAGAAAGTTGGCACGAAAGAGTACAACAGGGGTCGCCACCACCCCCTGCCAGAGCCTCGTGGAGCTTTAGGTGTTTTCGCTTAATAAACACACACAACGCCTGGTCTGGGAATCGAAACCGCAATCCTCCGACCGCGAGTCTGCTGCCCTAACCATTGGGCCATTGCACCGCCACGGGTGCTGCTGCTGGTAACATAGGGTGCAGGGCCAGTTACTTCCTTGGCGAAGATGATACTGGTCTGGTCATCATCTGTGGTGATGGTACTGTGGTCATTGGTTACCTCCCCTGTGTCGTTGGTACTGGGTTGGTCATCCTCACTGGCTGTGACATTTGTACTGGGGTCGATGGTATTAGAGCTGGTGATTCTGCTACTGTCATCACTTCTGGTGCCATCACTATGGTAATGCGGTTGCTGTTGGTAATTCATAAATCCCCAAAAAAGCACTCTCTAAGATATAGAACTGTGTAGTATATAGATAAAGAAAGATAAGGCTGGTCTGTGGTATTACCCTGGGTTTTTGATGATACACTGTAAAGCTAAGTGCTTTACGGACGTGAAACCCAGAGTAATACCATAGACTGGCCTTATCTTTCTTTGCCTGTCTGTCCATCTGTCTATCTATCGATATATATATAAATATATATATATAATATAAATGATATACATATATGCATCTAAACATACGTATATGTACATACTTACATCTATATGTATATATATATACACACATACACACACACATATATATATATGCATATGTGGGCACAGGACGTCATAAAGCATAAACAACAAAAAATACGAAGTACAAGTACATGGAATATGAATTATTTTTTTGAACAACAAAAGACACAAATGGAAAAGAAGACAAACAACATAAAGGACGACCCTTCATCAGTTGTCGGCTGTTTTTTCTACTCTACTCTTGTATTTCAAGCATTTCACAACAAGATACGCCTTCGATAAAACAGCTGTTCCTGCAAAGCAAATTAAATAAAATTTGGGATTTTGTGGAGGGTCAAAATTGTTAACAAAAACAGGACTGTGAAAACAAACAGGAAGGACTGCTTTTCTCTATGGCTGACATTTGTCAATGGCTTCTCTCAGTGTTTTTAAAATGCCATTTTGTATCATTAATAAAACTGTAGGTATTTTTATGACACAAGTTTGCTAGTATTTTATAAAAGTCACTTAATATTAAACATATAAAAATGCCAAAATTATATTTATTCTGTTCGATTAAAGGACAAAAAAAAAAAAAGGGGGTACAAAGAAGCCTCTAAACATACTTCCATGATTTACCACTTGCTTTTTACTGGCATACGTATACATCTGCCCCACCACCACCACCACCACAGACTTTGTTTCCTCATAACATCCAGAAAAATGGATATTTTTGTATGAAATTTTCAATAGATAGATTCTGATTATATCAAAATCGGCGATCTTTCGTTACAAGTACGATAACCCACTTACAATTATAAACCCACGTGGATTTATTTACATTTCTGAAGAAAAAAGAAGCCCCTTTCCCCCACCCCTAACCCTAACCCCATATATATATATATATATATATATATATGTAGGACCCGGGTTGAGTCGGGGTTAACCACAGTAAATAAGGTACTCAATACATAGCAGAGTAAATTAATTTATTTTATAGAAGGAGCTTCTACAGGACTGATTTCATTTGAATGAATAGGACTAGACTGTTTCATTCAATGAAATCAGTCCTGTAGAAGCTCCTTCTATAAAATAAATATATATATATATATATAAATTCACGGAAAGTGACGATCTTCTTGATATGTAAACCAACTTGGCAGTTATGGTACCTGTACCGAAAGATCGCCTCAGTCACACGAGTTGGGGCGATTTTAGGTCTACTAGAGACGAAAGATTGCCTCCTACACCAAATATAGAATCTATTATCGCCTCATCTAATAAACGTAAACCTAGCTCTTACTATCTAAATACATACAACCCTGCCATAGACCTACACAATGAAAGCACTAACACCGATCGCAAGGGTGTGTGGGTATAATTGCAGCGTGGAAGATGTGTAGCGACGACCGTACGCAAAGATTCCACCGAGGTCGACTTTGCCTTTCATCCTTTCGAGGTCGATAAATTAAGTACCAGTTACGCACTAGGGTCGATGTAATTGACTTAATTCGTTTGTCTGTCCTTGTTTGTCCCCTCTGTGTTTAGCCTCTTGCGAGCAATAAAGAAACAGACCGTACGCAAAGAAGATGGTGACAGAATGTCTCCTTTTAAACGCCGCACGGTCGCCTTACAAAGAAGAAGCCAAAATAAGTGCCAAAAGGAATCTGCCACATTATTTCTATTTTATATTTCTCAAACAGTGAGGATATCAACGAGGTACGCTACAGATGTTTGTAAGCCATTTAAACAACCCACAAAAAGCCTTTATATGTATGAGGAGCCGGGGTGAGTGTAGCCGCGTGGCCAAAACGTCGATGTTTTGACACATAAAATATAAGATATAATATAAGATTGTTGTGATGAGTGGTCAGTCTACATCTATCCATCACTACAGGATTATAGTGTGTATGTGCGTGCATTAACACACATACGTACAGGCGTACGTACGTACATACATACATACAGGCGTACGTACGTAAATACATACACACAGGCGTACGTACGTACATACATACATGCATACATGCGTGCATACATACATACACACATACATACGTACATATATATAACAAACTAACTGTTACTTTCTCAGATGCATCACGGATTTTTGTCAGTGAACAGGTCGCCGTCTTAAAGCGACGAATATATTTTGACAAATTAAACTTAAATGTTGAAGTGAATCGAACGGTTTTTGTGAGTTTCTTAACTGGCTTACAAACACCTTCCACGCTGCAATTATTTTCGTTCCAGCACAACGATCTCAGATCAGATCACTTGCTATGCAAGTACATCTCCGTAATATAAGATACTTTGAGGTAAATCTGGGAAAGCGCGTAAAATATAAAATAAATCATTTCGAAAAAAAATTAAAATGAAACATATTTTATTTGGCAATTATATTATGAAAATAGTTCGTTTTGTAATTCTTTAAGGTTTTCTTATGTTTTCTCCGACCCGTTCTCGGCTTCCTTCCTTTTTCACATCAATGGTTGTTGCGCATCGACCTCACATTATTTCAGGCGCTTGTCTGAAAGACAAAACACGATTCTTGAACTTTAATTCAAGAAAAAAACGAATTCTGGAAAACATCGAAACATCTCTGGGTCTCAGATAAATCGGCACAAGATTTTCAAGAGAATTACTTAATTTTAAGATACTCGGTCGCGGCAAAAATGACGACAGAATAGATTTTAAATGATTAGAAAGAGAATCGAAGCGGGTCCAACTGACGCAGGAAAAAGCCAAATAAACGAATTCGACCTCATTTATTAGTAATAAATAATATAAAGCTTGTTTAGCGGCCAGCTGGGGGAATGGGGATGTAGCTCAGTGGTAGAGCGTTCGCTTCGCATGTGAAAGGCCCCGGGTTCAATCCCCGGCATCTCCAGGACT
>NC_043007.1:20557721-20580221 GCF_006345805.1 Octopus sinensis
AACGACACAACTGTACCTCCACCCCTGACTTTGTTTCCACATAGCTTTCGAAAATATAAGGACACTGATCGTGTTGTATAACCAACTCGAGACGATGTCTCATGGAGCTAAATTACAGCAACATTCGTCCTAAACCAGGACTGCCATGTTATGTTGGCAAACAATCTTTACTCCAAAGTACTGTTGCTGAATATCTCACGTTTATTTATTCTATTTTATTTTTATTTTATCTAGTTTCAGCTCACGAGCTGTGGCCATGCTGGGGCACCCCCATTTGGTGTTGCTACATGATTTTACTTCACGAATGCTTTTTAGCAATTGCCATTTGGTGCATGAGAGAGTTCGATGCAGCTGCCCTCATCTGCACCTCCTGCCGTGAAGTTGGTTCATCTGGGACACCTGACAGGAAGAGATCCAGTTTTATTTTAAAGACATCTGCATCCACCCCATGCAGGTCTCTCGGGTTCTTCAGAGGATATTGAAGAGCTGTAGGCCCCTGAAGCCCAGGCTATCACAGTATCTTGTCCTACATCTTGATGGCAAATTTGGAGTCCTTGGCACTATGCAGTGGCGCCCAGTTCTAGTATTTGTGTAACTCTCGATGCCAAAGTTTGGGACAAGTCCTTCTAGGATCTTCCAGATGTATATTATGGCATATCTTTCTCGCCTACGCTCTAAGGAATAGAGTCTTAATCTCTTGAGTCTTTCCCAGTAGCTTATATGCTGCACAGAGGCTATCTTCTTCATGTAGCTTTGTTGGATCGCCTCAAGTTCTGTGATTAACTTGACACTGGATGGTGACCATAGCTGAGAGATTTACAAATAGTAATTTCTAGCTTTAAAGAATTAGCTATTATTGATAAGATTTTCTACAAATACCTTTTAGATGATGTAGAATATGATTATATCAGAATTTATAATGAAAAAATAATTGGGTGACGCACACACATACATACTGACATGCATCAAATTTTCTTAGAAACTTGAACTTTGGTTTTGTAGATTCATATCATGTTTGTATGAATGTGGACAGGGCGGCGAGCTGGCAGAAACATTAGAACGCCGGGCGAAATGCTTAGCGGTATTTCGTCTGCCGCTACTTTCTGAGTTCAAATTCTGCCGAGGTCGACTTTGCCTTTCATCCTTTTGGGGGTCGATAAATTAAGTACCAGTTACGCACTGGAGTCAATGTAATTGACTTAATCCCTTTGTCTGTCCTTGTTTGTCCCTTCTATGTTTAGCCCCTTGTGGGCAATAAAGAAATAAGAAACGTTTGTGTCCTTGTTTGTCTCCTCTGTGTTTAGCCCCTTGTGGGTAGTAAAGAAATAGGTATTTTGTCGGCCGTTATGTTCTGAGTTCAAATTCCGCCGAGGTCGACTTTGCCTTTCATACTTTCGGGGTTGATTAAATAAGTACTAGTTATGTACTGAGGTCGATGCAATCAATTGAGTCCCTTTCTCTGTCCTTGTTTGCCCCCTCTATGTTTAGCCCCTTGTGGGCAATAAAGAATTGTATGAATGTGGACACGCCCACCTGTTTTTGCACATTAGATTCTGATATAATCATATCCTACACCAGTGGTTTTCGACCATTTCCCAGCCAGCGCCTCCTAAAAACTATTTTTGACATAAGCTAACTGATAATTGCCCTCCCAAAAATGATAACAAATGAATACCATCTAAACCTAGCTCTTACTATCTAAACACATACAACCCTGCCATAGACTTACACACTGAAAATACTAACACCGATCGCAAGGGTGTGTGTGTGTGTGTGCACAATTGCAGCATGGAAGATGTTAGTAAGCCATTTAACAACAAACAAAAAGCCTTTAGAGTCACTTCGACATTTAAATTCAATTTGTGTCAAAATATTTTCGTCGCTTTCAAACCACGACCTGTTCACTGACAAAACCTTGTGCTGCATCATATATATATATAAAACTGAGAATGTGTGTCAGTCTGTCTGTCTGTGTGTGTGAATCCCTAAAACTTGAGATCTACACAACCAATTTCATTCAAATTTTACACATGCCTTACTTAGAGTAACTTTTTCCCTAGGGTGACCCCACAGCAATATCATATCTTCTCCACTATTTCAGTATTACGTGTTAAAAGTGAAACAAAAACATCTCTCTATTGTAATGTCAGATGCTTTCACTTTAATACTGAAACTATTAAGGCGAAACTATTATATAACAGGAATGAACCATTAACAGTGGACATCCATTTTGCTAGAAGATCCGCTATGGTCTTATATGCTACATCACTGGTTTTCAATTCATATTAATCAAATTAATATTCAATTTTTCACCCTTATTATTTTAAATTTAAATGTACATATATATATAGATAGATAGATAGATAGACGTATACATATAGATGTATATATTTAGATGTATATATATATATATATATATATATATATATATATATATATATATATATATATATATATATATATGTTATGCATCGTTTCATTCTTGGTGGGATGATAGACAACTCAATGAAGGCATTGTTATTGTTTTACTTTGCTTAACCTGTTTTGCGAACTGTCAATATATAGCGGAGTGATACGCATTGTGCGTATCCGCTTTAGACACAGCTCATACTGTTTACAAACAAATAGTGCCAAAAGTGGGGATATATTCTACACATGTATACACAAAGATATGAATGTGTAACATCCCTTCTTCTTGAAAAAAATAAAGGGGTCTTTTGGCAGTGAAGAAAAATATAAGTAGTCTCCCTTACTCTAATGGATTGTCAGCGCAAGGTTTTCACATGGTTTTCTGCTTTGTAATCTAGCAGAATTAGTTATCTTTTCTTTTTCTTTTTTTTTCTCTTTAACGGTATCAAACCGGTGGTAGAAAGTTCGACCTGCATCTGATGGATCTTGTGTCCCGCATTGGTGTCTAAGGTGTATTGTTGGGCTGCTGATGGGTGGTTGGTACCCGTTGGAGTGATGATTCTGTGGGTGTTGTCACTGATGCGGGTGGTATTGTACACGTTATCCTCGACAGCTTTGATGTTGGTCGGATGTAGACCCTATTGCGTCTCAGCTGCCTACCAGATTCCGTTTATATTATATACGATCTTGGGGTTTCAGCTCTACTGACAACCTGTGCTGGGATCCATGTTTTAGTTATGGGATCTTCAGTATGCACATGTTGTCCTCCAAGTATCTCAGGTAAGTACTGTGCATGTTTGTTGTAATATTTCTGTGATTGTTCTTAAGTGGCTGCTAGCTTTGCCCTTGTCTCTTCCTAGTCAATAGGAGGTTGGATCTTAGTTGGCAGGGTGGTTTTGTACTTCCTGCCATTCAGCAATTCTGCTGGGGATTTCATGTCAGCCCTCAGCGGTGTCGCTCGTAGGGACAGAAGTGCCAGGTGTGGGTCTTCCTTGGTCTCTCGGCATTTGACTAGTGTTCTCTTCACTGTCTGCACCTGTCTTTCTATAAATCCATGACCTTTGGGGTAGTGTGGAGATAAGGTTGTAATATTGAACCCATACTCATCGGCTAGCTTTTGGATTCTTGTGATGTGAACTGGGTTCCATTGTCACATATGATCTGCTCTGCTAGAAGTCCTCGAGCCACTGTAGTGATTATTTTGGCTCTCAGGTCTTTCACTTTTCTCACAAATGGAAATTTGGAGTAGTAGCAGGTCATTATCAAATACCATTCTTGGCTCTCTGTGAACAGATCTACTCCAACAGCTTGCCATGGCCTTCTTGGGATGTCACCAGATATCATTTCATCCTTTTGTTGTGAGTTTCTATACTTTTGATAGATGTGGCATGTAGAAACTGTCTTTTCTATGTCTTTGTACATGCCTACCCAATATACTGCTGACTTAGCTCGGAGCTTGCATTTATCCATTCCCAGATGCCCTTGGTGAATCTTGTCAAGAATCTCTTTTTGCATTGATTGGGGTATAACTATTCGGGATCCAGCCATCAGGATTCCATTCTCCACTGATATATCATCATGGATGGCCCAATATTCACGAATGAGGTGCTGCACCTGATGTCTCTTTTCTGGCCACACTTGAATCACCATCTGAGTGAGGAGTTGGAGTTCTTCATCTTTGCTGGTCTCCTCTTTGATTTGTGCTAGCTTTGTGTTTGTTGCATTTACAATGTGGTGGACCTTTATGCTTAGTCCTTCCATCTGTTTATCATGTGAGGATAGTCTGGAAAGAGCATCCACCAATATCAGGTCTTTTCCTGGCTTGTACCTCATATCGTAGTCAAACTTTTGAAGCCTCAACAGTAATCTTTGCAGTCTGGCTGGTGCTTTCGTGAGTGTTTTTTCTGTGTATTTGTTCAAGATGGTCTGATTCAATATTGAAATGTCTGCCATACAGGTATGTATGGAACTTTTCACATCCATATACTACTGCCAGGAGTTCCCTTTCAATATTTGCATACCTTGTCTCTGTGGGTGAGAGAGCTTTCGAGGCATATGCAATGGGTTTACCTTCTTGTATCAATGCTGCGCCAACTCCTCTCATAGAAGCATCGACTTGGAGTGTTACTGGTTTGCGTCTGTCATAGTACTGCAGAGTTGTTTCCTTACTCTTTTACTTGTTTCAGTCATTTGACTGCGGCCATGCTGGAGCACCGCCTTTAATCGAGCAACTCGACCCCGGGACTTGTTCGTTGTAAGCCCAGTACTTATACTATCGGTCTCTTTTGCCGAACCGCTAAGTGACGGGGACATAAACACACCAGCATCGGTTGTCAAGCAATGCTAGGGGGACAAACACAAACATACACGCACACACATATATACGACAGGCTTCTTTCAGTTTCCGTCTACCAAATCCACTCACAAGGCTTTTACTGATGAGCTTTCTGATTGCTTTGAAATCCTGTGTGTGTGAAGCACACCAATCAAACTCTATGTCATCTTTGTTTAGTTCTCGGAGACTTGCAGTGTGATCGGCCAGCTTGGGCATGAAGACTCCCAGCTTTTGATTACACTTTCATAAATACAAGATTAAAGAACTTTTAAAAAGCAAACAATTTTAATAATAAATAGACTTTATTAAAGCGTTTACATATGAAAGTGAAATGAATTACTTAAAAATCTATTATCTGGTGGATATTTTCTAACAAAACATAAAATGAAAACTTTTCTTTACAGATAATTGTCACACCATGTCTTCAGACAATTAAAGCAATCTCTTCCCTGCTTTGCATTGGCATTAATTGTCTCTGAGATCCAGTCTTTAAACAATTCTTCATCTTTGTTTAGAAGAAGGAACTGACCCAAAACGTTATAGGCCTGAATAAAAAGAAAAGAGAAAGTGTTAAATTATAAAATTTTGCAACATTTCTAATACATGTTTCTAATACAAGAAAATGGTTGTAGGTAAATTCCGCCACGGTATATTCTACCATGGTAAATTCCACCCATGGACAGACATCCAAAATAAGCTGCTCCCACTAATAATCACTGTGGTCAGTTTCTCTAGATCATTGGTCAATACCTATGTTATTTAATCTGTCTCTCTCTGAAGCCGAGAGAGAGAGAGGGGGGAGAGAAAGATAGAAAGAGAGTCTGTGCCAGCGCCGCCCTGACTGGCCTCCGTGCCAGTGGCACGTAAAATGCACCATCCGATTGTGGCTGTTGCCAGCCTTGTCTGGCCCCGTACCGGTGGCACGTAAAAAGCACCATCCGATCGTGGCCGTTTGCCAGCCTTGTCTGGCACCTGTGCAGGTGGCACGTAAAAAGCACCCACCACACTCACGGAGTGGTTGGCGTTAGAAAGGGCATCCAGCTGTAGAAATACTGCCAGATCAGACTGGGCCTGGCGCAGCCTTCTGGCCTCCCAGATCCCAGTTGAACTGTCCAACCCATGCTAGCATGGAAAACGGACGTTAAACGATGATGATGATGATGAATCTATTTGAAATGAGATGGGATCACTTTAATGTGTTCCCATTGAGCAAGAATCTATGAAAAAGGCTCATCACAAAATTTCAAAAATAAAGTAATTTGGGAACAAAGAAAGAAAAGATTAAACTTTTGTATATACTGTATTCACCACATATATCTTCATGTGATTGTCCCTTAATTATTTCTCTTTGTATTTATTCCCTTTATTGATATTATTTGTTATGCATTCTTCTTTTATTTCCATAATATCGTAACCCATATAATACAATAACGATGATAACAAAAATAATAATGATAACTTCACCCATGGTGGAATTTACCGGTCACCAAGAAAATAGTTCCCAAATATCTCTGATGCAGCTTTTTTTCCAATCATTCAGAGATAAGAAAATAAATAGCAATTCTTTAATACGGCAGGACTTGTATTCACAACCTGATATTAGCTCATTTGCATCACAGAACCACAAGAGCCTTGATCTCTGATTATTCTAAATACTGTAGCCCGAGACTCTATACATACAAACAAATAGCCATCATGGTTTTATTCAATGTATCCCTTAATCCTTAATTGGGAATGCAGTCACTGCAGTTTGTTGTCAAAATAGTTTGCAAGAGGGCCTTCCAGAAACTGACATTTTAGCTCATCTGTCAGTCCTGACTGGGCTGCACATGCAGAGATAACAGTTACTGTCAGGTTGCCCATAGCTTGTATAAGCTTAATTACTAATCGCCTCAGTTACATCAGCTACCGATCACTAATTTCTCTTCCACACAATCAACAGAACACAGTCTTTGCATTTACTGTACATTCACCATGTCTCACTACCATTTAGCATTGTTGTTTGTACACAAGCATACAATACAATAGATCTTTCACTCTGAGAGAGAGAGACTTTTTGTTATTAATAAAGCTAATAGCTCTCTGAACAATATGCTTACTTTAACCAACCATTGTTATGCAATGAGAAGAATGTTGTGCCACCAGCACAGGAGGGGTTAGCTGCCAGGAACAAACTGATCCCTTTATACAGTATCAGTTTTTAAACCAGTGTTAAGGGTACTAAAAGCCTGACAGTATGAAGGAAGGGCAGGCTTATTGTATGAGATTTTCATCATAAAAGATAATAGTGTTAAGAGTACTAAAAGCCTGACAGTATGAAGAAAAGGAAGATTTTCATCACAAACTAAATATTCAACTAATATTTTTGGAAAATAGATATTATATACCAAACCTTTTCATAGCCCTTTTCAATCAGTCTGTCTCCTAAAGTATCGCCAATTCCAGCCAGCTGCTTAACAGATTTATCACCCATAGGCTCATCAACAAAATTTCTGAACTTCTGTGAAGTAGACATGATTTATACCTAAAAAAGGAAATTGAGAAATTGTTGAAAATATTGGTTTCAAGTTTTGGCAGAAGGCCAGCAATTTCAGGGCAGTGGGTTTACATCAACCCTAGTGTTCAATTGATACTTGTTTTATTGACCCTTAAAGGATGAAAGGTGAAGTTGACTTTGGTGGAATTCAAGCTCAGAATGTAAAGGCAGACGAAATGCTGCTAAACATTCTGCTTGGCATACTAAGGATTCTGACTGCTAGCCACCTTAACCCTTTAGTGTTTGCATTATTCTGCCAAAATTAATGCTTTTTTATCCACAGGAGTGGCTGTGTGGTAAGTAGCTTGTTTACCAACCACATGGTTCCGGGTTCAGTCCCACTATGTGGCACCTTGGGCAAGTGTCTTCTACTATAGCCTCGGGCCGACCAAAGCCTTGTGAGTGGATTTGGTAGACGGAAACTGAAAGAAGCCCGTCGTATATATCTATATATATGCGTGTGTGTGTTTGTGTGTCTGTGTTTGTCCCCTTAGCATTGCTTGACAACCGGTGCTGGTGTGTTTAGGTCCCCGTTACTTAGCGGTTCGGTAAAAAGAGACCGAAAGAATAAGTACTGGGCTTACAAAAAGAATAAGTCCCGGGGTCGAGTTGCTCGATTAAAGGCGGTGCTCCAGCATGGCCGCAGTCAAATGACTGAACCAAGTAAAAGAGTATTGTTTTGAACTAATCATGCATTATCTTGGTGCCATGAGACTTTGATGAGGTAGCTGTTAATTTTTAAAACGATATTGTAGGGTTGGTGTGAGAGACCAGATATGGCCAGTTTAAACATAAAATAAGCAGAATACTTTTGGTCAGATATGGCCGATTTAAATGCTAAAGGGTTAATCCTTGGAAATATTGTCCAATAAATATAAGCTTTCCATCATTGTTTTTTTGTTTTCTTTTGTTGTTACATTAACGCCTGTTTGTTGATGTATGTGGGTAGCTTCAAGCCAGAATAAATGCAAAGTAAAAAGAAAAGACAAAAACTAAATTACTACATTTTCAACTGTTATATATAATCACTTAAACGACACTTTTGATTGTATATTCAACTTGTGTTTATTATATAAATAACTCTGTTGGCCTTATATCTATAATGTGCTGTATAATAAACATTCATCACAGGAGTGGCTGTGTGGTAAGTAGCTTGCTAACCAACCACATGGTTCTGGGTTCAATCCCACTGCGTGGCATCTTGGGCAAGTGTCTTCTGCTATAGCCCCGGGCCGACCAATGTCTTGTGAGTGGATTTGGTAGATGGAAACTGAAAGAAGCCTGTCATATATATGTATATATATATATGTATGTGTGTTTGTCCCCCTAGCATTGCTTGACAACCGATGCTGGTGTGTTTACGTCCCCGTAACTTAGCGGTTCGGCAAAAGAGACCGATAGAATAAGTACTGGGCTTACAAAGAATAAGTCCCGGGGTCAATTTGCTCGACTAAAGGTGGTGCTCCAGCATGGCCGCAGTCAAATGACTGAAACAAGTAAAAGAGTAATTAACATCCATCGTCTGAACTTCCTCCATCCTATTCTTATTCTAGCCATCACACACTCTGTGCATCTTCTCCCACTGTGAATTTGGTCCCCTAAGTAGCAGAAATTATCTACTACTTTGAATGAGCTGCCAGGGCATTTGAGAGAATCAATTTCCCGAGTCTCTAAAAGTTTTTATGGCTCCTGTGCGTCTTCCACACATGCAAAATATCTTCTTTGATAACCTTCCTATTAATCTACTGCACCTCTTGCGTGTCCACAGCTTACACTGGGTACACAGTATGGAGTTCCTGCAAATCAAACAGGGCAACCAACCTGAGAGGGGTAAAATCTAGTCAGTTCTTTTGCTTACTAGGACCTTAGTCTTTGATAACTTAATCTGAAGGCCTTTAGACCCCAGGTTTTTCTTCCACACCTGGAATTTCTCGTCTAGCTCTGATATGGAATCTGCTGTGAGGGCAAGATCATCAGCATATAGTAATCTCCAGGGGCTGCTGGTCTTGAATTCCTGTCGTGGCACGTTAAAAGCACCAACCGATCGTGGCTGATGCCAGACCCCCCCTGGCACCTGTGCAGGTGGCACGTAAAAAGCACCCACTACACTCGCAGAGTGGTTGGCGTTAGGAAGGGCATCCAGCTGTAGAAACACTGCCAGATCAGACTGGAGCCTGGTGCAGCCTCCTGGCTTCCCAGACCCCGGTCGAACCGTCCAACCCGTGCTAGCGCGGAAAACGGACGTTAGATGATGATGATGACCTGCAAGACAATGAGGAAAAGGAGGAGACTAAGGACTGAGCCTTGATGAACCCCTGTGGCTAACACTCACCTTACTACATGGCTTGTAGAGCTTTCAACACCAATCCCAAACCTCCTCAGGGCCCACCATATTACTCAGTGGGTCACTTGATCAAAGGCTTTATCTAGATCAATGAATGTCAGGTACAATGGTCTACTCTTAGCTAAATACTTCTCTTGCAGTAGTCTATGAAATTAGTGTCAGTAGTGCTTCCTCCCTGAACAAAGTCAAACTGCAGTTCATCTAGCCCAGGGATGGGCAACTTTTCGTCAACTGGGGGCCGCATCGTACCATTTCTAAGTGGGAGACGGCCGCATGATAAAACACACGCATGTAATATTACTTGCCCACTTTACACTGAATTTTTTGCAGTTCTTAATTCTATTTGTCTTAGTATGAAAGTTTACATTAAGCTGGTATCTCTTTCATTATCTCCTAATGATAATAATGATGATTACTAGTGTAAATAAATTATAGTTTCAGAATCTCTGCAGCCAAAAAAGTGGGAAAGACTTCCACCCGTCCCCGTACCCTCATTTTCTCGCAAATTAGTTTATTTTTGTAATTTTTTTTTGCCAGAAATCCACGTTTTCGGATACGGAGGTTCCGGAAAATTGCCAAAAATCGGGATTGTGAAAACCCCACCCCAGCTTCCCTCCAACTTCATCAATTTTGACCCCCCCCCCCCACTAGCCCTAAAAGCGTAACCGTAAGTACAGAAATGTTTTGAAATTTTTGTCCGAATCACGATGTCCATATTTTTCCGTAGATTGTGAAAAAAAAAAAAGAAAAAAAAAAGGTTGTGAAAAAAGTTTAAAATGAAGGAAATGGGGGTGGGGTGGGGTGGGGTGGTAATTTAGAAATGTCGATTTTTGCCAATATTTTTGCAGATCCGTATTCCGGGCAGCCGAAAGTGGGTTTCTGTAGGAAGAAAAAAAAAAAAAAAACCCTCCGAAAGCAGATGCGGTCCATGTCGGCTTTGTTCGCCAAAAAGGCAGTTGAATGAAAGAAAGTGAAAGAAAAGCATGAAATCGTCAGTAACTAAAAATCTTGTTTCTTCTTCTTCTTCTTCTCCTCTAAAACAGAAAGAATGTTTATTTATAACTGGAAGAAATGGCTGAACAAGTGAAACTCGAGGCATCTCGCACGGAACTTCAGAGAATTTCTAAAGTTTATCTCTTTGTAATGATTATGGCAAAAATCCAACTAAAAATTTAAAAAATTGATAAAGAATAAGCGATATCGTGACAAATCAACTATTGTAATGTAAAATGCTAGATGTACATTAAACCATGCCATATCGCGGTTCATCATTTAAACTTGCATCTACAAATTATAAAAAAAATATACAGTAGTTTCTACTAGGCGGATTTTTCACTAATCGCGGGATGTTTTGGAATGTAAAACCCGCGATAGTCGAGGGATAATTGCACTGTTTAAATGACCGGTTAATAGTTATAACAGTGACAAATGTAAAACAGACTGCCCTGTTCTTAGTTTATACCAAGTCAATATAACCTTTGGTCAATATAAAGTTTGAGACCCGCGACCGCATCTTTTTCGTTCTTCTACTTCCATTTTGTTGACGAAGTTTATTCAGCTTTTACAGAATAGTTTTCATCCAGTAATAAATATTTAGCTGAATAAAAATCACTAATTAATTTTGGTCATTGCCACAGCCTTTTCATGTCTTTATGTATAGAAAAATATAGGAAGAACTGTTTATTGATTTCGGAAAACAAAGACAAACAATGAGTAGAAACACTAAAACACAAATCTTGCATCATTTTCCAAACATAAAGGAAAACATGAGATTTTCTGCAAAAGTGAAAGAAAAAGGCAAGAAGTCGAGAGGTTACACTGAAGATTTTAGCCACTAAACTATAATTTAGCCATTGTTGATAACAATGATGTTATTACTGCTGTTCAGCCAGAGATCTTCCCTGAATGAACAAACCCAGTGATCAAAAGTGTCCTAGGTATTAGGACACATTATTTCTCCCCACCCCGTCAGAAATTGCGTATTTAGGACTACACGTCATATTATAGCTTTTGAAGGCAATTATGGACAATAAGAATATATAAATATATTATCTGGGGTTTCATTATGGAAAACAAAGTTACAGTAGATGATTGTGACGGTTACAATAATTCTAGGACCGAAACCGTATTTAATTAGGTAAAAACTTAATGAACTAAAAAAAAAAAAAAAAAGGAAGTCGCGAGCGCGTAAAAACGTTGAATGTAATCAGAATACATTTTCTATAGTTACAGTAAACTCTGGTAAATTACTTGCAGTTGCTATTAGAAAAGGTATAAAGTGGGATACATTGGTGTTATTCAATAATAAAATAAGTTATTTATCGCAAGAATTCCCTTTAAATCAAAGCTGGGAGACTTACCGCCAAATTTCTTTTTCGTGGAATAATCAGTTGCTTCAAGGGAAGATAACTGGCGAATACTTAAATACTTGGAGCTCTCGCTTGGGGAAAAGATTTTTTGGAGCTCTCGCTTGGGGAAAGGCCTTTTTGTTAGAGAGTCCGAAGAGAGCGGAGGACGTCTATAAATGCTCGAAGGTTTCTTTGATTTATGGCGGGGAAATGGGGTCTTTAAATATTATATAGAGAAGTTTGTTTTATGAGACTGAAAGCGGAAATAACTTAGTGAACATGACGCAATAAATAATATATTTCTTTACTACCCACAAGGGGCTACTCACAGAGGGGACAAACAAGGATAGACAAAAGGATTAAGTTGATTATATCGACCCCAGTGCGTAACTGGTACTTAATTTATCGACCCCGAAAGGATGAAAGGCAAAGTTGACCTCGGCGGAATTTGAACTCAGAACATAAAGACAGACGAAATACCTATTTCTATTTCTTTACTACCCACAAGGGGCTAAACATAGATTAGACAAACAAGGATAGACAAAGGGATTAAGTTGATTATATCGACCCCAGTGCGTAACTGGTACTTAATTTATCGACCCCGAAAGGATGAAAGGCAAAGTTGACCTCGGCGGAATTTGAACTCAGAACGTAAAGACAGACGAAATACTTATTTCTTTACTGTCCACAAGGGGCTAAATATAGAGAGGGGACAAACAAGGACAGACAAAGGGATTAAATCAATTACATCGACCCAGTGCGTAACTGGTACTTAAATTTATCGACCCCGAAAGGATGAAAGGCAAAGTCGACCTCGGCGGAATTTGAACTCAGAACGTAATGGTATATCTCCTACACAAGATAACATTAAGACTGAATTACCAAATCAATATGGAGAGAAGGAAATATAAAATGCTTTGAATTGGTTTTCGTGGTAGGAAATAGATTCGTAGCAATTTTGTGTACTTGAGTTCAGAACAGAGAAGATATAAGTCTACATGGTCTGGAGCTTAGAAAGAAATTGTATAAGATATGCTGTTTTTTTTTTATATACAAACAAAATAGGGATGGCGAAGTGTGCTGGGGTAGATTTAGTGGATTTCATTCTTTGTTCAGAGAAGCAGACACTGTCAATGTGAGATTAGGAAGAAAGAACAAAAACAAAACAAAATGGGTTCTACTAGCGAACAAGTGGTCCCGGTGCTCGCACGCGCGTACTCGCGCATCCGCGCCAGCTAGTCGTGACTAGTCGATCCTTTGTGTTTTTGTGTGTTATTAACTTTGTTTAAAAAATGATTTACTTTGTTTAACAAAAATTATTTACTTTGTGTAAAAAAAATTATTTATTTTGTGTTTTATTTACTTTGCTAAGGTAGTCGTTGTAGGATCGACTAGTCACGACTAGCTAGCGCAGATGCACGACTGCGCGAGGGCGCGCACCGGGACCACTGTTCACTAGTAGTACCGCAAAATGTATATAATATATTGTGTTAGCGACATAACATTTGCCCATCATCAACAAGTGATTTTGTAGGTGTGGTCTAGAATGTCTGCATGTGTGGCAGTAAGCATGTTCTAGATATCTAAAGCTGTAAGAGTACACTCGAACTTTGTAAGGGATGAACAACAGATCATAGCTAAATATTTGTCGTCTCCGAAGCTGAAACTTAGGTTTATTGCAATTTTATAAATGTGTATGTGTATCCAAGAAAGTATAACGTGTTTTACTGATTTCGGATCTTTTCGGTTTGAACGGCAGTTTTTAACATAATTTCTAGGTAACTAAAAAATTTCTCAAGGATGGAACTGGATTCCTCTAGTGTATATTAGCAGTCAAATTGTCATAAGTTCGACTGGGTCCAAGATGACAGCCGTAGTCACATGACTACAACTACAAAAAGTCCCACAACTTTTTAAAATTAAATCGGCTTATGGGTAACGTAACAACAGATAAATCACGGTGGCACAGTTTTAGGATGTTTTCCCTTTCAACGGCAGATCGAGAAATTAATTTTTTGTAACTAAACACTTCCAAGGGAAAAGATCCCAGTTTTATTACAATTTTTTAAAGTTTTTGTCTCCTTTTGCGAGGAATTGTCCATATACTCATACATGCGCATACCTATTTATATACATTTATGCTTGTATATACATATGCATGTGAGTGTGTGCGCGCGTATATATTTGTTTACATTTTTTAGATCGATGAAATCAGGGAGCTTTTCGGTTTGAACGGCAGTTTTTTCTAGCGGTGTCATATGAAATTGTCACCCATAATTATAACCCTAGTATCGATCTATTGCATTTCAATCTGTTTTAGGGTTACGGGTGGGGGGAAATGGGTATCTTTTTTTTTCTTCAGAAATGTAAATAAACCCAATCTGTTTTTTAAACGAGGGATATAATCATACGGCACAGAATGTTTTCACCTCAATAGACGTCATTGATTGGTTGAAATTGCAGAAATTGATGAAAAACAACAACAAATATCTTACAAATCATAGAATTTTCTCAAGAAAGCCAAGAGAAAAAGATGTTTTATAAACACATTCTACCAGTATACGAAGTTTAAAAGTGGGATCTTTTCGGTTTGAACGGCAGTTTTTAATATAATTTCTAGGTAACTAAATAGTGTCTAGCCAAGAGCACATCGAGCTGGTCGGCGAGACACCGAAAGACTACGAAGCGGTAACAGGAGCGAAAATCAACCAGGAAAAGTCAGTGGATTGCGGCTCCTCACCTGGAGAAGCAAGCCCATGCTGTCCAACAATGCCTCCATTGTGGGACGCTGGACCAACGTTCCGGTCGAGTTGCCTGGGGTCTTGTTTGGTCCGGACCGCCAAATGGAGAAGAACTGGAACAAGATAATGAGTAGGGTGGTCACTCTCGCCTGGCAATGGGCCGAGAGGAAGCTGTCCCTAAAAGGTTGGGCGGAGGTGGCAAGCATGTACACCGTGTCCATCATCTACTACCGTCTGACCGTCTTGCCTTGGAACGCATCATTCTCTTCCACTTCTTGTGGAAAGGATGCGTTCAGATGGTCAGGCGATCTGTTTGCTGCCAACACCCATTAAAAGGAGGGCTGGGCATGCTGTGGTTGATGATGTGCAGGCACACACTGAGACTGTGTCATCTCCGACTCTACGTAAACGATGGTGAACAGGTGTGGTCACCGTTTGTGAGGCGCGCTTTTCCGCAGGTTATCTCCATGATCGAACTGCAGTCGTGGATCAAAAAGAGGCCAAGGAAGGGCGAATTGCACCGTGAGTGTTGCGTTGCTCTTGAGCAACTATGCCGTCCCAGGTCAATCTTGAGCGACTGCAACACAACCAAAGCATTCTATAGGGGATTAGTGGAGGGGAAGTACGACGACGATCTTGGGGCGAACCTGGGCATCGACGAGGAATACCTGACCTGCCTGTTCAAGACGACTTTCAGGCTGGGACCTATGGACAACTTCCAGAGATCCTTGGCCTGGCAGTGCTATTGAGAAGTGCTACCCGTTCGGGATAAGCTCTACAGCATGGCTCGAGAAACACAGAGCCGACCTGCCCGAGATGCGGTCAGAGCGATGAAACCGTTCTGCACACACTTGTACAGTGTCCAACCATTTCCGACTTGTGGGCCTATGTCGAACGACTGCTATCGCATGTGGGACGAGTCAGTTTATCAACCCAAGTCTATTGTGAATATTGTCATGCCTCCTTCCTTGAAACGGGAAAGAAGAGCCATTTTCATCGTATTTGTGGCTATGGTGAAAGAATGTGTATGGTGGACGCGTCTGAAAGGTCTAGAGACAAACGCTTTCCTCTCTGGTGAATCTCTCATCAACTTCTTCAAGTATCACTTGGAGAGGAAGGTGAGAGTTGAGAGGGAAATTTTGTCAAGTGAACGTTTAAAAAAAAGATGGGTGAATGTGGCAAAGATGGCACGTGCAAATGCCATCCTTGCTACATTTACCCATCTTTTTTTGAAACGTTCACTAGACAAAATTTCCCTCTCAACTCTCACCATTTTGATCGAAAATTTAAGATCGAAATATTTTAGTCGGGAATTTCCGTAAGGGAAATAACTCCTGTGATAATCTCAAAGAGTTGTTGCCTGATATTAGCGACCGCCTAACAGAATTTGAACCGACGAAGGAGTTTACAAGAGTTAACTCCAGATCTACGATAAATCACAACCGATCATCTTCAATATGAAATGAAAGATTTATCTAATCAAATATTCTAGAAAAAGGTAAATTATATCTCACTCCTTTACTGTCTCGAATATCGCGTGCCCCACAGTAACAATGAATAATCTTCCCACCACACAAAAATAACAAAGCTTCAAATATAGCATGTGTATATGAATGAAATAAAGCTAATATAGACATTTTTATTCCTAAAGATATATTCATGTCAAGTACGTCCCTGCTTACGAGAGACTGTTGAAAAGATCCTGGCAAAAGGTCTCGTTTGTGGTTCAACCTCCCGAGTTCTTTTACGGGGCTTAGAGAAACTGAAGGACCGTTGCACTAAGTGTATGAACCTGATAGGGGAATATGCTGAATAAAATCATAATTTACTGATCCTCCTGTATTTTCTTTTACCCAAGGCCAGGAACTTTTCATCACCCCCTCGTATAAGTCTGTTCACTTAGAATTGGACACAAAACAACGCTAAGAAAAGGAAATTAGAACTTTAAGAAAGAAGAACAAAACTGAAAATAAATAATAATGATTTCTTCTTTTATCTGCCACAGTGATAGATAATGGCAATAGAAAAAAAAGTTTCTGACACTGGCTAAAAAGAAAATGAAGAAAATTGTGTGCTACTGTGGTTTGGGTAAGAACTAACATTAACAGTCTGTATCAGATATTTGAATAACTGATATAAAATGAAAAATTAAAATAAATGAATAAGATTTCTTTCATCTACCATGATTGATAACAAGTAATAAAAAAAAAAAAGAAATTTCCTAACATACAAGTGTCAGCTGAAAAGTTCTTAGACTGACCAACAATGTGACCAAATGAGCTTTAGTTTTCAACATAATCCCTTTTGCAGTCCACAAACTATTTCCGTTGGTGTTGCTGTACTTGAATCTCATTTCTAAAGAAGTTTTCATCCTGTTGGTCAAAAAAGTCATCAACAGCAGATATGAGACCCGAATGAAATCGGGTTATATTAACCAAAATGTGAAAAGGGGTCTAAATGGGGCTGGAAGGGGATTAAAATTTAAAGGAGCGAGTGTTTAGGAATTCTCTGTTACATCAAGCTAAAAAATTTGCGCCAGCCTTTTAATCATCAATGTGTTGCCGTCCATGATGAAGAAGTTTTGAATGCTTGCCATGGTGAGTCTACTGTTGTGAGAAAGAATCACTTCAAAACTTGGTGTTTACGATTTTCCTTTTACATCAAGTTCAAAATTTTACACCAGCCGTTAAACTGTCAATACGTTGCTGTCCGTCGTTAAGAAATGCCAGCCATGGTGACTCTACTATCCTCAGATTCTATCCCTTCAAACTTTGGTTTCCAAAATTTTATTATTTTTATTCAGCTCGCAAGTTCGTCTGTCCCTTTTAAATGTTAGTGTTTTGCTGTCTGCCTTGAAGCAGACCTTTCCATTGCCACTGCCTGATATTTATGATTGATCTTTCTAAATATTTTATTTCTCAAATTACACAAGATCTTTTGTTGTTTATAAATGGGAGAGAGATAGATAAAGATAGAGAGTAAGAGAAAGCGAGGGAGAGTCCGAGAGAAAAGAAAAGTAAGAGAGTGGGAAAGTGAGAGAGAAACAAAGAGGGAGAATCATCATCATCGTTTAACGTCCTTTTCAGTGCTAGCACGGGTTGGACAGTTTGACCGGGTCTGGGAAGCCAGGAGGCTGCACAAGGCTCCAGTCTGATCTGGCAGTGTTTCTACAGGTGGATGACCTTCCTAACACCAACCACTCTGTGAGTGTAGTGGGTGCTTTTTTCGTGCCGCCGGCACAGGTGCCAGGGGGGTTCGCAGCGGCAATGATCGGTTGGTGCTTTTTACATGCCACCGGCACAGAAGCCAGTCAAGGTGGCACTGCAATCGGCCACGTTCGGATGGTGCTTTTTACGTGCTGAAAGGAAGCAACAGAAAGTAACAACCACACTCTTACCCGCGTGTAGAGCGGGTCACCTTCAGCTAGTATATATATATATATATATATATTATTGCGAATCCAGAAAAATAAATATTATTTATACTGTTGAAGATATATATATTTCCTTCAGGGCGAACCGATAGCCATGGGCCATGGAACTAGTCACAGTAGTTAACTTGTGTGAACCAAATGCTGTCTCGTTCCAGCGTAGAGTGGATTCTCCACGAGAGCCATGAGGATGTGTCCATTCAATTTGGCTGCAGCTTCAAAAAAGGTCGATCCAGCGGGAAATCTTGCTGTTGGTAGCTCTCTGCATATGCGCATGAGGGAACTTCCAGTGGCCTACCAGAAGAAATCCACCTCTGCGCATGCGCGCTGAAGACTTCTAAAACGGCATCACTACAATTGTGTGGCCCATTTGAAGATAGTCAATCAACACAATGTCTTTTGTATCCACAAAAACTGAGGTCATCACTTTCCCTGCAGATGAAATGATGTTGGCTTGTTTGGAGCAGGTGAGGATGGGTGTGTCTACTGCATGGATTGTCTCTCTGTTTCTGGCTCAAAGCTGATGACCCCCCAACACTCATCCTGGGTGTAGGGTGATGGAGGAAAAGGACAACAGAAAAAGAAGTGCTTCCTGACCACATGTGCTTCCTGCCCACGCATGCCCCTTTCACTCTTCCGCCGGCCCCTGCAAGCCTTACTTCCGTCCACCTCATCTGTCATCCTCTCCACCAACACCACATAGCTCATCACAGCCCATAACACCGCTAACACCATACTGGGTTAGGAAACGTTTGAGAAAACTAGCTGTGATCAGCTTGGTGTATCTTTGGTCAGGTGTCAGAAGATGTGGCACCCACTGAGCAGAAACCTTCATCTAGCCAAATTCATTGTGCAGAATATTCTCAACTCTCTCTCACTAGATATGCCAACAGCATTGGCTATTTGATTTATAGTCAATCACCTGTCATCCATCACCATGTGGTGCACATGATCAATGTTTTCCTCAGTGGTGGTTGCAGGACGTCCAGACTTTGGATCATCTTCGAGACTCTCCCTTCCCCTCCTAAATTCAGCTGCCCGCTTGTGCGCTGTTGATAAAGCTGGAGCGTCATCCCCTAATGAAACAACCATGTCAGCATGAATATCCTTGGGGACTAAACCCTTTTCCTGCAGGTACTTGATAGCTCTGCATTGTCAAATTTTGTCCATTTCCAAGAGACACTACCAGTTACTTTTGAAGTCTTTTTTGAACAGTCAGATGTTAGTTTAGTTGGAAGGAAACAATGCAGTTATTAATAAGAAGAGTTGGAATTAATGCCTGCAAGATTTTATGGTTCTAGTATCACTTCTTCATAGTCAGCCTCGGAACTTTTCAGCCCACCCTCATAAGCTTTCAAGATGGCCAACTTCACTGTCAGAGTGGCCACCACCAACACCCCTGCCACTGTCACCGCCACAACTACCAACACCACAGTTGGTGTGGCCAGCAGCAGCACCACCATGGAGGCGCAATGGCTCAATGGTTAGGGCAGCGGACTCGCGGTCATAGGATCGCGGTTTTGATTCCCAGACCGGGCGTTGTGTGTGTTTATTGAGCGAAAACACCTAAAGCTCCACGAGGCTTCGGCAGGGGGTGGTGGCGACCCCTGTTGTACTCTTTCGCCCCAACTTTCTCTCACTCTTTCTTCCTGTTTCTTGTCCCCGACTTCCTACGCAACCGCTGAGCCTGGATGCACATTCATCCATCCGTCGATGCTCTCGGTGTCGGGGGTTGACCTGCTTTCTCTTCTGCGGGTCTTACGAATAGCAAAGGACCATGTTTCGGACTTCTCCCACTCTGGGACAAAGACAGCTTCGCTCAAAAAACAAACAAACAAGCACCACCATGACAACCATCATCACAACCACCACGACCACTACTACCACCACCACCACCACGACCAACACCACCACCACGACCAACACCACGACCACCACGACCACCATCACCACGAGCACTGCCACCACGACCACTACAACCACCACCACCACGACCATTACCACCACCACGACCACCACCACAACGACCACCACCACCACCATGACCACCACCACCACCACAACGACCACCACCACGACCATTACCACCACCACGACCACCACCACAACGACCACCACCACCACCATGACCACCACGACCACCACCACGACGACCACCACGACGACCATTACCACCACCACGACCATGACCACCATGACCACCACCATCACCACAACTACCAACACCACAGTTGGTGTGGCCAGCAGCAGCACCACCACCACCACGGTCACCACCGCAACTGCCAACACTGCTGTTGGTGTGGTCACCAGCAACATCACCATTGATATCCGCTTTTCCATGCTAGCATGTGTCGGGTGGAATTTGGCGAGGCAGATTTTCTATGACTGGATACCCTTTCCACTGCCAAGCAGACATTCTTATCAGACATTCCTTGAAACGTCATCTATTCTAAACAGCACTGAGAAAATGAGAATATAAAACTAAAAAAAAAAAAAACATTTTCCATTTAGGCCATCGTTTTAACCGCTTCCATTGACTGTGACCACTGCCATGAATCACCAGTGAGTTGGAAAATTGATCTTTGTGGACAGATGAGTCACAAGAGAGAGAGAGGAAGAGGGAGAGAGAAGAAGAGGGAGGGAGAGAAGAAGAGAGAGAGGGAGGGGAGAGAAGAAGAGGAAGAGAGGGAGAGGAGAGAGGAAGAGAGAGAGGGAGGGGAGAGAGAGAGGAAGAGGTGAGAGAGGGAGGGGAGAGAAGAAGAGGAAGAGGGAGAGAGAGAGAGAAAACATTGAAATGAAAGAAATATTAAAATTACGGAGATGTACTTGCATAGCAAGTGACATGATCTGAGATCATGTGCTGGAACGAAAGCAATTGCAGTGTGGAAGGTGTTTAGAGATGCAGCACGAAGTTTTGTCAGTGAACAGGTTGTGGTCTCAAAGCGACGAAAATATTTTGGCAAATTAAATTTAAATGTTGAAGTGAATCTAACGATTTTTGTGTGTTTCTTAAATGGCTTACAAACACCTTCCATGCTGCAAATATTAAAATGTCTGATGTGAAATAAATCAGCATTGGATCAGTGATGCCAAATTAGCCAGTGACCGAATGGTTGTGCCACAATGTCTGGATTGTGGTGAAATACATATAAAAAAAACAATGGCAAGAATGGTTTTCTTGAGCGAATACAGGAGCCTTTCTACACTTGCTTAATCAGTTGGAAACAGCGGCCAAATCGCCTTCAAATCATTTTACCGTCTCAAAAATAAAAAATAAAAAAATGGAAGAATTTATGAGATAATATTGATGTGGATAAAATACCTGTGTGGCAGTGTGAAAAAAATCTTTGCTTCTCAACCACATGGTTCCGGGTTCAGTCCCACTGTGTGGCACCTTGGACAATTTTCTACAACTATAGTCTTGGGCCAACCAAAGTCTTGTGAGTGCATTGAGTAGGTGGAAACTGCAAAAAGCCTGTCATGTGTATGCACGCGCGTATTGGCCCCCCCCCCACTGCTTGACCACTTGGTGTTTGTTTGCATCCCCTAAATACTTGGCTGTTCAGCAAAAGAGGGATCAATAGAACAAGTACCAGGATTTTTATTCTTTCTTTTTCTTTTATTCTTTTACTTGTCTCAGTCATTTGACTGCGGCCATGCTGGAGCACTGCCTTTAGTCAAGCAAATCGATCACAGGACTTATTCTTTGTAAGCTTAATACTTATTCTGTAGGTCTCTTTTGCCGAACTGCTAAGTTACAGGGGACGTAAACACACCAGCATCAGTTGTCAAGCGATGTTGGGAGGACAAACACAGACACACACACACACACATACACATACGTATATACAACAGGCTTCTTTCAGTGTCCGTCTACCAAATCCACTCACAAGGTTTTGGTCAGCCCAAGGCTATAGCAGAAGACACTTGCCCAAGGTGCCATGCAGTGGGACTGAACCCAGAACAAAATGTGGTTGGTAAGCAAGCCACTTACCACATAGCCACTCCTACGCCTATGAAAAAAAAAGTCCTGGAGTCAATTTGTTCAACTAAAATTCTTCAAATTTGTGCCCCAGCATGGTCACAGTCAAATGAGTGAAACAAATAAAATATAAACGATAAAAGATTAATCTGTTTAGTCAAGCTCACCTGGGACTAACCAAAAAGAACAATCCTGTCAAGGGTTTTATTTCTTGGTGTAAAGAGCAGACAATATTTTATATTTGTATAGTTGTAGACAAATTGTCCAAGGTGCCACGCAGTGGGATTGAACCAGGAAGCATGTGGTTGGAAAGCAAACTTTTTCCCACTCAGCCAGACAGGCAACGTCTTATATTTTTTTAGTCTTTTACTCAGG
>NC_043007.1:20585221-20590221 GCF_006345805.1 Octopus sinensis
TGCTGTTATCTCCTTCTGCTTATGTTGCTTGCTGTGGTTGCTATTACTACTACTACTGCAGCTACTGCCACCGCTGCTGCTGCTGCTCCTGCTGCTGCTGCAGGTGGTGATGTTGTTAATAATGATGACGACAATGATGGCTGGTATTGATTGAATGTAGTGCTGACCTATTTCATAAAGGTTTTTTTTTCTAATAAGGAGAATGAAATATTATTCTAAGAAAGGAATAAAAGGAGGGCAACGTTCTGAAGCATTGTTGAAAAAGAAAAACGAAAAAGGAGAGAGAAAAAAGAAAAAAGGGAGAAAAAAAAGAGAAAAAAATAGGAAGAAAAAACAGAAGAAAAAAAGAAATAAACAGAAAGAAAAAAGAAGGAAAAGAAAAAAAAACACAGCAAGTAGGAAAAGAAAAGCCACAACAAAAAAAGACAAAAAAAAATAATAATAACAGAAAAAACTTAAAGCTAATATTTGAGGAGGAAAGGAAAATTTTGACTAATGCAATAATTAAAATAATAATAATAATAATAATAATAATAATAATAATAATAATAATAATAATAATAATGAGGATAATAATAATAATAATAATAATAATAATGTTAATAATAATAATAATAATAATAATAATAATAATAATAATAAGAATAGTAATGAGGATAATAATAATAATAATAATAATAATAATGATAATAATAATAATAATAATAATAATAATAATAATGATAATAATAATAATGATAATAATAATAATAATGGTTTCATTTATTTGCCACCAGGCCAAGGATGAGGAGGACAATATAAAGCAGATATAAAGTGTAAGGTCTTACATATGAAATGATAAAATAAATAAATAAATAGATAAAGAGTAAGTATACATGGCATGCAATGAAAAAGAAGGGAAATGATAGCGATGTAGCCCTCCTGATACGGATGACCTCTAGGGATAACTGAGGAATCTCACTGTCCAAGACCTCCCTGAACACCATGGGCAAGTGGCCCTCTCTGATTTCCTTTCTCCGACGCATAGCTCTAATAATAATAATAATAATAATAATAATAATAATGATAATAATAATAATGATGATAATAATGATAATAATAATGATGATAATAATAATGATGATGATGATGATGATGATAATAAAATATAACAATAAATAATAATAATAATAATAATATAATAATAATAATAATAATAATAATAATAATAAAAAAATAATAAGATAATGAGGATAATGATAATAATATAATAATAATAATAATAATAATAATAATAATGATAATAATAATAATAATAATAAACATTATAATAATAATAATAATAATGAGGATAATAATAATAATAATAATAATAATAATAATAATAATAATAATAATAATAACGAGGATAATAATAATAATAAAATAATAATAAAATAATAATAATGATAATAATAATAATACATTAATAATAATAATAATGATAATAATAATAATAAAAATAACAATTATAATAATAATAATAATAATAATAATGAGGATGATGATAATAGTAATAATGGTAATTATAATAATAATGAAAGATGGCTAAGGAACAATAAAGGATTTCCATAAAATAATGGAAAGAATGTCAAAATTAAAGAAAGTAAAGCAAATCTCAGAATATGTGGAATAAAATTATTGGAGACAAGGATTAAGAGTGAAAGAGAAAATTAATCAAGACACAAATGAATTCATTGATTGATTATCAAATTATGCCAGATCTACATAATTGCTCCCCCAAATTCATCATAATGGTAGAAATTATTTCATCAGACTAAATTTTTCAAAAACATAGTTTATATAAATATATATACACTCATACATACATACATACATACATATTTATAAATATATGCACACGCACACACACACACCACACATGCACACACATGTAGACATACATATATGTATGTATGTATGTATGTATGTAGTATATATGTATATATGTATATATATATATATATATATAATATATATATATATATATATATATTATATATAATGTATTTAAACAGCAACAACAAGAGCAAAAGTCTTTTTGAACACAAAAATTATTTAACTTACAAACACATTTTCCCATAGCTTTTTATATAATATATATATATATATATATATATATATATATACACACAACACACAAACACGTACACACACACATATATACTACATATGCATACATATATATACACATTATCTATCTATCTATCTATCTCCCTATTTCTTTTTCTCATTCATTCTGTCTTTCTCTCCGTCTCTCACTTTCTCTCTCCTCTCTCTCCCTGTGTGTTTTTCTCTCTATCTCCACATCTATCTATCCATCCATCCATCCATCCATCCATCCATCCATCCATCCATCCATCCATCCATCCATCCATCCATCCATCCATCCATCCATCCATCCATCCATCCATCCATCCATCTATCTATCTATCTATCTATCTATCTATCTATCTATCTATCTATCTATCTATCTGTATATGTGTGTGTATGTATGTATGTGTGTTTGTGTGTGTGTGTATAAATATATATTCGGAGACGTGTTCTTTGCACTTTTCCTCTTCTTTGTAACAAAGTTAGCTTTCCCTCTTCATCCTCCATTCTATGAGCAGTCAATATCTGTCTCCTCATCTCCATCATTACTACTATCGAACTAGCTCTACTGCAGCAGTGGTAGTAACAGCAGCAGCAGCAGTAGTAGTAGTAACAACAGCAGCAGCAGCATCAACAGCAGCAGCAGAGGAAGCTGTCAAACATATACTTAATACTTACACGGGTGTCGGATAGTGCTTTCAGCACATATGTGCACTACACATGCGAGCTAATACATATGCACATGCACACATACAAACACACACAGACCACACACATACTAGCATGCACATACACGCACAGGCGTGCTGCACACAAATGCACTTTCTCGCAATCGCATAAACACCTCGGATAAACGAGGAAACAGCAGCAGTCGATCCGCCACACCGTCAGCAGCAGCGGCTGCAAGCGGCGGCGGCTGCAGCAGCAGCAAAAACAAGCAGCAACAGTGGTAGCGGCATCAGCAGCAGCAGGTGAAGTACCACCTACACCTACAGCAACAACAACAACAGCAGCAACAACAACGACAACAACAACTGGTAGCTGCAAGTAGCCAGGAGCAGGTGGGCACCAGTAAAAATTTAATCAGCGATTATGTTGAGTGCTACCTGATGAGGCCAACCAATTCTGCTGTTCCGTACACACACACACAGACACACGCACACACACACACACATACGCACACACACACACACACACACACACACACACACATACGCACACGAAGGAACACGGAGGCGACCAACCTTTACTTGAAAGCAACCGTGTAGCTTGGATGCTTTAATTTGTTTAATTTTTCCTCATCAGGAGCATTAGGTGCTGCTGCTGCTGCTTTGACTACTACTACTACTACTACCACCACTACTACCACTACTACTACTACTACTACTACTACCACCACCACTACTACCACTACTACTACTACTACTACTACTACTACTACTACCACCACCACCACCACTACTACTACTACTACCACCACCACCACCACTACTACTACTACTACTACTACTACCACCACCACCACCACCACCACCTACTACTACTACTACTACTACTACTACTACTACCACCACCACCACCACCGCCACCACCACTACCACTACTACACCACCACCACTACCACTACCACTACTACTACTACTACTACTACTACTACTACTTACTACCACCACCACCACCGCCACCGCCACTACTACTACTACTACTACTACTACTACTACTACCACCACCACCACCACCACCACCGCCACCACCACCGCCACCACCACCGCCACCACCACTACTACTGCTACTGCTACTGCTACTATTGCTGCTGCTGCTGCTGCTGCTACTTCTGTTACTTCAAGTCAAAGTGAAATTGCATTATAGAGGATGGGAAGATAGATTTGTTTTTTTCCTTCTTGTTTTCTCTTTTTTTAAAGAGCAAAATTCCATGTTTTAATTTCCTTTTATACAATGGAATATACCAAAGAAAGCTGTTGATAAATAGCGAGGTAAGTGGCTGTTTTTTCTTCTTCTTCTTCTTATTTTCTCTTACATCTTTCGTTTCTACATAGGCTTTCCTCTTTCCTTTTTTCCTTCCTTCCTTCCTTCTTTTCTTTCTTCCTTTTCTCTCTTCCCTTCTTCCTTTCTGTGTGTCTTTTTTTATTATTATATTTTCACTTCGACGTTTATTACGATTTTTAACGTTACTGTTATCATCATCCTCATCATCCTCATCATCCTCATCATCCTCATCATCCTCATCATCCTCATCATCCTCATCATCATCATTATCATTTTGATATTTTTCCTCCTCCCCCAACATTATCATCGTCTCTTTCATCGCCGTCGTTATCTCTGCTGCATCACTTTTTTTCGGGGGGGTGGATTAAGAATATAATTCATTGATTCAGAAAACTGTGTATAACGAAGTAGCTTATTATTTCTTAAATTAAAAAGATTTATAATGCTGCCTGTACTGCAGTGCTATATACATCCATATACATACATACATCCATACATACAAAGATACATATATATATAATATATAATATATAATATATAATATATTATAATGTATAACTCACACACACATACATATATACATAGACACAGACACATAAAACATATATATACATATATATATGTATATATTGGAAGGTTTGGAGATGATGTACAGGTATTATATATTAGAAGAAATGAGGTACTCAGAAGATCGGATGGTTTGTATTTACAGATATTTATTTATATATTACATTTTTTATATATATATCATATCACTTAGATCATTAGCGCTTTCTCCCATTCTAGTGGGGTTTTCAAATCTAGTGGGGTTTTCAAATCAAACTCAAATCAAAAGTTTGATTTGAAAACCCCACTAGAATGGGAGAAAGCGCTAATGATCT
>NC_043007.1:20595221-20632721 GCF_006345805.1 Octopus sinensis
TTCTTCTCTCCTTCTTCCCCCAAAGAAAAGCTCTGCTTTGTATTTTGTCCCTTCTGTGTTCAGCCTTGCATGGCCAATAAAGAAACATATCTATCTGTCTGTCTGTCTATCTGTCTGTCTGTCTGTCTGTCTATCTGTGTGTGTGTGTGTGTGTGTGTGTGTGTGTGTGTGTGCGCACGTGCATGTTTGTACACACATGCATATATTAACGATGCATACCACCTTTAAAAGCTAATTCATCAGATTTAATAGCATTTAATTCCTTCGTCTTACATTTTGCTAAAATATTTGCTTGCTACCTTAATAACAACAGCAACAACAAAACCAGCACCAGCACCACTGATAACAACAAACCCTTCTAATGTAGGCACAAGGTCTTAACTACTGGGTGTGGGGAATAGTCAATTGCATGAACTCTGGTGTTACAAAGGTTCTTATTTTATTGACCCCTGTCCCCAAAAGGGCAAATGGCAAAGTCAACCTAGGAGGATTTGTAACTAGGAACATAGGAACATAAAGATGGAACAAATGCCATGGAGCAATTTGTTTGACGTGTGAACAATTCTGCCAGCTTGCTACCTTTGAAGTAATGATGATGATAATAATAATAATAATAATAATAATAATAATAATAATAATAATGATAATAATAATAATAATAATATAGCAAAAGGGGCTGATTGCTACCTAACTCAGATACCAGGAAACCCCAAAATGGCAGAAATTCAAAAGATAGTGCTCATGGGAACTGCTCATATCCTACACAAAATACTTTCTTTGTAGTCTCAAGTTTTAAAACAAACATAATTTTCTTATGGTTTCTTAAACATTCTCTTGAACAATACTATGTACAAAGCCAAATATATGACACCCTAGACATAACACCAACATGAACTTCCAACTTGTTGTTTCTTGAGGTCTCTGGGTGAGACTTGGAGCCAACTTGTACAAATGTAAAGCAAGTCAAACATAGAATAATAATAATAATAATAATAATAATAATAATAACAATCCTATGCAAAATACTTTCTATGTAATCTCAAGTTTTAAAACAAACATAATTTTCATATGGTTTTTTTTAGGCATTCACTAGTACAACACTATGTACAAAACCAAATATATGACACCCTAGGCATAACACCAACATGAACTTCCAACTTGTTGTCTCTTGAGGTCTCTGGGTGAGACTTGAAGCCAACTTGTGCAAATGTAAAGCAAAAGTCAAACATAATAATAATAATAATAATAATGATAACAACAACAACAACACTAATAATAATAATAATAATAATAATAATAATAATAATAATAATAATAATAATAAGATGCCCAGATGCAGTACCAGACAGTGGCTCTCATGGCTTGTGATCTTAACTGATTGGAAGTGTTATCATATACATTGTTTTGTCTTGGCATAAAGGATGGGCTACAACAAATATTCTGCTCAATACCACAGATTTGCTTGTCAGTTGTTTGACCTTAACCAGTTGACCATGTGACCATGTCCCTTAGGGGCTGACGATATGTGCATCTCTGATCACGAGCAGAAGTAGTGGGGAGCATCATAGCCGTATGAGGTTTGGTTAATTCACCTTTGGAAACATGGGTGTTTTGTTCAACATCCTTAAACAACCCTTATTCAAGGACCTTTTGAGCAGGATGGGTTACTCGACCAGAAGAAAATTCTAACTGGGCCCCACCTGCAAGGTCATGCACTGTTTATCTTGATATGAGATCACCATGTTGCGCACATATGGTTGTGATGCATGTGCCTGGTGTACCCTTATCAGATGGGTAGTCATGATGGGTATACTGGGCTTTGTATATTTTACCCCAGTGTCACTTTGATGGCATGCACAGCTCTCTCACTCACTCAATGATAAAAAATAATAATAATAATAATAATAATAATACATTGGAAAAGGTAATGGAGAAAAAAGGGAAGGCAAAAATTCTTTGGGACTTTGATTTCCAGACAGACAAGGTGTTAGAGCACCGAAGGCCAGATATAGTAACCTTTAAGAGGGACAAACAAGAGAGCCTAATAATCGAGGGAGCAGTGCTAGGAGATCAAGATATCATCATGAAAGAAAGAGAGAAGGTTGATAAATATGGAGACCTGAGAATTGAGATTGCCAAGATGTGGCAGCTGCAAGAGTCAAGCATAAAGGTTGTTCCTATTGTTATCGGAGCATTGGGTTCAATACCACCCAATCTGAAAAAAAACATCTGAAAACTTTAAAAGTACCCTACGATCTAGATGTATTGCAAAAGTCAGCATTACTCGGAACTGCATGCATATTGCATAAAGTACTGTCTGCCTGAGGTCCTTGTTGTGACTTGACAAACAGTACAAACTCAATATCTACAGTCAACAACCTCACGATTTTATACACTGTGTAACGTCTATAATAAAAATAATAAAAATAATAATAATAATAATAATAATAATAATAATAATAATAATAATAATAATTATATTTCTTTACTACCCACAAGGGGCTAAACACAGAGGGGACAAACAAGAACAGACAAAGGGATTAAGTCGATTATATCGACTCCAGTGTGAAACTGGTATTTTACTTATTGACCCCGAAAGGATGAAAGGCAATTGAAATCACAAAAATGTGGAAGTTTAGTACTACGATAATACCAGTAGTAACTGGTACGTTGGGAATGATAAAGAAAGGAGCTCAGAAGTACATTTAGCAACTCCCTGGTAACTCCAATCTCCACGAACTACAAAAGATTACCTTGATGGGTTCAGCCCAAATACTATGGGAAGCACTCTCCATCTAAAATGAAATAAATGTGACGATAATTTTAGCATGCATAGCAAAACAAAAGTGCCCTTGCTACTCTTGGCCTCCGGGAGATGCCCAGTACTAAGGCAGCTGAAATAAAGTTATAATGAAAGGAAGCCGTTAATGATGATGATGATGATAATGATAGTAATAATAATAATAATAATGATAATGATAATAATAATAATAATAATAATAATAATAATAATAATAATAATAAGTTAAGTTAAGTTAATTTTTTGGCTCAAAAAGCAAAACGCAAGGCCATGTAGGGGGACATGGAGTTATGTTCGGGGAGGCTGTTGCGTAGTCTATTATAGTGCACCCATCCTGAAATGGGCATGAGTGAAGACTAACCAACTCAATCGCACTACTCGAAAGACAATGACAACACATAGTGCCCTCCACCCTAAAGTGAATGTACACAGGCTCTACATGAAGAGGTGTAAAGTTGGATGTGTGTTGATTCGTATACAGGAGTGCAACAACAGTGAAAGAAGAAACATGGCAGAATATTTGGTAAACAGCAAACAAGACCTGTTACAGTATGCTGCTAATGTAGAAAGATTTACTAAAAATGGCCTTGAGAGTGCTAATTAATTCTGATCATGAATAGCAAATGAGGGAAAAGAAACTTTACTTCACATGGAATTACATGGTCGGTTCCACCATGAAGCTAGCAACTTGACCAGGTAGCATCATGGAGGTGGCTCAGTAAGGATGACTTAAAAAGAAGGCTGAAAGCCTAATCATCACTGCCTAGGATCAGGCATTGAATACTAACTCAATGAAAAGGGATATGTAACACACAAGTGCACCGAGCCTCTGCAGAATGTGTGGGAAGAGAGTTGAAAGTGTGACTCATATTGTTTGTGCTTGTGGAAGTCTTGCACAGAAAGACTACAAGTGCAGACCTGACAAGGTAGTCCAAAACCTTCACTGGCTACTATGCCAGAAGTCTGGATATGAGGTAACTGGTGCCTTGTACCAACATACACTGGAAAAGGTAATGGACAAAAAGGGGAAGGCAAAAATCCTCTGAGACTTTGACTTGCACACAGACAAGATGTTAGAGCACCGAAGGCCAGATATAGTAACCTTTAGGAGGGACAAACAAGAGTACCTAATAATCGAGGGAGCAGTGCTAGGAGATCAACATATTATCAGGAAAGAAAGAGAAAAGATGGATAAATATGGAGTCCTGAGAATTGAGATTGCCAAGATGAGGCAGCTATGAGAGTCAAGCGGACGTTAAATGATGATGATGATGATTGATGATGATGATGATGATGATGATGATGATGATGATGATGATGATGTTCTATTGTTTGTTTCCGTTTCCATCTCCTATTTCCCCGTCTCTTCTGCTCCCATACACTCTTGCAGCTTCCACCCACGTGAACACAGTTTCGTACAGAGAAATAACTGTTTCTTTATTACCCACAAGAGGCTAAACATAGAGGGGACAAACTAGGACAGACAAAGGGAATAAGTCGATTACATTGACCCAATACATAACTGGTACTTAATTTATCGACCCTGAAAGGATGAAAGGCAAAGTCGACCTTGGTGGAATTTGAACTCAGAATGTGGCGATGGGTGAAATACCACGAAGCACTTCACCCGGCGTGCTAACGTTTCTGCCAGTTTGCCACCTTGAACAGGGTAATACTGTAATAGGATGGTGAGAGCAGGTGCTATGCTAAGAGAAGTAAAGCTAAGTCAGGAGGAATGAACAGGTAGAAGGAAGTGATTGGTAGTTGGGAAGTCAGCAATTAGTGATGGGGAAACCGAAAGCTGAGAATGAAAGATGAAAGAATTGAACAACGAAGGAAGAATGATGGAAAATGTAGAAAAAGGACAAAATGAAAAAATTAAACGATTAAAAAATTTTTTTAATTAAAAGATGAAGTTTTTTAAAAAAAATTTTCAAAAGTTCACTCACTTCTACTCACCTTGTACCTTGAGGAATTACCTGGACAACTTCTCATCACTGTTTATCTCTTTGCAACTAGTAACGCCTATTTTTACTCTAAATGTGAGTAGCCATGTAACGCCTCTGCACAGCAACAACTTGCTTTTTCCCCCTCTGTTCTTTCACACTTTAACCCTTTCTCTCCTAGCATTAAGCTGCCACCCTCTGTTCCAGGTTTCATAGTCTTATGAGCTACATAATGACCTTGCTAGTACCTATTTCTTTACTACCCACAAGGGGCTAAACACAGAGAGAACAAACAAGGACAGACAAACGGATTAAGTTGATTATATCGACCCCAGTGCATAACTGGTACTTATTTAATTGACCCTGAAAGGATGAAAGGCAAAGTCGACCTCGGCGGAATTTGAACTCAGAATGTAGCGGCAGACGAAATACCTATTTCTATTTTTTTACTACCTACAAGGGGCTAAACACAGAGAAGACAAACAAGGACAGTCAAACGGATTAAGTCGATTACAGCGACCCCAGTGCGTAACTGGTACTTATTTAACTGACCCCGAAAGGATGAAAGGCAAAGTCGACCTTGGTGGAATTTGAACTCAGAACGTAACAGCAGACAAAATACTGCTAAGCATTTCACCTGGCGTGCTAACGATTCTGCCAGCTCACTGCCTTGCTAGTACCAGTGGCATGAAAAAGAACCCAGTATATACTGTAAAATGGTTCAAAGGTGCACGGTTTAGTGGTTAGCGTAATCAGTTCATGACCATAAAGTCGTGAGTTCAATTCCTGGGGGTGTGTTATGTCTTTGGGCAAGACACTTTATTTTATGTTACTCCAGTACACTCAGCTGACGAAAGTGAGTCGTACCTGTGTGCCAAATGGTCAGCATTGTCACATTCTGTGTCACATTCTGTGTCACACTGGATCTCCTTAAGAACTATGTTAAGTTTCATTTTTGGATTTGGTTTGCAAGATTCTTTATATGAGTTCGTGTGTTGAAGCATGTTCTGTTGTGTCTGGGGAGAGTCATTTTCTTTTTGTGCCTTTTAATGTAACACACTCACCGGTAAAATTTCCACTTTTTTCTTATTTTTATTTTCCTAAAATTTCCGTTGCGTCTTGTGACCTTTTCAATAGTCTTGACTCTTACATTATAAGGCACAAAAAGAAAATGACTCTCCCCTTCACAAAAAACTATGTTAAGGTTATACATGTTTGTGGAGTACTCAGCCACTTGCATGTTAATTTCACAAGCAGGCTGTTCCAATAATCGGATCAACTGGAAACCTCATCATGATAACCAATGGAAAACAAGGTATCTAGCCATAGAAACCATGCCAAAGCAGATACTGGGCCACAACGCAGTTTCTTGAACTCATTGGATCCCGTCAAACCATCTAACCCATGACGACATGGAACATGGACGTTAAATGATGATGATGATGATGATGATGTCTTAATGCATGTATCCTTGCTTTAACAACTTACTGGCTGTTTGATATTGAAGAAATCCCCAAGGGCTTTTCTCCCCATCCTATGTCTAGCGTTATCTTTTCAGTAAACCTTTATTTAATTAACCAACTGATTTGAGATCTACTATTATCTGTTGCTAGATTATTACTGAACCTAACTATCCCCTGTTTCACCCTGTCTTTAAGTGCTATCTTCCATTAATTAATTATAAGGCTGACTATGAAAGTTATTTTAATTCTATAATCTGGTTCTGATAGGTCTTTTTATATATCTTTGTGAAGGCGCATGGCTCAGTGGTTAGAGCGTGGAGCTTACGATCGTTAGGTTGTGAGTTCGAATCCTGGACTGGGCTACGTGTTGTGTTCTTGAGCAGGACACTTTATTTCATGTTGCTCCAGTTCACTCAGCTGTAGAAATGGGTTGCAATGTCACAGGTGCCAAGCTGTATCGGCTGTTGCTTTTCCCTTGGGTAACACTGGTGGCGTGGAGAGGGGAGGCCTGTATGCATGGGCGACTGCTGGTCTTCCATAAAACAACCTTGCCCAGACTTGTGCCTGGGAGGGTAACTTTCTAGGTGCAACTCTACGGTCAGTCATGACCGAAGGAGGTCTCAAAAAAATATATCTTTGAAACGGTTTTCTGAACTTCCAGTAATTAGAAGTATATAAAATTTCAAAAATAAATCTCTGAGTGAGGTATAAACAGTAGCTGCAACACATCGTGAAGTATATTTGCCATTTAAATATGGCTAACCACTAAGGGTGGATGCTACTGTAGCTTGTAGCCCCAGGAGGACACCTCCTCCAGCTGGCTATAGACACATTTTTCATCAACAGCCATGATTGTCATATGCTGATGACGGGTCAATACCCAGAAACTCAAGTCCGTGTGTATCATAGGTTGAAGATGGGAAGGATGGCTTCCCTTTGCAAATACTGATAGGGCACAGAAAGTGTGTCTATAGACAGCTGGAGGAGGTGTCCTCCTGGGGCGACAAGCTACAGTAGCATCCACCCTTAGGGGTTAACCATATTTAAATGGCAAATATACTTCACGATATATAAAAACTGTATCAGGCTAATGGTTCAAGTCACAGTTGGTTCAAGTCACAGTTAGTTCAAGTCACACAGTTGTAATATTTATAGTGGAAATAGCATAAACATAACTGGTAGCGTCTACTATACATATTTGAGATGAAATATCAAATGCTTGTCAGGAGATTTTTCTTTGTAGATTCTGGAAACTTTCTTTCCTTGTTCTTATCAGACTCTTCCACATGGTCCCAGCATGCTTCTTAAATGAAATTCCAGTCTCCTGCTGACGCTAATAAATAGAGGTATAACCACCTTGCCTTAGTTAAGGTATAAAGTATTACCAACATCAGAGCATTTCAAGCCCATCCTGCCTTAAGACATACGCTGTTTCTAGCTTCAAGTCATTGACTTAGATGACATGCCATGTCCAGAACCACCAACTTGTTTTCTTATTCCAGGAAAATAAATGTGGAGGCGCATGGCTTAGTGGTTAGGGTGCCAGCATCTTGATCGTAAGATTGTGGTTTTGATTCCTAGACTGGGTGATGCACTGTGTTCTTTAGCAAAACACTTCATTTCACGTTGCTCCAGTCCACTCAGCTGGCAAAAATGAGTAACGCTGCAATGGACTGGCTCCTGTCCAGCTGGGGAACACATACGCCATTTAAACCAAGAAATTGGGCCCATGAGCCTGGCTAGGCTTTAAAAGGGTGCATTTATTTTTGTGGAAGCGCGTGGCTTAGTGGTTAGGGTGGCAGCATCATAATCGTAAGATTGTGGTTTTGATTCCTGGACCGGGCGACGCATTGTGTTCTTGAGCAAAACACTTCATTTCACGTTGCTCCAGTCCCCTCAGCAGGCAAAAATGAGTAACGCTGCGATAGACTGGCATCCCGTCCAGCTCGGGGAAACACATACGCCATAGAAACTGGGAAACCGGGCCCATGAGCCTGGCTAGGCTTTAAAAGAGTACATTTATTTATTTATTTATGAAAATGAACATCTCATAATTCGTAATTTTTACTAATCATTATTAGTAGAGAAGTGCTTAGTGGCAGTGAATTAGGACTAAATAGGAGACGTGAGAAATTTCCATTGGTTTCCAAATAAAATACAATATAATAGAAGACTGTTCTTAGAGTAACCCATAATACAACAAGTGCTTACTTAGTGAAGTCCATTGTGGTGCCAAAGGAGACAATGAGCATCTATTCAAAATGCTTGAAAAAACCTCTTACAAACTTTGAAAGTGGGCGGGGATGGGGAATGAAAACAACAACAACAAAAACAACTACAACAATTATAACAACAACAACAACTACAATAACAATAACAACAACAATAACAGCAATGACGATGACAATGATTGTAATGGCGACAATAACAACTACAGCAACAAGAATGGAGGCGCATTGGCCCAGTGGTTAGGGCAGCGGACTCACGATCGGAGGATCGTGGTTTCGATTCCCAGACCGGGCGTTGTGTGTGTTTATTGAGCAAAAACACCTAAAGCCCCATGAGGCTCCGGCAGGGGGTGGTGGCGACCCCTGTTGTACTCTCTGCCCCAATTTTCTCTCACTCTTTCTTCCTGTTTCTTGTCTCCGACTTCCTACGCAACCGCTGAGCCTGGATGCGCATTCATCCATCTGTCGATGCTCTCGATGTCGGGGCTTGACCTGCTTTCTCTTCTGCAGGTCTTATGAAATAGCAAAGGACCACGTTTCGGACTTCACCCACTGGAACAAAGACCGCTTCGCTCAACAAACAAACAAACAAACAAACAGCAACAACAATGTTGGCGATGACAACAATGGTGATGACGATGTTGATGATGATAACGATAATGGCAATTATGACAATAACAAAATATTTATTTGCCAGAATATAGGCACAGGAGTGGCTGTGGTAAGAAGCTTGCTTACCAATCACATAGTTCTGGGTTCAGTCCCACTGCGAGGCACTTTGAGCAAGTGTCTTCTACTATAGCCTCGGGCTGACCAAAGCCTTGTGAGTGGATTTGGTAGATGGAAACTGAAAGAAGCCCATCGTATATATGTATATATGTTTGTGTGTGTATATGTTTGTGTGTCTATGTTTGTCCCACCAATATCGCTTGACAACTGATGATGGTGTGTTTACATGCCCGTATCTTAGCAGTTCGGCAAAAGAGACTGATGGAATAAGCACTAGGCATACAAAGAATAAGTCCTGGGGTCGATTTGCTCGACTAAAGGTGGTGCTCTAGCGTGGCCACAGTCAAATGACTGAAACAAATAAAAGAATAAAAAAAGAACACACACACTCACACACACGTGCACACACACACACACACAACACACACACACACACACACACGCACACACACACACACAAGGGGTTGCTGAAAAGTTCCTGGCTTGGGTAAAAGAAAATACAGGAGGGATCAGTTAATTATGATTTTATTCAACATATTCTCCTCTCTGGTTCAAACACTTATTGCAGAGGTCCTTCAGTTTTTCTAAGCCCTGTAAAAGAACTCAGAAGGTTGGACCACCAACTAGGGCTTTAATTGTACCCTTAAAGCCAGGAACTTTTCAGCACCCTTCGAATATAGTAAAGGGAAATGGCTATGTTGTTGTAAGGTAATTAGAACAGAGTTGTGAACATGGATGCTTGTGAAATTGATAATGATAAATTAATTGTTAATGACATCTAATAGCTTTAGCAGCTTAACTTAAAAATAGGTTAACCCACATACACACGCACTCATGCAGTTATATACATACATACATACAGTCTCTCTTTCATTCACATACACAGGCATGCACATATGCACACATATATCAATGCGTATAATCACATATATGCAATCACATACAAACTCACACATCCCACCTACTTTCTCCCACACAAAGCACTTTGCATACGCAAACACAGATCCACCACAATCACACCAGCCAATACAACATCACACACACACACACACACATCAAAGCACTCAGTTTACATCATAGCTCACACTCACCACTCTTACCTTGTTCTGTACACACAATCTCCTTACTTACACATAAATGCTCTCGTGTAATATTTACACTATACCATATTCTAGCTGACACACACATATGGATACACATACTTTCATACAAATAAACACAGAAACACAAGGATAGACACTTGATTAAAGAAATTTTCAATTCCAATTAGCTTGAATTGTTATTAATCAAACATATTTGTTATTTACTGTTGATAAACTAAACTTAATCCTCAGTGTTATTTGTTTACTGTTGTTGTTTGAAGAGAGAACAGTGGTTAGCAGAACCAACAGAGGCAACTGTTTTGTTACCTTGCTGTGTTGAAATCTAGAGTTTCTTTCCGTATCATTTACAGAAAAATGGATGTTCCTCGATACAGACTTGACCTAAATACGCTACTCTCTCCCTATCCGCTCAGTCGAAGTCGACTCTCGGTCACTCGTTGGATCAGAGTCCTCCAGTCAGTTCTATCCTGGGCCGCTTCCTTCAGATTGGCCATGTCTATTCCGGTATAACTCCTGATGGTGTCAAGCCAGCGGGTTCTTGGTCGGCCTCTTCCTCTCTTGTCACTGACCATTCTGAGCATGATGTCCTTCTACATCATATGCTACAGCGACATGAAATAAATTGCTTTATGATAGGCACAGGCAATGGTTGTGTGGTCAAGAAGTTTGTTTCCAAACCATAGGGTTTCCATTTCCATCCCACTGCATGGCACCTTGGGCAAGTGTCTTCTATGTTTGTTCCTTCTCGAGCCATTTCTGGCTCATAAGGGCCGGTTTCTCGGTTTCCTTGGCGTATAGGTTCCCCACCTGGACGGCATGCCAGTCTGTCACAGGTGAGCTGCAAGATGCAGGAGGAAAGAGTGAGAGAAAGTTGTAGTGAAAGAGTCAACAGAAGTTCACCATTACCTTCTGCCAGAGCCGCGTGGAGCTTAGGTGTTTCGCTCATAAACACACACATCACCTGGTCTGAGATTCGAACCTGCAATCCCTCGACCGTGGGTCCACTGCTCTAACCACTAGGCCATATGCCTCCACTGTCTTCTATGTGCCTTCTATTACATTTACCAAAGGTTTGTGAGTGGATTAGGTAGTTAAAAACTGGAAGAAGCCCGTTGTATATGTGATGTAAAGGAAGAAAAAGATGGACGTGAAGAGAGAATTACGGTCTAGAAAAAGGGTCACTTTCAACATCCACATGCTGTCTCAATCTCCAAGGTTCACTCCACATTCACATGCGCTATCTGTCACTGTACAGTCTCACACATCCGCTCTGATGTGCTGTCCACTGCCGACTGGCTCCTTGTGATTTACTGATGCTGCATGTTCACCATGGTACTCCGCATATAGTGTATATATAGTGTGTATATAGTGTGTTTGTAGTGTATATATAGTGTGTATATAGTGTATATATAGTGTATATAAAGTGTATATATAGTGTGTATATAGTGTGTATATAGTGTGTATATAGTGTGTATATAGTGTATATATAGTGTATATATAGTGTGTATGTAGTGTATATATAGTGTGTATATAGTGTATATATAGTGTATATATAGTGTGTATGTAGTGTGTATATAATGTGTATGTAGTGTGTATATAGTGTGTATATAGTTTATATATAGTGTATATATAGTGTATATGTAGTGTATATATAGTGTGTATGTAGTGTATATATAGTGTGTATATAGTGTGTATGTAGTTTATATATAGTGTGTATGTAGTGTATATATAGTGTGTATGTAGTGTATATATAGTGTGTATATAGTGTATATATAGTGTATATATAGTGTATATATAGGGGTTTGTTTTTCATCGGTAAAACATGGGTTTATATTCTAGGTTTAAAGTGGTGAACTGGCAGCATCATTAGCATGTCCAGCAAAAAGCTAAGTGGCATTTCTTCCAGTTGTTTATGTTCTGAGTTCAAATCCTGTTGAGGTCAGCTTTGCCTTTCATCCCTTTGAGCACCAGTCAAGTACTGGAGTGGATGTAATTGACTTGACTTGCCCCCTCCCCACAAAATTGTTGGCCTTAAACTTTGCAACAGACCAGCATCTCATTTAGGGGCAATGTTGTGATTCCATTCAAGACTTAGCATTCATAAATGTCTGTCTGTTCCATTTCCTTGTGAGTACGAAGTCTACTTGTCTTGTATGTTCATTTTATCGGTAAGAAATCGATCAGGTTTCAGGACAGTTTTCTTTGGTTAGTGTTGCAAATGCTTAAATTATTTGCATCACGGAACTCCAGGGGACCTGATTTCATCTCATTCTTTGCACTATATTTATCTATACCTCCATGCATGCCAGAAAATCCATCATGTCATTCGTAATATGTCTGCAAAAATCAGGGCGGCCAGCTGGCATAACTGTAAACATGCCAGGCAAAATTCTTAGTAGTATTTTGTCCATCTTTATGTTCCAAGTTCAAATTCTGCCAAGGCTGGCTTTTCCTTTCATCCTTTCAGAGTTGATAAAGTAAGTATCAGTTGACCACCATAGTCGATGCAACTGACTTACCCATTGCCCTAAAATCACTGACCTTGTGCCAAAATTTAAAACCAATGTCTGTTAAAATCACTAACCATGATAATGAAGTCCTTGCCATACGTTATTGACATACTCTGCAGCAGGGCATCATAAGAGTGGTTCTTTTGGTCCATTGCCAGCCTTGATTGTGTTGTGCAAGCAGAGATAAAAGTCGCTGTCATGTTGTGGATGACTAACTTACATTTAATTATTCTATTACATACTCTGGTTACCTCAGTTGCTTTATCTATTCATTTCTTATTTCTTTACTACCCACATGGGGCTAAACATAGAGGGGACAAACAAGGACAGACAAAAGGATTAAGTCGATTACATCGACCCCACTGTGTAACGGGCACTTTATTTATTGACCCTGAAAGGATGAAAGCTAAAGTTGACCTCGGCGAAATTTGAACTCAGAACGAAACAGCAGACGAAATATCTATTTCTTTATTGCCCACAAGGGGGCTAAACATAGAGGGGACAAACAAGGACAGACAAACGGATTAAGTCGATTACATCGACCCCAGTGCGTAACTGGTACTTAATTTATTGACCTCAAAAGGATGAAAGCTGAAGTCGACCTCGGCGAAATTTGAACTCAGAACGAAACAGCAGACGAAATATCTATTTCTTTATTGCCCACAAGGGGGCTAAACATAGAGGGGACAAACAAGGACAGACAAATGGATTAAGTCAATTACATCAACCCCACTGTGTAACTGGTACTTAATTTATTGACCTCGAAATGATGAAAGGTAAAGTTGACCTCGGTGGAATTTGAACTCAGAACGTAACGGCAGACGAAATACCGCTAAGCATTTTGCCCTGTGTGCTAACGTTTCTGCCAGCTCGCCGCCTTCATTATCTACTAATTTCTCTGCTAGCAATATGTCTACTCTCCCCATGCTAACACTGTTACCCACTCACAGAAGAATTTGTACTTTTGTTCCTTTCCAGTAAGGAATCTAGTTGTGGCTTCCCTTAATCCTGTTCCTACAATACTCGTCTTCTCACCTGCAGAGGTGTAGCCAGGTTCTAAAGTTATGGGGGAGCAAGCACATAAAAAATGGGTGTTGTGACACATTCCAAGCAATTTCTAACCCATTTCTCTTATTACATGAAATACTTCATTAGTTATAATATACATAATTGTATCCTAAATTTATTAATTTCATGTATAAGTAACAATGTCATCATGTATGAAACTTAGGTAACTAAAGGGTAAAAAAAACAAAAATCACTGAAAGGCACCCATTTTGAAAAATGTGCTTGAGGGGAGCAATCATTTTCCTTGCTTCCCTATTAGCTAAACCACTGCTTGCCCCCATTCTAGCATTTCTACATTTTCTCTTGACCTATTTTTCAACATGTTGACCAGTGATAGTGGCTGTCCTAATGTTTTGAATGAGGCGAAGAAAACTAGGGGTTTCTTGTGTTGGATGGGTAGTGTGGTGTCTTAGTGGACAGTTATATATTGGTATTTGATTTTTGCATCTAAAACAATGAGGGGTCTTGTAATTGTCTGGTGACTTTTGAGGGGTTCTCACACATGACCAGTTGTTTTCACCTACGATTGATTTGGTCTTCTTCATCCACCCTTGAACTACTGTGAAGGTGCATGGCTCAGTGGTTAGGGCGTCAGGCTTGCAACCATGAAGTTGTGAGTCTGATTCCCAGGCCAGGCTATTTATTGTGCTCTCTTGAGCAAAGCACTTTATTTTTACATTGCTCCAATTCACTCAGCTGCAGTAATGATTTGCGACGTCATTGGTGCCAAGCTGTATTGGCCTTTGCTTTTCCCTTGGATAACATCGGTGGCATGGAGGGGGGAAACTGGTATGCATGGGTGACAGCTGGTCTTCCATAAGCAACTTTGCCTCTGAGGGAACTTTCTAGGTGCAGTCCCATGGTCTTTCATGACCAAAGGGGTCTCTACCTTTGAACTACTACAAATAATAATTAGTCCTTATTGGTTACACTCTTTTACACTTTTACTTGTTTCAGTCATTTGACTGTGGCCATGCTGGAGCACCACCTTTAGTCGAGCAAATCAACCCCAGGACTTATTCTTTGTAAGCCTACTACTTATTCTATCGGTCTCTTTTGCCAAACCGCTAAGTTACGGGGACATAAACACACCAGCTTCGGTTGTCAAGCGATGTCGGGGGGGACAAACACAGGCACACAAATGCACACATAACACCCACACACACCCACCCACCCACACACACACCCATTCGATGGGCTTCTTTCAGTTTCCGTCTACCAAATTCAATCACAAGGCTTTGGTCAGCCCAAGGCTATAGTAGAAGATACTTGCCCAAGGTGCCACGTAGTGGGAATGAACCCAGAACCATGTGGTTAGTAAGCAAGCTACTTACCCCACAGCTACTTGGGATCTGGTGGAGGTTCTTAATGCAGGAAGACACAGTCCATTAGGTTTTCTGTCTATTCTAAAAGAGTGCAGATATAATCCTTCAAAATGAAGATGTTTTGCAAGTATTCTAATTAATTAATATTATTAGTGCTAGTGAATGGATAAATAAGAAAATCAATCCAGAGAGGAAATATATCTTAACATTCCCAGCGATACGCTTCATTGACTTTGAAGGCAGATAATGAAATGAAGCTTAAGTAATCCATAAAAGAATGAAAAGAGATAGCTAACGAGATGGATGGATGGATAGCTAACTAGATAGCTAGATGGATAGATAGATGGATAGATAGATAGATAGATAGATAGATAGATAGATAGATAGATAGACAGATAGATAGATAGATAGATGGATGGATAAAGAGATAGAGGAAAGGGAAGAGTTAGGGAGATAGGAGAGGAGGAGAGAGGAAAAGTGAGATGGAGAGAGGGGAGAGAAGGGAGAGGGGAAGAGAGGGAGTGAGGGATAGCATAAGAATATGAAACTATAATTGAGAGGTATACATTAGGTTTTTATGTCTCTTCCTTATAATTAATTCATGCTGACAATTCAATCTGTCTGTAGTCAGAATCTCCAATTGCATGCAACCCTTCAGATGAAGGATCACATAAAGGGAGAAACTTTAACTTGCAACACAATAAAGGGATCAGCTTCAAATGTATAAACTCAACAACAACTAGTGGGTACTTTGTTTTTGTGTTGTATATCCAAATACACACACACAGGCACACACACACACAGACATACATACGCATACACACATGCTGCCCCCCCCCCCACAAGCACACACACACACATACATTGACATGTGCATGCACACGTGTGCACACACACACATGCACATGCACACACACATGTACACATGCACACACACATACACACACACACACACAGAGAAGATCGAGATGGTAAATAGCTTGCTTGCCAACCACATGGTTCCGGGTTCAGTTCCACTGTGTGGCACCTTGAGCAAGTGTCTTCTATTATAGCCTCGGGCCAACCAAAGCTTTGTGAGTGGATTTGGTAGACGGAAACTGAAAGAAGCCCGTCGTATATATGTATATACATATATATGTATATGTGTGTGTGCGTGTGTATGTTTGTGTGTCTGTGTTTGTACCCCCCTAGCATTGCTTGACAACCGATGGTGGTGTGTTTACATCCCCGTAACTTAGCAGTTCAGCAAAAGAAACTGATAGAATAAGTACTAGGCTTACAAAGAATAAGTCCTGGGGTCGATTTGCTCGACTAAAGGCTGTGCTCCAGCATGACCACAGTCAAATGACTGAAACAAGTAAAAGAGTAAATGAATGTTATTCGTTTTTAATAGTCTGCAAAAACATGTTTGGCCATGGATGGGAAAATATCACCTTGCTTTACGCCTGTCTTTATGTGCTGGGTTCAAATACTGCTAAGGTCGACTTTGACTTTCGTCCTTTTGGGGGTCGATAAATTAAGTACCAGTTGCGTACTGGGATTGATCTAATCGACTGGCTCCCTCCCCCAAAATTTCGGGCCTTGTGCCTAGAGTAGAAAAGAATATTACCTTGCTTGGGAACAGGTAAGAGCTGGTAGCGGGAAGGGTTATCTGGGTGGAGAAAATTCTACCCTGATAAACTCTGTCCAACAAATGCGAGCATAGAAAAGTGGACATTAAAATGATGATGACAAAGATGTGTGCGTGTGTGTGTTTGTGTATGTGTGTGTGTCTGCGTGTGTCTGTGTGTGTGTGTGTGTGTGCGTGTGTGTTTGTGTGTGTGTGCATGTGTGTACATCCGTGTTAGTATGTGTGTTTGTGTGTGTATGTTTGTGTGTATTGCGTGCTTATGTTTGTGTGCGTGTGTTTGTATTTGTGTGTGTGTTTGTGTTTCTGTGTATGCGTGTGTGTGTGTGTATTTGTGTGTGCACGTGCACATGTGTGTGTGCATGTATTGTGTGTTTATGTTCGTGTGCATGTGTTTGTATTTGTGTGTGTGTGTGTGTCAGTGTTTGCGTTTGTCCCCCACCACAGCTGACAAGCGACGCTGGTTCCCATCTCTGCAAAAATTAACAATTCGGCAAAAAGGGACCGAGAGAGAATACCCACCAAAAACTCCAAACTCCAAACTCCAAACGAATACAAGGGCCGATTTCTGTCTGATTAAACATTCCAAGGCGGTGCCCCAGCATGGTCGCAGTCAAACGACCGAAACAATAAAAAAAAAATAAAAGACAACAACACTAAGCCATCTGCACTGATGTTGTGAGTGTTATTTTAAATCATTTAACCGTTTCCTTAAATTTAGAAAATGCAAGATGGTCCTGTATCAAATAAAATTGATTGATCGTAAAATATAGATGTCCTTGAACACTGCTAGCTTCCAAATATTGATTTATTGCTTTGCAGCAGCTATTTCAGCAGGGAATGATCTGAAATATTTGAGTAATTAACATTTTCCCATCGTCAGTCTTTACTAGTATCTTAAGTAGCTGTTTGGTGCTATACATAGCTTCATTCGGTCGTTCGTTCCCCGTATCAGATGATTCGATCTCTCTCTCTCTCTGTCTCGGTCTCCCTGCAGTAAACCAATAAACAACTTAGCAATTTCTATCTAGTCATGTGCTTTTGAAACTTCCTCCCCCTCATCTCTCTCTCTCTCACTCTTCCACTCTGTCTGTTTGTCTGTCTGTCTGCCTGCCTGCCTGCCTGCCTGCCTGCTTGCCTGTCTGTCTGTCTGTCTGTCTTCGTTTTGTTATTATATTTTACTCTCAGGTAAATGGAACAGGGATTGTTCGATGTCTGTCCCAAGATATATGTTTCTTTATTACCCACAAGGGGCTAAACACAGAGGAGACAAACAAGGACAGACAAACGGATTAAGTCGATTACATCGACCCCAATGTGTAACTAGTACTTAATTTATTGACCCCGAAAGGATGAAAGGCAAAATTGACCTCAGCGGAATTCGAACTCAGAAAGTAGCAGCAGTTGAAATATCTATTTCTTTACTACCCACAAGGGCCTAAACGCAGAGAGGACCAACAAGGACTGATAAACGGATTAAGTTGATTACATTGACCCCAGTGCGTAACTTGTACTTAATTTATCGACCCCGAAAGGATGAAAGGCAAAGTCGACCTCGGCGGAATTTGAACTCAGAACGTAAAGGCAGACGAAATACCTATTTCTTTATTACCCACAAGGGGTTAAACATAGAGGGGACAAACAAGGACAGACAAATGGATTAAGTCAATTACATCAACCCCCAATGCATAACTGGTACTTAATTTATCGACCCCGAAAGGATGAAAGGCAAAGTCGACCTCGGTGGAATTTGAACTCAGAATGTAACGGCAGACGAAATACGGCTACGCATTTCACCCAGCATGCTAACGCTTCTGCCAGCTCACCGCCTTCTGTCCCAAGACATAGCTTAGTAACCCTGTTGGAATATGAATTCATGTTACGTCATTCTTCCTTTGGAACTCCTAAACATTAATTCTAATTTTCATCGTAAGAATTTAGAAACTGACACATGTGGAGAAGTTTATCTTGGAGCTGTATTCAGAAAAGATAGGCTACAGAAGGTTGAATTAGGTGCTAGAATTGCAGATGCTGGTACAGTAATGGGTCATCTTCAGCATTTGATCCTCAGAAGAGGAGAAATTGGCAAAAAGTGCTCAGCTTGAAACCTTCAATTAAATTTATTCTTTTATTCTGGTTTCAGTCATTTGACTGTGGCCATGCTGGAACACCGCCTTAAAGGGTTCTTTTTAGTCGAAGAACACAGCTCCAGGACTTATTCTTTGTAAGTCTAGTACTTATTCTATAAGTCTCTTTTGCCAAACCCCTAAAAGTAGCAGGAGTAGCTGAGTAGTAAGAAGCTTGCTTACCAACCACATGGTTTCAGGTTCAGTCCCACTGTGTGGCACCTTGGGCAAGTGTCTTCTACCATAACCTCAGGCCAACCAGAGCCTTGTGAGTGGATTTGATAGATGGAAACTAAAAGAAGCCCATCGTATTTATATATTTGTGTGTCTGTTTGTCACCCCACCATCGCTTAACAACTGATATTGGTGTGTTTACATCCCCGTAATTTAGCGGTTCAGTAAAAGAAACTGATAGAATAAGTACTTGGCTTACAAAAAATAAGTCCAGGGGTTGATTTGCTCAATGAAAGCGGGGTGCTCCAGCATGGCCGCAATAAATGACTGAAACAAGTAAAAGAATAAAAGAATAGTCAAGTACTAGGGTTGATGATAGAATAAGTACTTGGCTTACAAAGAATAAGTCCAGGGGTTGATTTGCTCAATGAAAGCGGGGTGCTCCAGCATGGCCGCAGTAAATGACTGAAACAAGTAAAAGAATAAAAGAATAGTCAAGTACTAGGGTTGATGTAATCAATTTGTTCCCTTACCTCAAAAATTACTGCCCTTTAACCCTGCAGCAAACCAACACCCCATTCAGGGGGGATAATGTGATTTTGGTCATTATTTATAATACATGGAAATTTGGAAACTGGGTAACCAGCATTATGAGTCCCAGGGATCAAGAGAAATAATTTCAAAAAGTCTGTTTAGGGCAGTTTTCACATCTTCTTATGCTGAGTTAGTGATAAATCTTGTTTTGGTAGTAATCTCTCTAAATCCTTCATAGCATTCCTTCTGGTTCTTTACATCCTGAGTTCAAATCCTGCTGAAGGCAATTTTATATTTCATCCTTTTAGGGTTGATAAAATAAAGTAGCAGCCAAGTACTGGGGTTGCTGCTATCAACTTTTCCCCTCCCCTCAAAAATTGCTGGCCATGACCAACACCCTATTCAGTGGGGAGTATTTTGGTCTCAGTCATTTACACATCATGGAAACCAGGTAACCCTAGGGCTCAAGAGAAAAACAAAAAATTAATCAAGAGGAAGTGGTGGTTTGTGGATTTCACTAATTTGTTTCTGGGTGAGATGTTCAGGTATCAGGGCCATTTTAAAGTATGGGCATACTGGGCAGTTGCCCTGGGGACTTCACAAGTCTTGAGACCCAATGCTAAACTATGTTTGATGTCATTGTTCATGTAGGGGCTTCCAGTGCATTGCTATGCCTGTGGGGCTTCTAATGCCGTTAAGACAATACTGCCTGGCATTTATTAATTAGAAAACTTTTGAGCTAATTGATAGAATTCCTCCTCCTCCTCCTCCTCATCATCATCATCATTGTTTAATGTCCGCTTTCCATACTAGCATGGGCTGGACGATTTTGACTGAGGGCTGGCGAACCAGATGGCTGCACCAGGCTCCAGTCTTGATTTGGTAGTGTTTCTACAGCTGGATACCCTTCCTAATGCCAACCACTCCGAGGGTGTAGTGGGTGCTTTTTACATACCACTGGCACGAGGGCCAGTCAGGCTGTACTGGCAATGACTTTGCTCGAATCCGTTTACACATGCCACCAGCACCGGTGCCAGTAAGGCGATGTTGGTAACGATCACGCTCGAATGGTGCCCTTTTATGTGCCACAACTCTCAACAATGTAAACTTATCAAGCATTAATGGCACCCAATCATTACATCCTATCTTTTCCCCAGCTACTCTCATCCACCCTAGCTGGGGTAGCTAGTATTCTTTCTATAACAAGACACACATGCTTTTCCTTCCCGATATTTTAGCCTCTCCACATTTGGCATAAAGCCAGCCCCATCCTCTCAAATACTCCCTAATTCCACTTAGTCAAGAGGGCCTTTTTTTTATCCTATTCTTGTCTTGCATGTTACTTGGTGACCCCACTAGTGCTGTCAGCACGAAATGAGCACCCAGTACATGCCGTAAGGTGAGTGGAGCTAGAAAGGGCATCAAGCCATAGGGACCATGCTGCAGCAGACATTGGAGCTTGATGCGGCCCTGCAACTCTCCAGATTCTGTCAAACTATTTAAGTCATACCAGCATGGGAAACATTAAATGATGCTGATGAAAATGCTGGTGAGGATGATGAAGATAATGATGACCATGACGATGATGATTATGATTGAATCGAATCTTTGATCGGATAATATATCATTTTATATGCCAGGCATCAAGAGAACACCCTTCATCAGGCATTTGCCATATTCTGAACGCCTTACCTCCCTGGGCATGGACACATTGAAACTCCGACGTCTGGTAGCTGACTTGGCAGACACCCATAAAATTATTAACCATTTTACTAACAATAACTCTGAACACCTTTTCAAACTCCACCTGTCTAACACCCGTGGACATGATTACAAAGTCAGAAAACAGCACAGCTCCCATGACTTTCGGAAACATTTTTTCATGCTGAGAGTTGCTGAAGCATGGAACAAACTGCTGGCATCAGTTGTTAGTTGTCGGAGCACTGCATCCTTCAAAACTTCCATGATTCCTGAGATTTGCCAACACTACACCTGATTTTCTCTCCTCCATACACACACAAGCATGTATCTGACTCATACACTGTTCACTTCCCAGACATTTGTACATTACTGCATATGCTTTATACACACTTTTGACAGGTTGTGGTGCACCTGAGCACTGTATACAATAATTTCATTATTATGAAAGTAATTACAAAAAGGAGTCAGCTACAAAATTACTTTTGGAATAATCTGTGGAGCAACAGTATGTGACATTTGCTACAAGTTGCTCCTCCTACTTACAAGTAAACTACACAGAGTTCTTTTTGCTACAGTGCAGTTTTTACGGTGGTGATGATAATGATTAAAGATTTGGGTAAATGCAGCAGATAACGACTAAAGGTCAAATCAGTGCTGAATTAATTGTAAAGCAAAATAACATGTTTAGTGCATTGGGGGAAGGTGTTGGTGGTGGTGGTGGGGGCACAATAGAAATGGTAAATAGTTTATGGCACAAAAGAAATCCCCTTTAAACTTGCTAAAATAATATTCGAAGTGGTTTATATGATCAGAAATATAATTTCAAAGTGTTCAGACTTTGCAATTAAAAAAAGTAAGAGAAAATTTTTCTAATATAAATCAAGTGGAAATATGCAAAAATAAACATTTTTTTCTATCTTATTGTGAGTTTTGTTTCACTTTGAAAAATAAATATGTTTCATGGACAAAGAAATATATGTTTCATGGACAAATTGGACAAGAGTCCCAGTTGTGTGCCAACATATGCTTCTAAAACCTCAGTTTCGTTATGATGGGTGGGTTTTCTTGGGTACTAAGTATCCCCAGTCAATTTGATCTTTTGTTATCTTCTCCATGAGGCTCAACATCCAGAGACCAGCCTTCACTACTTTGTCCCATATCTTCTTAGGTTTCCCTTTTCCACATGTTCCATCCTTTGGGAGCGATTAGCACTTCTTTGTCCAATCAAATGCATCACATGTTCATACCAATGCAGCTTTCTCTCTTGCTCATTACACCTGATTCATTTTATGATCTGTTTTCCTTTCAACACACACATGCATGTACATGCATGCACACACACAGATGCACACACAATACACACACAGATACACAGATACACACACACACTAGCACACATCCACGGACACTTACATATGTACACTCACTTATATATATGTGGAAGATTCAAGGCGGCGAGCTGGCAGAAACGTTAGCACGCCGGGCGAAATGCGTAGCCGTATTTCGTCTGTCGTTACGTTCCGAGTTCAAATTCCGACGAGGTCGACTTTGCCTTTCATCCTTTCGGGGTCAATAAATTAAGTACCAGTTACGCACTGGGGTCGATATAATCGACTTAATCCGTTTGTCTGTCCTTGTTTGTCCCCTCTGTGTTTAGCCCTTTTGTGGGTGGTAAAGAAATAGGTATTTTGTCTGTCGTTACGTTCTGAGTTCAAATTCCGCCGAGGTCGACTTTGCCTTTCATCCTTTCAGGGTCAATAAATTAAGTACCAGTTATGCACTGGGGTTAATATAATCGACTTAATCCGTTTGTCTGTCCTTGTTTTCTCCCTCTGTGTATATCCCCTCGTGGGCAATAAAGAAATATATATATATGTGGAAGATTCTGAATGGCTTTGTTCTACACTTTGGCTTACAAGAAAGAACGAAGCAGAGGAATGGGATGTCCTGCCAAATTATGAAATTTCTTCATTCTTTTGCATCAGAAATCTATACTGCACCACTAAATATGTTAACACTTACTCAACCATTCTTTATTTTTATTATGCAGATAGCATCTCCGAATTATTTAATTTCCATACATCTCTATTTCCTTATGCCAACAAATATATGGTTTTGTGCGTTTGCTTTGCGTCTCTTCGATTGATACTTCAGCAAGTCCAGTGAAGGTTATGAATCGTTGATGAGGTCAGAATAAGACAGGAACAAGGGTAGTTGGTCAAGAGATATATGGAAACAGTAAGTCTTACATAGTCAAATATCTATCTATCTGTCCATGCATGCATGGATAAATATATAGATATATGTACACACTTATATATATATACATACACATACAAACATATATGTATGTGTATATATATATATATATATATATATACACACATACATATATAGACACACATACATATGTATATGTATATATACACACACATACATATGCATATATATATGTATATATATATATATACACACGCACATACATATATACACATACATATATACATATGCATATATATATGTGTGTTGTGTGTGTGTGTGTGTGTGTGTGTATGGCTGTATGACTGTGTGGTTAAGAAGCTTGCTTCCCAACCATGTGGTCTTGGGTTCAGTTCTACTGCATTGCTACCTTGGGCAAGTGTCTTGTACTATAACCCTAGGTGGACCAAAGCAATGTGAGTGACTTTGGTAGACAGAAACTGAGAGAAGGCTGTTTTATACATACAATATATATATATGTATATATATATATGTGCATATATATGTGTCTGTGTGTGTGTATGTAGATACATATATATATATATATATATATATATATATATATATATATATATATTGTGCATGTATGTATCTGTGTGTGTGTGCAGGTGTGTAACCCTCTCCTGACATCATGTGATGGTTGTAAATGAGCATCTCTCTAATAAAGCAATGTTCTGCTTCAACGATATCCATCTGACCCAGTCAAGCATGGAAGAGTGGTTAACTGACGATGACGTCAATTATGTTGGTATATATGTATGTATATGTATATATATATATTTATGTATGTATGAGTATATGTATACACACACACACACACACACATATATCATCATCATCAGTTAACATCCACTTTATATACATATATATATATATATATTTCAAAATGTAACCATATGTAACTTGTTAGCAATCTTTTTTCCCTCCATCTTCCTTTTCTATTGGGCTTTCCATTGATTCTGAAGAAGAACTTTTGCTCGAAACGTAAAACCACCTTCCTTTTCTTCCCTGAGCGTTTGCTAATACTTTACATGTACCATGTCCTAGTGTTGTTTTTATTTTTGTGTGTTTTTTGGGGGTTTTACTATATATTTTTTTCCTCCGTCTTCCCTTCCTTGGATCTTTCCTTTTCCTATGTTTCTGACGAAGAGCTCTGCTCGAAACGTTAAATCCTCCTTCTTTCTTTCCTTTCCTGAGCATCCAATAACACTATACTTGTTCCACGTCCTCGCGTTGTTGTATTTTCTCTTTGTGTTTTCATGTTTGGATTAACTTTATATACATATATATATACATACATATATATATATGGAAAAAACGTTCATTCCATAAATTAAAAGTTTTTCAAATATTTCCTCCTCTCTGTGTAACTGTAACCCTCAATTCCATATTCAAATCTTAAAATATATCCTAAACCCTAACCATAAACTATATCCTTAAACCTAATCCTAAACCTTAAACATAATACCAAAAGCTTAGCAATAACCACAAAACAAATTTTGCCTTGAAGAATTGTTGTCTTACAGGTTTAGTATTTTTTGTAATTATTGTAACGTCCTGTGTTTAATATCTCTAATGCAGGAAAATTTTTAGAAAAAATTCATAAAATAGAAAATTTTCTGCTAGTTACCTATGCTAAGGTGTTGAGTGTTTTTCAAAAGAAAATGAAATTTTAAAAATTGTCTTTTTTTTAGATTCACAAGCAGAAGAACCTGGTTTCACTCATGTTATGAACTCATAGCCTTAACACATTACTCTTTGCTTGTAGTGTAAGATTAATGTATTTCTTAGAAAGTAATACTTTTAATACTCAGTGATTTTATGCTTCTGTACATTACATGCACCTAGGTGCAGGAGTGGCTGTGTGGCAAGTAGCTTACTTACCAACCACATGGTTCCGGGTTCAGAACCCCAACATCGCTTGACAACCGATGGTGGTGTGTTTATGTCCCCATAACTTAACAGTTTGGCAAAAGAGACTGATAGAATAATAGGCTTCCAAAGAATAAGTCCTGGGGTTGATTTGCTCGACTAAAAAAGGCAGTGCTCCAGCATGGCCACAGTCAAATGACTGAAACAAGTAAAAGAGTATAGATGCAGGAGTGGCTGTGTGGTAAGTAGCTTGCTTACCAACCACATGGTTCTGGGTTCAGTCCCACTGCGTGGCATCTTGGGCAAGTGTCTTCTACTATAGCCTTGGGCTGACCAAAACCTTGTGAGTGGATTTGGTAGATGGAAACTGAAAGAAGCTTGTTGTATATTTATGTATGTATGTGTGTTTGTGTTTGTCCCCACAACATCACTCTGCAACTGGCACTGGTGTGTTTACATCTCCGTAACTTAGCAGTTTGGCAAAAGAGACTGATAAAATAAGTACTAGGCTTACAAAGTATTAGTCCTCATGTCAGTTTGCTTGACTAAAGGCAGTGCTCCAGCATGGCCACAGTCAAACGACTGAAGCAAATAAAAGAATAAAAGAATATTATTCACGGCTCTGGAGGTTGGCGCATTGCAGGGAGTTTAACCTTTCCACCATTGCAGCACAGTGCAGGTGTCTCTCCAGGCCACTTCCTTGCTTTACAGTGTATGCACTCAGTTGTCATTGCACCAATGGAAACTTTAGTGTCATCTGCATAATTAACTGCGAGATCATAGTTGAAAGCTGATTCATAGAAGTTGCTTCTTTGAGCTATTGTAACTGCACTTCTGCAGTGGAGATCCTATTCCTTGTCTAGGCATGTTTATTTACAGATAAACAAATATACTGGTACAGAAGACTGTAAACAATGAAAGTAGCTGTATATATATATATATATATATATATATAAAATAATAATAATAATTTGAGGGAATATTATTCCTAACTTGCAGGGGAAAATTCAATTTAGAAATACTAAATCAAATTTCACAAAATATAATATAGATATAAAAATTAGAAAAAAACACCTTTTGTCAATTCAAAATGAACAATTAAATTACACCATCTAGAAAATTACATATAATAGAAATATAAAAAATGAAATAACAATAATATACCAATGATTAAGTAAATTGCAAAATAATAAAAACGTATATATATACCAAATATATACAATTTGCAATTTACTTAATCAATGGTATATTACTGTTATTTTATTTTTTATATTTTTATTATATGTAATTTTCTAGATGGTGTAATTTAATTGTTCATTTTGAATTGACAAAAGGTGGTTTTTTCTAATTTATATATATATCATGATAGAGCGTTGGCTCCTACATGCATTTTTTCTCTCCTTGTTTTTTTCTGTGTATCTTTCTGTCGAAGAGCGCAGGCTCGAAATGTAAAAGACTTTTTCTATTTCTATTCCTCAGTGCTATACTAATACATTTGTTTGTTTGTACTCCACCTGCCTTCGTCTTTTGTTTATTTTTGTAAACTTTCCATTTATATATATATATATATATATATATATATATATATATAAACATCTTCTTTAGTTGACCAGTATAGGTGCTGAAAATGATGTGTGTATGTGTGTTTAAGAATGTCACTTCATAACCATGTGGTTTCTCAACACCATCATCGTAACGTTTAGTCAACATTTAAGATAGCATTGTTGAAAATGAGACATGACAACATTTCTGCATTCGCTGGAGGGTCTCATGAAAGTGAAAGTGAAACTTACTTCATCAAAAGTTATTGGTTTCCAGGTTAATAAATAAAAGTCATTTCCTACAAAACGAAGCTATTCAAGAACAAAAGTGGACAGCAGAGAATTGGTTCGATATTATAAAGCAACCTGTATGACATTGTCGTTATTGAAGTTAGATCTACCAAATATTGTAATTAGATTTCTAATTAACATGTGTGAAGCATGGCTATTTTTCTCCTCCTCATCTATATTGAATGTTAATAGATGAGAATTAAAATGATTAAGAGTAAATACATGGGACACAATTACTTTTCTGAATAATTAGGACCTCCTTAATTACATTTAACTTTGATTGTGATGAGAATGTAAAGCTTATTGAAGACTTGTGTAGATTGATATCAATGGAAGTGTTTCATTAAGCATTCATAAGGAATTGTCATTAAGAAGACCTGCCCACCACAGCAGAATTGATATCCTAAAACCAAGGTGTGTGTGTGTGTGTGTGTGTGCATGCACATGCGCATGTGTGTGTGTGTTGAGTCTCAGGTCAGATGTTGAGTCTCATGGAGGTGATGACAAGTGACCAAGCGTTTTGGTAATTTGTTATGCTTGAGAAGACATGACAAACCGAGTGGGATCATAGTTATGGCCACCAGTGTCAGAGACATGTGAAAGGCACCTGTACCAGTGATGTGTAACAGGTACCCTGTCCTGGTGACACATAACAGGCACCAATGCCGGTGACACGTAAAAGACATCTGTGCCAGTGACACATAAAAACCAGCCAGTGCACTCTGTGGAGAGGTTGGTGTTAGGAAAGGCATCCAGCTGTAAACATCAAGCCAAAACTCCGAGTAACAGGTTTTGTTGAATTTCTGCTGCTTTTAAATAAAGCATATTACTCTACCTCTGGCATTTGAGTACTCTTTTTCCACCTTGTTTCACATTTATGTGTTTACTCCGGTAATATGTATATATATATATATATATATAACCCATGGAAAGCAGAGGTTAAATGATGATGATGATATTCTGAGACCCCCTTCGGTCATGAATGACCATAGGATTGCACCTAGAAAGTTACCCTCCCAGGCCCAAGTCCGGGCAAGTTTGTTTATGGAAGACCAGCAGTCGCCCATGCATATCGGCCTCCCCTCTCCACGCCACCAGTGTTATCCAAGGGAAAGGCAAAGGGGTCGATAAAGCTTGGCACCTGTGATGTCGCAACTCATTTCTACAGCTGAGTGAACTGGAGCAACGTGAAATAAAGGGTCTTGCTCAAGAATACAACACACAGCCCGGTTCGGGATTCGAGCTCACAACCTCACGATCGTAAGCTCGATGCTCTAACCACTGAGCCATGTGCCTTCACTGATGATGATATATATATACATATATATATATATATGTATATATAATTAGAAAGAAGAAAAAGGAGGAAAAATGTATGATACTATGATTACAAACTTTGTTGATATTTTCTTAAAAACTCTCTTCATATCCCCATTAATTATTTAATTCGTTATGCAAAATAAATACAATAGGTCTTTCTTGGCAACTGCACAAGGCTAGAGTTTGACAACAAACTTGTTTTCAAGTGCAACTTAATTCATAAGCCTCAAGCATTGTAACCTTTCTCTAATATTCATCTGTGGAGGCACGTGGCTTAGTGGTTAGGGCGTCAGCATCATGATCGTAAGATTGTGGTTTCGATTCCTGGACTGGGTAACACATTGTGTTCTTGAGCAAAACACTTCATTTCACGTTGCTCCAGTCCACTCAGCTGGCAAAAATGAGTAATGCTGCGATGGACTGGCGTCCTGTCCAGCTGGGGAACATATACGCCATAGAAACCGGGAAACCGGGCCCATGAACCTGGCTAGGCTTTACAAGGGCGCATTTATTTTGTGGAGGCTTGTGGCTTATTGGTTAGGGTGTCTGCATCATGATTGTAAGATTGTGGTTTCGATTCCTGGACCGGGCGACGCATTGTATTCTTGAGCAAAACACTTCATTTCACATTGCTCTAGTCCACTCAGCTGGCAAAAAGGAGTAACGCTGCGATGGACTGGCGTCCTGTCCAGCTGGGGAACATATACGCCATTGAAACCGGAAAACTGGGCCCATGAGCCTGGCTAGGCTTTAAAAGGGTGCATTTATTTTATTTTTAATATTTATGTTACTATATAGGATAAAGTTTTCCCCCTTTGTTATACGTGAAAATTTCAAGATTGCATATTTTGTTTTTGTAGAAAAAAACTACAAAGAGAAAACGTCTTGTATAAATTCTGAATTCAGTTTGAACCTGTTGAAGCAACATAGTATAATTTTGGTTTCAAATTTTGGCACAGGCCTGGAATTTTGGAAGGAGAGAAGACGGAGGTGTATAGCCTATTACATCAATCCCAATGCTCAACTGGTTCTTATTTCATCAATCCCGAGAGAATGAAAAGCAAAGTCAACCTCAGCAGAATTTGAACTTAAAATGTAAAGACAGACAAAATACTACTAAGCACGTTGTCTAGTCATCGTCACCATCATTTAACATCTATTTTCCATGTTGGCATGGACTGGATGGTTTGACCAGGGCTGTGAAGCTGAGGGGTTGCACCAGACTTCAGTCTGACTTGGCATGGTTTCTATGACTGGATTCCCTTCCTAATGCCAACCACTCCAAGAGTGTAATGGTTGCTTTTATGTGCCACTGGCACAGGTGCCAGTTGCTTGACACCAGTATATGCCATGACTATGATTTCACTTGGCTTGAAGGGTCTTCTTCTTAAGCACAGCATATTGCCAAAGGTCTTGGTCATTTGTCATTGCTTCCATGAAGCCCAACGCTCAAAAGGTACTTTTTATGTGCCACCAGTGCAGGTGCCAGTTATGTGACACTGGCATTGGCCACAACTATGGTGTGCTAATGGTTCTTATTTCTTTATTGCCCACAAGGGGCTAAACATAGAGGGGACAAACAAGGATAAACAAAGGGATTAAGTCAATTACATAGATGCCAGTGCATAACTGGTTCTAAATTTATCAACCCCGAAAGGATGAAAGGCAAAGTTGACCTCGGCAGAATTTGAACTCAGAACGTAAAGACAGACGAAATACGGCTAAGTATTTCGCCTGGCGTGCTAACGTTTCTGCCAGCTCGCTGGAGTGCTAATGATTCTTATTTCTTTATTTCCCACAAGGGGCTAGACATAGAGGGGACAGACAAGGACAGACAAAGGGGTTAAGTCGATTACATCGACCCCAGTGTGTAACTGGTACTTAATTTATCGACCCCGAAAGGATGAAAGGCAAAGTCAACCTCGGCGGAATTTGAACTCAGAACATAACGGCAGAACGTAACGGTGTGCTAATGATTTTGCCAGCTTGTTACCTTATACACCATATAACATTACATATCGTTGCTATTATGTAAAAGTGTCATAAGTTCCAAAGTGTAGCTTTTTCAGAAAACAAAAATATAATTTCAGCATTCCATTTCTTTTCACATTAGCTACGGAGTGGCTGTGTGGTAAGTAGCTTGCTAACCAGCCACATGGTTCCGGGTTCAGTCCCACTGCGTGGCATCTTGGGCAAGTGTCTTCTGCTATAGCCCCGGGCCGACCAATACCTTGTGAGTGGATTTGGCAGACGGAAACTGAAAGAAGCCTGTCGTATATATGTATATATATATATGTGTGTTTGTGTGTCTGTGTTTGTGTTTGTCCCCCTAGCATTGCTTGACAACCGATGCTGGTGTGTTTACGTCCCCGTCACTTAGCGGTTCGGCAAAAGAGACCGATAGAATAAGTACTGGGCTTACAAAGAATAAGTCCTGGGGTCGATTTGCTCGACTAAAGGCGGTGCTCCAGCATGGCCGCAGTCAAATGAGTGAAACAAGTAAAAGAGTAAAAAAAAAGAGAGAGTAAAGAGTTTCAGCTCAACAATAACACTTTGTTTGGTGCATAAAATCCTAACTTCATGCTTGTATGTTATTTTCAATCAGAAATATTTTTGCAAAACTGTCGTATATGTGGTGGGGCTTACTACACTCTTGAAAAATGCTAAACCATTATACTACGCTTCAGCGAGCCCTGGAATTTGATAAGTCCTTGTACTGAAGCAGCTGGAGATACGATAGTTTGATCAAAAGAACTGGCTATTGCAAGCAAAATTAAATATTGAAAAACAAAAAAAAAACGCATTTGGTCAAATTTGGACATACAACAGTTTAACATAATAGCAATGATACTTTTTTTTTTACGACCAGTCCATCAGATGTAGTTACACATCGCTGGCCACCATGCGTTCGCATTGTTTTAGCCTTCGAATGACGCCACCCTGCTGGCTAAACGAGTAGGCCAACAGAAGAAAGAGTGAAAGAAAGAGTGGTGAAAGAGTACAGCAGGGATCACGACCCCCTGCCGGAGCCAGGGAGCTCTTAGGTGTTTTCACTCAATAAACACTCACAACACCCGGTCTGGGAATCGAAACCGCGATCCTACGACCGCGAGTCTGCTGCCCTAACCACTGGGCCATTGCGCCTCCACAATAGCAATGATATATTTTAGTTATTGCATGTGCAAAGAATGATAACTGTGAAATTATGTATTAAACTCTCTTAAATATCAACGCAGTTTATACGAACAGTGTGACATTATATCAGTAAAAGAGATAATAGTTATTTTAGACGTTTAACCTTTTCTAGAAGAGACTTCAGCAAATCCAACTCATGTGAAGTGTTTTATATTTATGCATCCTAGAAAATGCTCATTGCACACTTTTTCTACATGTGTGTGTGTGTGTGTATGTGACTATAACATTTAGCTTACCGTAAATCCTCGAGTATAATCTGCATTTTTCCCTCAAAATTTAAAGGTCAAAATCCCTAGTGCGTACTATATACGAGGTTGAAAATGAAAATTATTTTCTAAGCAATATCCGAGTCTCTATTTGCGGTCAAGCAATGTTTATTCAGACGCATTTTCTGATGTTGGGCGCCAAAATATCTTAAGCTAAGCCTGAAAGCAATGAAGTCATAAAAGAATCATCCATAACTTGCAGTAAGCAACATTTATTAAACGTTATTACTGTTATTTCTTTATTTTCTGCAAGCAAAATGCACAAAAATCTACACGTTTGCATTATGTTATATATACAATAACAATAAAGGATGTTACTGTATACATTTTTATAAACCAAGGACGTTATATAGATCTCCTTGACTCAAGTTCAAGAAGGGGTGTGTATTATACACAAGGTTAGGTTTTTCAGTGGTACAGCCCCCTATAAATCCCCTGCGTATTATACTCAAGGGCGGACTATACTCGAGGATTTACGGTATATGATAGTGTCATAAGCTTGAATACCTAATGACTTTGGAACAATATGAATGAGTGAGACAAAATTTTAGATAAGAAAATAAAATAAATAAGAAAGTAACAGACAACATTAACAAATAGAAACAACTTATAAAAATTCTATATAAAGCAATTGTGAAGGAAATCTCGTTATATGCCATGGAAATTTACATTCTTGTTCAAAACAAATTTAATATTGCTAACATTTTTTTCGGATCTTTTCGGTTTGAACGGCAGTTTTTTCTAGCGGTGTCATATGAAATTGTCACCCATAATTATGACCCTAATACCGATCTATTGCATTTCAATCTGTTTTAGGGTTAGGGGTGGGGGAAGGGTATCATTTTTTCTTCACAAATGTAAATAAACCTAATCTGTTTCTTAAACGAGGGACATATTCATACGGCACAGAATGTTTGTTACCTCAATAGACGTCAGTGATTGGTTGAAATTGCAGAAATTGAAGAAAAAAAACAACAAATATCTTACAAACTATAGAATTTTCTCAAGAAAGCCAAGAGAAAATGATGTTTTATAAACACATTCTACCAGTATACAAAGTTAAAAATTTTTTAGTTACCTAGAAATTATTTTTAAAAACTGCCATTCAAACCGAAAAGATCCTTTTTTTCTGATGTCTGAATAAGATTTATGAATAAGAATTTTGAAAAGCAGTCAAGTTGTTCTCATAGAAAATAGCCTCTTAGAGTAGAATACCATTTTTTGTATTTTTCTATAGATTATACTTGATGACTGATTTTCTAATACTATCTGGAGTAACCCATTGTTTTTGAAAATATACAGGAAAAGAGTAAAATATAAAACAAAACAAAATACCCTTTTTTGCCCATTTTCTTTGAAGCTTGATATAAGGATCTATTTTTGGTGAACTTCAAATATTTTGGCAGTAGATTGAGCTTCATTCTTTTAGTTTGCAGAAACACACAAAAGACCAAAATAAGCAAAAACGAAACACTCTTGCTACCTGTAGATCTTTATGGCACAAAGAAAAGGCATAAGATCAAACTTTGGAACTGCTTCAGCTTGGCGTCATTTCTTGCAGAACATCTTGAAAGTAGTTCTGTCTGTTGTTGTACCATCATCATAATTATCATTGTTGCCAATGCTGTGATTGTCATCATTATTTAACGTCCACTTTTCATGCTGGCACAGGGGAGGTGCAATGGCCCAGTGGTTAGGGCAGCAGTCTCCCGGTCGGAGGATTGCGGTTTCGAATCTCAGACTGGGCGTTGTGTGTTTATTGAGCGAAAACACCTAAAGCTCCACAAGGCTCCGGCAGTGGGTGGTGGCAACCCCTGTTGTACTCTTTCACCCCAACTTTCTCTCACTCTTTCTTTCTGTTTCTTGGGTAACACTGCGATGGACTGACCACTAAGCCATGCACCTCCACAAGAAGAGACATATGGCTGGAAAAGATAAGAGGAAGGTAGTGGTGGGGTGCTTGACCAAATTCTCAAGGGACAAGAGACTTAGAATAAGAGAGGATAGGGACAGGGGCCCAAGGAAGGGGATGAGGGAGCTGCATGAAGCAACATTTAATAAAGTCATATTTAACTTGGTTGAGCACGCTCGGATGAGAAAAGATACACTGCTGTGGAAATAATCCTAGGACGAAACGCTCTTCCTAGACAACATATGATGTCATTGGATTGTAAAGGGCATGTGTTTCTATCATTCTGCCATTCTGTGTGCTGTGTTCTGTCATTCTATCATTCGGTGTTCTGTCATTCTGTGTACTGTGTTCTGTCATTTTCTGCAGTGTTCTGTCATTCTGTGTGCTGTGTTCTGTCATTTTGTGCAGTGTTCTGTCATTCTGTGTTCTGGGTTGTCCTGATGATGATGATGGGGATGATGATAGTGATGGGGATGATGATGACAATGATGAGGATGGTTGTGATGATGATGATAATGTTGACGGTGGTGATAACAGTGGTGATGAGGATAATGCTGGTGGTGGTGGTGAGGATGATGATGGTGATGGTGGTGATGACAATGATGATGATGATGTTGATCATGAAGACAATAATGATGATGGTGATGATGACACACGTGTGTGTGTGTGTGTGTGTGTGTGTGTGTGTGTGTGTGTGTGGTGTGTGTGTGTGTGTATGAATGTATAAAGTAAAAGACACGATCTCCAACCAAAACACCCCTAAGCCCTTGTGACCCCTTGTATAGGCATCCCAGTGATTTATTTCAGTTGTTCAGTCCAGTGTTACAATTGTCATATTTTTTTTTAAATGTCATCCATTTTTTTTTTCCTAAAAATTTTTTAAAGAAATTTTATTCAAAAAAATTTCCTGTCGTTGAAGAAAACTTGATTTTTGTTTCTTTTGTCCCATCAACAATTGATGATAAAAATATGCTGATTATGAAGCATGGATGAAATCAATGATTACCGAGAGACCACTTCAGCCAGCACATATCAGTATTTTGCACAAAACAGTCACAGTGAAATATTATTATCGTTCATAAATCAATACAACAGTTCTTTGCTGATGAGATAATCCAGGCCATTGTATTTTTCAACATCTAACTGATACAGGATTTGTATAGATTAAAGAACAAGATGAGGTTTATTGTTCCGCCGAAGCAGAAGAAAATAAAGCTTCATCACAATTTTTTTTTTTTAATAAGTGAATGGATATTCCCCTTTCTATGTTTAGGTATGATGTTTGAGAGGATGATTAAAAAAAAGAGTCTTTAATACTCCGAATCAGCTTGAAGCTTTTATTGTCTTCGGTAAAACTTATTTTAATTTGCACAATAAAAAGAGCTGTTCAGTAGTTTAACTCTTTCCCCCTCTATTTTTAAATGTTATACAAGAATAGAACAGGTTTTGATGTGGGTACCAACAAAATTTTTGCAAAAGCAAGGCAAATTCTCTTCATATGAGCAAATATTCGATAAGTGTTGCTTAACTTTCTAATCAAACATCCTGCCACTGGATTGTGTTCATCATCATTATGTATCATCATCATCATCATCATTACTATTATCATCATCATCAGTCGTAAGAGGCAGCAACAGCAGCATCCCTGACTTTCTACGCAACCGCTGAGCCTAGATGCTCATTCATCCATCCGTTGATGCTCTCAGTGTCGGGGGTCGAGCTGCTTTCTCTTCTGCGGGTCTTACGAATAGCAAAGGACCACGTTTCAGACTTCTCCCATCTTGTGAGCTCTGGGACGAAGACCATTCGCTCAACAGCAACAGCAACACCAACAGCAGCAGCAGCACCACCACCACCACCACCATTATCATCATCTTCTTCAATGACATCGTCATCGTCATCATCAGTGGCAAAAGGCACTGGTATTTCCGTCATCAATGAACTGTTTGGTATTTCATTCAGTTTTTCACATGTAGCTATTGTACCAAGATTATGCCATGTGGTTTCACACCATGAAACAAAACGAACCACCTCTCCAACAATTCTTCAATATTGACCCTTCTTTTCATTTCTATTTACCAACATTTTTCATCAGGTCATAGAAAATAATTCTACTCCACAGTGTAAATCACAACTGTCATGATTTGAAAGTTTCCAGGCTAATTGTTAGGGTGCTGTAATCACAATCGCAAGATTGTAGTTTTGATTCCCAGACTGGGTAGTGTGTTGTGTTCTTGAGCAAAACACTTCATTTCACGTTGCTCTGCAATCATTTCACCATTGATAAGTCCTGGGGTTGATTTGCTCGGCTAAAAGGCGGTGCTCCAGCATGGCTGCCGTCAAATAACTGAAGCAAGTAAAAGAGTAAAAAAGAGTATAGTAAAACAACTATCTCTGTCCCTCTCTTGTACTCTAACCTCTCACTTGACACAGAGTCACTCCCCTCAGTTTCACTCTCCCTCTCAACTAAGTGGTCTTTGTTTTGCAAGCGACTTGGTAACCCTGCTGATGCTGGTGCCACATAAAAAGCTTCTATGCTGGTGTCACATATCAAGCACCCTGTACACACTTTAAAGTGGTTGGCATTAGGAAGGGCATCCAGCTGTAGAAACCATGCCAAAACAGACAAGTGGAGCCTGGTGCAGCTCTTTGGCTTGTCTGCTCCTATCAAACCATCCAAACCATGCCAGCATGGAAAACAGACATTAAATGATGATGATGATAATGGTGATAATGTTTGAAGGCAGTTTTCTACTCTAAGAGACATATAACTATCTTTGATGTTCATAGATGGTTATCTGCTCCAGAAGATTGGTCTCAACCATTAATGTTTAAAGAAGTCTTCTGGCATCAGACATATCAGAAATATAGCAAGCTGGCAGAAATGTCAGCACACCAGGCGAAATGCTTGGCCATATTTCGTCTGCCGCTACATTCTAAGTTCAAATTCCACCGAGGTCGACTTTGCCTTTCATCTTTTCGGGGTTGATAAATTAAGTACCTATTTCTTTACTACCCACAAGGGGCTAAACATAGAGTGGACAGACAAGGACAGACGAAGGGATTAAGTCGATTACATTGACCCCAGTGCGTAACTGGTACTTAATTTATTGACCCTGAAAGGATGAAAGGCAAAGTTGACCCTGGCGGAATTTGAACTCACAACGTAACGGTGGCATATGAAATGCCACAAAGCATTTCACCCAATGTGCTAACACTTCTGCCAGCTTGCCGCCTTGATAAATTAAGTACCAGTTACGCACTGGGGTCGATCTAATCGACTTAATCCGTTTGTCTGTCCTTGTTTGTCCCCTCTATGTTTAGCCCTTTGTGGGTAGTAAAGAAATAAGAAATATAGCAACTTTCAATGTTTGAGAGAAGTTTCCTGTTTTCAAAGACATGTTATGGTCTTTGATGCTTGAAGGAGGTTCCTGTTCTATAAGACATCCTTCAACATTTGCAGGAGGTCTTCTGATATGAGCAAGAGGTTGAAATTTCCAATTTTTGAAG
>NC_043007.1:20637721-20645221 GCF_006345805.1 Octopus sinensis
ATATATAAAATATATAAATATTTTATATTAAACTACATACATACTACATACATTTACACACACACATCTATATGTATATATATACACACATATATACGTATGTATATGTATGTGTGTGCATATATATATGTATATATATATATGCATATATATGTATTTAAATATATACACACATATGCATATACATGCGCAATATGAATATAAATCACACACAAACACATGAACATCTCTCTCTCTCTCTCTCTATATATATATATATATATGTGTGTGTGTGTATATATATATATGTGTGTGTGCGTGTATATATATGTATGTGCTTGTGTAAATGAATGTATACAAAAACATATCTGTGTATGTATGTATCTATCTATCTACACGCACACACACACTCAAACACACACACACACACAATATTATATATATATATATATATATATATATATATATATGTTTGTATGCATGTATGTCTGTACATATATCTGTGTGTATATATTTAATTATGGACACATACACACAAACACACAGAGACACTGTATGTGTGTAGGTGGCAGAAATCTAGTGAAGCTGAAAGTCCACAATTAGGATCAGTCACTCTATGACTTCAAAATCTCCACCATAATGGAAATGTCACCTCTTACAGGGCATGTTAGAGACAGGAAAGGTATCCAACCTAAAAACCCTGCCTCCACTCATGGCAACGTGGAAAAATGTGTATTAAATGAAAAGATGGATGAATATAGACATTGTGTATACATTAGATATGATACATAGATGGCTATGTTATATATATACACACACACACACACACATATATAGGGAGAAAGAAATAAGTGTGAATCAATGTTTATTTATATTCATATGTGTGTATGTGTTCGCATGTGTGTGTATATATATACAGTCATTCATACATACATACATACATACATACATACATACATACATACATATATATATAAAGATATGCACACACATGCATACACACACATATATATAGACATATACACATGTATTTATATATATATGTATATGTATTTACATATGAATGCACGCATATATATATATGAGTATACATATGTAGATGAATTATGAATATATATTATAGAGGTCCTTGACACACCACACGCACACACATATATATATGTATGTATATATATATATGTATATATATATATATGTGTTTGTGCGTGTATAATATAGTTGTTGCTGCTTGTGTAAAGAATGTATCCAAAAACATATCTGTGTATGTATGTATCTATCTATCTACACGCCCACACAACTCCAACACACACACACACACACTATTATATATATATATATATATATCTATATATATATATTTTTGTATGCATGTATTTCTGTACATATATCTGTGTGTATATATTTAATTATGGACACTACACACAAACACCCCAGAGACACTGTATGTGTGTAGGTGGCAGAAATCTAGTGAAGCTGAAAGTCCACATTAGGATCAGTCACTCTATGACTTCAAAATCTCCACCATAATGGAAATGTCACCTCTTACAGGGCATGTTAGAGACAGGAAAGGTATCCACCTAAAAACCCTGGCCTCCACTCATGAACGTGGAAAACGTGTATTAAATGAAAAGATGGATGAATATAGACAGTTGTGTATACATTAGATATGATACATAGATGGCTTGTTATATATATACACACACACACACACACACACATATATAGGGAGAAAGAAATAAGTTGTGAATCAATTTTTGTTTATATTATTGTGTGTATGTGTTCGCATGTTGTGTATAATATACAGTCATCCTACATACATATACATCCATACATACATCCACCTACATACATAGATATATAAAGATATGCACACACATGCATACACCACAATATATATAGACATATACACATTTATTTATATATATATGTATTGTTTATACATATGAATGCACGCATATATATATATGAGTATACATATGTAATATAATTATGAATATATATATATAGGTCCTTGACACACAACCGCACACACATATATATATGTATGTATAATATATATGTTATAATCATATATATCTATTATATATATATATATATATATAATATATATAATATATATATTATATATCTATATATATATATACACACATCTGTATATATTATAGTAGTATTAACCCTTATGAGCATGGTCAGTAGACCTGTTTCTCTTCTTTATCTCAGATTAGTGCTTATCATGTTTTGTCTTCTGCCATAGTCCCATAGTAATGGGTTGACTAACAACTTGTGAGTGGAATTTGGTAGAAAGAAACTGTGCTGTAGCTCGTTGTATGTATAACTAATAACCCATACTGTATTTAATTGTTTGATTCTACAAAAAAAAAGTATTACTTTGCAGTTAACTCATTTCTTATACAAACATATAGAAATATGTATGTATCGAAAAAAGGCAATGTGAAGCATGACTTATAACCAGAAATTGGGCTCAGTAATGGGTTCTACACTCATCTCCAGTATCCAGTGTATTATCATGCAAGGCATCAACCTCAGGGTAGACTTGTGTGCAAAATATGAGACAAATAATAGAAATGATAATAATAATATACATAAAACAGGTGTGGGATTCAATACTTCATAGAACGTACACATGTTTCAACAAGGTGCCATAATAATTACATAACAGTTGTAGAAACATTATACTATCTCACAGCTCATCTCATCAGTCTTTTACAATAAATACATTGACAGATGCTGAAAGCTCCAAATGAATACATTTTCCCCATTATGCAAATTATCAAAGATTTCACAGACCGCACTTTTTTTTCAATTAAACTATCTCTAATGTAAAAAGAAATGGAATGGTGAAACTATTTTTTCGTTTTCTGAAAATAAAAAAATGCTTTGGACTTGTGCACTTTTGCATAATCGTAACAATATCATATATATATATATATATATATATATATATATATATATATACTGTTGTGTCTGGAGAGAGTTGTTTTCTTTTTGTGCCTCACTGGTAAAATTTCCACTTATTTCTTATTTTCATTTTCCTAAAATTTTTGTTGCGCCTTGCAACCTTTTCAATAGTCTTGACTTGGTGGTAGTGATATAGCTTAGTCAAGAGTCAAGACTATTGAAAAGGTTGCAAGACGCAACGAAAATTTTAGGAAAATAAAAATAAGAAATAAGTGGAAATTTTACAGTGAGTGTGTTACATTATAAGGCACAAAAAAGAAAATGACTCTCCCCAGACACAACAGAATATGCTTCAACACACGAACTCATATAAAGAATCTTGCAAACCAAATCCAAAAATTAAATATATATATATATATATACACACATAGACATATATATATATATATATATTATATATATATATATAATATATATATATATACATATATATATATATATATATATATATATATATATATATATATATATATATATATATATATGAATATATACACACACACTCACACATACACTCACACACCTACACATGCACACACTCATGTAAGTTAGGTTATATGAGCTTTCTTTGGCTCATTAAACAATATGATCGACTGTGCCCCCCACCTGTCCCCTCACATATTCATTTACAAGATGAAATTTTTCTTAAGATGTTTTACAGCTTTTAGCTAGAGAAGAAAATTCACAAACCTCCCTAAATATGTATGAAACTGTTGAAATACTTTAATTTTGAAGAAAACCATTTTGGAATCTTTCTGGACTATTTCTCTTATATATAAACATCGTGTTGCTCTTTGATGACATATTCTTCCCGTGGTTGTATTCTAATGGTGTGTGTTGTTGTGATGGAGTGTGGTTATGTACTATTTATATTTATTAAGCATGTTTATATACGCATAACATATTGTGCATCGTGTGCTCTCTCTCTCCTTTTTTATGTCAAAGCATCATCACTTTTTGTATTGTAACACACTGTCTTTAAAATATCTACTCCTAAATCCTGGCAGAAACATTAGCACACCGGGCGAAATGCTTTGCCGTATTTCGTCTGCCGCTACGTTCTGAGTTCAAATTCGGCCGACGTCGACTTTGCCTTTCATCCCTTCGGGGTCGATAAATTAAGGACCAGTTACGCACTGGGGTCGATATAATCGACTTAATCCATTTGTCTGTCCTTGTTTGTCCCCTCTGTGTGTAGCCCCTTGTGGGCAGTAAAGAAATAGGTATGGGTTACCTTTGTCGAGAAGCAGGCCACATGACATGTGGCCAATAATCAGGTTGGTCACAAGGTAATTTTTCGTTGGCGTGCCACTCAGAGAGTGTTGCAGGCCACAGTTTGCCCATAACTGAGCCAAATCAAAGATTACAAACCCTAGATGCACTGGTTTTGAAGGAAGATTAAGAAAATCCAAAATCATAATAGCTCAGTTGCTAATTATACACTTTCATTAATTTGGTATTTGAACGAAAAAACATCTTCCTGACAAGATTAAGAACCTTTATTTGTATCTTTAATGCAGTGAACTGGCAGAATCGGGCAAAATGCTTAGCAGTATTTCTTCTGACTCTTTACATTCTGGGTTCAAATCCTGCTGAGGTCAACTTCGCCTTTCAGCCTTTCGGTGTTGATAAAACAAAGTACCAGCTGAATGCTGGGTCTGATGTAATTGTTCCTCCTCCTTTTAAAAAGTTACTGACCTTGAACCCCGCAACAGATCAACATCTCATTTAGGGGTTATGTTGTAATCTCTGTCACTTACATGCCACAGAAACTAGGTAACTGGGTTTATAAGTCCTAGGGCTTGAGATGAAAAAAAACCCAACCAAAAACAAGAAAAAAACAACAACAAAACTTGCATCTTTATTTGCTGTATGGTGTTTTGTATAAATAACCTATATTATATTTACAGGTGAAATGGTGAAATGGATAAGTTATTGGACTTTAAGGCTTTATGGATATGAGACATTTTGGTACAGTCATTTTGGTGCTGCCTCTTTTGGCATCACTCATTCATTCCCTGACTTATTTTGACATCAGACGTTTTAGTGTTTCTCTTGATTTAATGTCTCTCTCTCTCTCTCTCTTTCTCACTATCTGTCTGTCTGTCTGTCTGTCTGTCTGTCTGTCTGTCTGTCTATCTATCTATCTATCTATCTATCTATCTATCTATCTATCTATCTATTTAGCTATCTCTTTGTCTGTCTGTCTGTCTTCTGTCTGTCTATCTATCTATCAATCTATCTATCTATCTATCTATCTATCTATCTATCTATCTATTAGCTATCTATCTGTCTGTCTGTCTGTCTTCTGTCTTGATATCTATCTATCTATCTATGTATCTATCTATGTATCTATCTATGTATCTATCTATGTATCTATCTATCATCTGTCTGTCTGTCTATCTATCTATTTATCTATCTATCTATCTATCTATCTATCATCTGTCTGTCTGTCTATCTATCTATTATCTATCTATCTATCTATCTATCTATCTATCATCTGTCTGTCTGTCTATCTATCTATTTATCTGTGTGTGTGAGCATATTTCTGGGTATAAAGAGATGAAACGCATTCGTATCAGTTGTGTTCAACGAATGGATCATAATCTCTCTCTCTCTCTCTCCCTCTCACTCTTTCTGTCTGTGTATAATCCTTCATGCACACATGTATGTGCATATATGATTGTGTATATATGTATGTGTGCATGTGCATCTATGTGTGCATGCAGGCATATTTGTTTGCCTTCAACACCAAAAACTTACTGTTTGAAAAACAGACCGAATGTTCACTCAGCCGTGCCAAATAATCAGAGCCCACACAGCTTTGCCAAATTGTCTCATTTTAAGGTTTAACGATCTGTGGCCAATATCCTACTGCAGGAATTTTGTTTTTGTCTTTGCAGAAGACATTTCTTGTTTCAGTTAACCTACTTGGAAAAAAAGTACCAAAATTACTATATTTCTTTGGGGAGAAGATGATATCAACAATTAATCTGTCAAAGGTGGTGGTCAAGGGGGTTGTCACTTAACCACTTAAAGGTAAAATAAAACCTGTGGCATCTGGTCTGTGAATATTTGTATTTCTGGAAAGGATTACTGGTTTTATTTATTTGATCTACTTACAAAATTGGCATTCTTTCATTATCTAAGATATATATATATATATATATATATATATATATATATATATATATATATATATATATATATATATATATATAGAGAGAGAGAGAGAGAGAGAGAGAGAGGAGAGAGAGAGAGAGAGCTATAAGAAAATGAAGGGGATCAATAGGTGGCATTCATCAACTTTTAGACATTATATTATGTCAATTTATTTATTTATATACTAAAATGATAATTACAACAATATACATACATGTATAACATATTATGCTTTACATATATAATATATAAGGTTACCAGTAATTATTAAAATATATAACATACAAGAATATATATATAATATATATATATATAGGTTAGCTGAGTTAGAGGTTAAAATAACCATCTAAGGGATAGAAGCATCCATTACAGTACCGGTATATTACCTATGTATAACCATGGGCATACCCATGCAAGCATATTATGCTCATGAATTATAGGTAAAAATAAGGATAAACATGGGTTTATTAAGAATCAAAATTTAAAGACGACAGAAAATGGAGAAATATCAATGAACATGGCTGCAGTCAAATGACTCTAACAAGTAAAAGAGTAAAAAAGTATCTGTATACATGCAAACAGATACACACACACACACTCATATACACACACATTATATCTGTACAGAGAGAGAGAGACAGACAGACAAACATGTGATAGATAGATAAGACAGGTAGATAGATAAAATGATAGGTAAATAGACAGGTGCATTGTTTCTCCAGCAATTATGTTTGAAACGACAATGCTAAGCCTGAATTCTGATTGCTTAGATTGAACTACTTTCTCGTCAGTCGTAGAGAAAGGAAACTATTTTGTACTCAGTGTGTTCGTAGCGATTGTCTTTGCTGTGAATATTCTGAGGCTTTTTTCAACAAATACAAACAGACTGAATATCGGGACATATGCAGTGTATTTCACAGCACATGATGAACTATTGCATGATGGAGTGAACAATATGATCTCTAACTAAACTGAAACATAGCAAACATGGCATGTGATCTGTATTGATCGCTTCGAAGCACTTTGATTGCTACCACTACATTTTATTGATGCCGAAAGCAAAGCTGGAAGTTCTATTTAACAACAACAGCAATGTCACAGACAACAACAGCATGATAAACGTTGCCCTTTTCAAGCCTAGCCAGACTCGTGGGCCCGGTTTCCTGGTTTCTGTGGCATATGTGTTCCCCTCAGCTGAACGGGACGCCGGTCCATCGCAGCGTTACTCCAGAAACAGGAAGAGAGAGTGAGAGAAAGTTGTGGTGAAAGAGTACAACAGGGGTCGCTACCACCCCCTGCCGGAGCCTCGTGCAGCTTTTAGGTGTTTTCACTCAATAAAAAACGCACACAACGCCCGGTCTGGAAATCAAAACCGCGATC
>NC_043007.1:20650221-20657721 GCF_006345805.1 Octopus sinensis
ATTACATCAACCCCAGTGCATAACTGGTACTTAATTTATCGACCCCGAAAGGATGAAAGGCAAAGTCGACCTCGGCAGAATTTGAACTCACAACGTAACGGCAGACGAAATACCGCTAAGCATTTCGCCCAGCGTGCTAACGTTTCTGCCAGTTCGCCGCCTTCAGTGGTCTAAATACCATCACTGCCATCCACAGAAGAGCTGTATCTATCATCATGTACAGTGCTAGACTAGCCAAGTGGACAAAAGAAGACCCTGAGAACGTAAATAGAAAAACAAGGAAATTGCTGACAATCTAGTGGGTTACATCCACAGGCAGATGTTGACAGAGTGTTTTTCAATAGAAAGGATGGTTTAAGAAGATTAATAAGTGTAAAAAAACTGTGTGGAAGTAGAAGTAGAGAGGTTAAGGAAGTACATTGCTGACAGTGAAGAGGTACTTTTGATAGCAGTAAGAAGAGAAGATATGTCAGCAGAAGGAAGGGAAAAAAGTGAAGTTCCCAGAGTTAGAAAGCAAAAACACAAAGAGAAAAGCTTACATTATAAGTTGTTTTTCTTTTTTTTTCAAAATAATGAAGGATAATGAAATCAAGTAATTTCAGTGGCTAAAAAAAGGGATTGTTAACTCTTTCATTACCAATTTGGCTGAAACGGCTCTGGCTCTGAGTACTGCGATAAGCTCCTAGACTGCCGATTCGCCTAGAGGAAGAAATATATATATTGTGAATCTAGAAATAAAATATTTATGCTGTTGAAGTTAATCGGAAGTCTTGACTCTTTCTTCGATTAATATTTAATGTAAAGGATGTGAGCTACACCCATCCAGTGCGGGGACCTCTCATCCTGTTACACAATTAAAATCTTCCTCCAAACCTTAGTCATAATTTATGTTCCTAACACTAACTTAATGATAACTAAATTATTTTACTAAATTCTTTGTTATATTTAAAGCAAATGAAAGAAACACAGAGCATCTCAAAATAAATACAGTAACGAAAGGGTCAATCATCTCTTTGAGAGTTGGCAGGAACTGTTGACCAGCAAGAGATAAAACCATACGCTGCTGGAAATCCTTATCCATTCTTTGGCTTCCAAAAGCTTCAGCTCACCTTCAGATTTCCAGTTTGGGAAGGGAAATATTATTACAGATACTCAGTTTATTAAAAGCAGGGGTTCCCTTTTATTTTTATATAATTTATATTTTATTCTAGTCGTTAAACTGTTTCGTTACCAACCCAGCTGAAACCGGCTCTGGCTCTGAGTACAAATGTCTTGTTTTCATAAGTTCTGAATTAAAATCTTCCACCAAACCTTAGTCACAATTTATGTTCCTAACACTAGCTGAATGATAACTAAGTTATTTTACTAACTTCTTTGTTATATTTAAAATTAACTGAAAGAAATACTGAGCATCTCAAAATAAATACAGTAACCAAAGGGTTAAAAGGTTAAAAACAAAATCAGCCTTCTTCAAGTGCCTGTTATCTTCAGTATTCAGTTCCAAATGTCCGGAACATTATTGAATACACCAGGCACTTTTAGAAGGCTGGAAGGTATAATGGTCAAAACGTTGTGTCTATACTACCAAGATGAGGACCTGTATATCATCATCATCGTTTAACGTCCGCTTTCCATGCTAGCATGGGTTGGACGGTTCGACTGGGGTCTGGGAAGCCAGGAGGCTGCACCAGGTCCCAATCTGATCTGGCAGTGTTTCTACAGCTTGATGCCCTTCCTAACACCAACCACTCCAAGAGTGTAGTGGGTGCTTTTTACGTGCTACCGGTACAGGTGCCAGGCAAGGCTGGCAATGGCCCAGAATCAGTTGGTGCTTTTTACGTGCCACCGGCATGGAGGCCAGTCAAGGCAGCGCTAGCTTCTAAATTAATGACAAGCACAATTCTTATTCTTGAGAAGAGCTCCAACTCCACCATCTTACTTGTTTTTTCCTATTTCTCCAAATTACTCACCTTCCATTTTTCCCAATACAATATTAATTGCATCAGACGAACTTCCCATCTAATATTTCATGCTAATGCTGCTGCTCTGCCTTCCATAAAAGCAGGCTATAATTACATTAAACTATCAAATTATGGATTAAGTCCTTCGAAATCTCCTCTGAATGCTCGGTAATAGCGAAGGTCTCTCTTGGACAGAGTTTCTTCTTTCAACAGCAATGTATTCCTCCTCCTCCTCCTCATCATCATCATCATCATCGTCGTCATCGTCACCATCATCATCATCACCACCACCACCACCACCACCACCACCACACTAACACTATGCTCTTCACTCATTAATGATGTTAGCTAATCTTCCATTCTGTTTGTTTTCTTCTTTTACTTCACAGTCAATGATGTCATCATCGTCATCATCATCATCGTTGTCGTCATCGTCATCATCATCATCATCATCGTTGTCGTTATTGTCATCATCGTTATCTTCATTTTTGACATTATCCTTATTCTCATCATCTTCCTCAATATCATTATCCTTCTCGTCATCATCCTCACCACCACCACCACCACCACCCCTGACCCTCATTGTCAGCATGGAGAATGGACATTAGGTGATGATGATGATCATGAAAACGAAATATATTCATACACACGCAAACACACATACATGCATACAATCATACACACGCACACATGGCCCCCTAAACTACATAACATTAACAAAAGCTTGACCCCAAACGACAGACTTTTTTCCTCTTCAAGGCGAGAAAATACTTGCTGAACCCTTAGAAAACCCTATTAACAGTGATATTAAAATGTTGCTGCTTATCATCATTAAGGGATGTTGGCTCCTTACATTGACAAGATTTTGGTAAATAGTCTGTGAGGTACCACACTGTAGTTGTCAGCTGAGTGTTAAATGAAGTGTCTTCCTTGCCCAGTGACCCTAATATTCTGCTTGATCTAGGAATTGAACCACTGGGCTATATATGCCTTCACAGTATTGCTGTCAGGCAAGCTGGCAGAATCGTTAGCACACCGGGTGAAATGCGTAGCCGTATTTTGTCTGCCGAAAGTAAAGAAATGGGTATTTCATCTGCCTTTACGTTCTGAGTTCAAATTCCGCCAAGGTCGATTTTGCTTTTCATCCTTTCAGGGTCGATAAATTAAGTACCAGTTATGCACTGGGATCGATGTAATCGACTTAATCCGTTTGTCTGTCCTTCTTTGTCCCCTCTGTGGGTAGTAAAGAAATAGGTATTTCGTCTGTCTTTACGTTCTGAGTTCAAATTCCGCTGAGGTCGACATTGCCTTTCATCCTTTCGGGGTCGATAGATTAAGTACCAGTTGCAAAATGGGGTCGATGTAATTGACTTAATCAGTTTGTCTGTCCTTGTTTGTCCCCTCTGTGTTTAGCCCCTTGTGGGTAGTAAAGAAATAGGCATTGTTGTCATGCGGATAAAAACAACCTTGTTTTTGTTGCTATCTGAATGACTTCTCGTTTTCACTTGTCCCCTGCATTCACAAACCCCATTTCACCACCATGCATCATTGCTTTTCACACACGACCATTATATAATCTGCTTTTCACTTTGAGAAAGAGAAAGAGAGAGAAGAGAGGCTGGGAGGGGTGGGTTTGTTGCCAACAGAAGTAACAGAAGCCAGTTTGTATTCTCCAGTTGGTTCATATTCTGGCAACGATAGTTTCAAAACATCTTCCTCCACTGCTAATTAGGTCACCTAAATAACAGAAACTATCTATTACCTCTAAAGATCCTCCTGGGTATTCTAGAAAATCTATTTCCTGTGCGCTCTTAGCATTTATTGATCCTGTGCACCTGAGACAAACAAAGTCTATTTTCTCTGTTAATCTCTGTGTGATTCCACTAGATTCCAATGCACCTTTTTTTGCATCTTTGGTTTGCAATGGAAGAATATGAAGGAGTTTCTACTTACATATTTTCTACATTTCTTTGTGCAACATGTGGTCGAACTTTGCCTTGCAAGAGAATTGGCCTGTCTCTATTGACCAATCTCAGTAGTGGAGGCACATGGCCTAGTGGTTAGAGAAGCGGACTCGCGGTCGAGAGATCACGGGTTCGAATCTCAGACCAGGCGATGTGTGCGTTTATGAGCGAAACACCTAAGCTCCACGCGGCTCTTGCAGAAGGTAATGGCGAACTTCTGCTGACTCTTTCGCCACAACTTTGACTCTTTCCTCCTGCATCTAGCAGCTCACCTGCGATGGACCGGCATCCCGTCCAGGTGGGGAACCTATATGCCAAGGAAACTGGGAAACCGGCCCTTATGAGCCAGGCGTGGCTCGAGAAGGAACAAAAAACCAATCTTGATTGTTTAATTGCAAGTTCACTTATCATTTTATCCAATTGGTTGATGTATACATCCACTGTAATTGACTTACCAGGTCTCATGAATCTGTTGTGGATGACACCAGCAATGGACCACCAAACAGACACCATTAGCGTTTTTTGGTGAATATTCTTTTTTGGATTGTGTTTTGGCACTTTGTCTCTATCCAACTACCATGTAGAATGCTTGCTAATGTTGAAAAGAATCCATTTTTCATCACGCGTAACAATACCTTTATCTTTACTACCTACAAGGTACTACCTACAGAGAGGACAAACAAGGACAGACAGACGGATTAAGTCGATTATATCGACCCCAGTGCGTAACTGGTACTTAATTTATTGACCCCGAAAGGATGAAAGGCAAAGTCGACCTCAGCAGAATTTGAACTCAGAACGTAATGGCAGACGAAATACCGCTAAGCATTTTGCCTGGCGTGCTTACGTTTCTGCCAGCTCACCGCCGTATTTTTCATCACATGTAACAATACCAGGCAAAAATGGTTTGCTTTTATGTCACGACAGCAAAGAACAGCAAGATTCAAGACAACGTATCATTTGATGCTCATTCAGATTATATGTGATACCCGCTTGTCCAGCTTCTTTACCATGCTGCTAACTTACACGTAGTTTGAAATGTAACCACTCCCACTCCAGTTTCCAGTTCATAATTATCCACCTTGGTCTCAGGTCTACCACAGGGCTGATTTTCAAGAGTAAAGTCACCAGACCGGAACTTTTCAAACCCTTGACGTACAGTGTGCTCATTTGCTACATCTTAACCTAACACTTCATTAATGTTTCAAGCTGTCTGGGATGCATTAGTTCCACGACGGAACTCATATTCATAAACAACACGAGTTTTTTATCTATCCATGGGTTCACAAAAATTGATTTACCAGAGGAAACTCACAATATAATCAGACACCATGAATTGCATTTTGAAAAGTGATGATGTAACTCTTCAATGTTGTAAAACAAAGAAATGTCAGGATAAAACATTAGAGTTAGTGACTGTCAAACTTGGTGCTTAAGAAAATCGGACATTGCATTCTTAATGACCTGATATGTATGTATGTGTCTGTGGGGGGGGGGGTACATGTGTGTATGTATGTATTTGTATGTATGTTTGTATGTATGTATGTAAGCATGTATGTATGTCTGTGTATGTGTGAGTGTTTATATGTATGTATGTATGTCATTATTCAGTTTATTTCAAGATTTCTTGCCAATAGAGAAAGAATTGGTTTCTAACCTAGATCCAAGGCTTCTTCATCGGAATTTCAACATCAACAACAGGGTATTCTTGTTTGTGTGTGTGTGTGTGTGTGTGTGTGTTGTATGTATGTATGTGTGCATGTGTGTATGTGAGGGGTGCTGAAAAGTTCCTGGCTTTGGCTAAAAAGAAATACAAGAGAATCAGATAATTATGATTTTATTCAACATATCACCTTCTCAGATTCACACATTTATTGCAGTGGTCCTTCGGTTTTTCCAGGCCCTGTAAAAGAACTTGGAAGGTTGGGCTTCCAGCCAGGTTTTAAAATAAGTTCTGGGTCAATTTGTTAGGCTAAAACTCTTCAAAGCGGTGCCACAACATGACCTCAGTCTAATGACATATGCGTGTATGTATAAATGTGTGTATATCTGTGAGAAATGTACATACAATGGAGTGCTGAAAAGTTCTTGGCTTTAAGGGTATTGGGAAAGGCCTGGTTGGAGGCCCAACCTTCTCAGTTGTTTTACAGGGCTTAGAAAAACTGAAGGACCGCTGCAATAAGTGTGTGAATCTGAGAGGGGAGTATGTTGAATAAAATCATAATTAAATGATCCTTCTGTATTTTCTTTTACTCAAAGCCTTGAACTTTTCAGCACCTCTTTTGTATATGTCTGTGTACATATACTCATATACACACATTGATGTGTATATAAGTATTCTTTAACCCTTTCGTTACCAACCTGGCTGAAACCAGCTCTGGATCTGTAGTACAAATGTCTTGTTTCCATAAGTTTTGAATTAACATCTTCCACCAAACCTTAGTCACAATTTATGTTCCTAACACTAGCTTAATGATAACCAAGTTATTTTACTAAATTCTTTGTTATTTTTAAAGTAACTGAAAGAAACACAGATCATCTCAAAATAAATACAGTAACGAAAGGGTCAATCATCCCTTTGAGAGTTGGCAAGAACTGTTGACCAGCAAGAGATAAAACCATATGCTGCTGGAAACCCTTATCCATTCTTTGGCTTCCAAAAGCTTCAGCTCACCTTCAGATTTCCAGTTTGGGCAGGGAAATATTATTACAGTTATTAAGTTTATCAAAAGCAGGGGTTCCCTTTTATTTTTATTTATTTATTTTATATTTTATTCTAGTTGTTTCTTTACCAACCTGGCTGAGACTGGCTCTGGCTCTGAGGTAAAATGTCTTGTTTCCATAAGTTCTGAATTAAAACCTTCCACCAAACCTTAGTCACAGTTTATGTTCCTAACACTAACTGAACGATAACTAAGTTATTTTACTAAATTCTTTGTTATATTTAAAGTAATTGAGAGAAACACAGAACATCTCAAAATAAATGTAGTAATGAAAGGGTTAATCCATCAACTGGATGCTGACTAGTGTACATGTTTCTTGCATTTGATTACAGCATATCTTTTTGACCTCAGTGGTTCAGCACAGACTGTTTTAAACAGAGCAAGTAATTTACAGTGATAGCAATCTTGATGGAAGTGTAATTATCCTTTCCAAAGTGATTCCAGACTGAGGCAACATAGTCATGCGCTTTGCTTAAAGGATTTGCATGATCTCATGACAGTCGTCCAGTAATCTGTCTTCTCAATTACTTAAACTGCATAGCATTATTCAAATATATTATAAGCGTATACTTATATACACACTCACACACACATATATATATATGTATATGTATATATATATATATATATATATATAATATATATATATATATATATATATATATATATATATATATACATACTGACACATATGTGCTTATATACATATATGTATACATGTCATCATCATCATCATCATCATCATCATCATCATCATCATCATCATAATCATCATCATCATCATCATCATATCATCATCATCATCATCATCCTCATCATCCTTTAATGACCGTTTTCCATGCTGGCATGGAA
>NC_043007.1:20662721-20665606 GCF_006345805.1 Octopus sinensis
AACTCATTCATGAGAACCAACGCACTTAGATTTGACCTCTCTGATTTTTTGGCAACGTTCTCCTCGATTTTACCTTTGTCATAGGTACATTCCACGACTAACTCATGGCACCTTTTTAACCCGGCATAAATTGCCTCGATTATTCCATGTGATGGAAACGGATGACAGGAATGAGTAGATTTTTTTTTTCTCTCTCTGAGTGGGTTGCAGCTAACAACCAACGTAGACGTAGAAAACACTAGATCTGTAATGAAGTGGCCACAGCGGATGTAAGAATTATAAGGACATGAACAAATTTAGGAAGAGAAAACACCGCAGATCAGTCAAACACGCATGCCAACACTGAAAGAAAAGATAACGAGATTATACAAAACTGGGGTGATTATAACAATAATGATATTGCTTGTGTACTTGTGTACTTGTGTACTTGTGTATGTGTGTGTTTCAGTCTGTGTGGCTGAAGTATCATTCCGTGTGTTGAATTTACATCTGTATATTGTGTGTGTCTTTAGTCACAAAATAAGAATAAAATGGTTATATATTGTTGCATGGCTAATGTAGGCTATCAACCTGTAGAAAGGCATTCTGAAGAACTCATTGTATTTTGAAGGAGACTGCTACATGTTTCTATTAACATGCAACCTTTACTGAACATAATACTGAATGTTGAATTTATTTGATATTATTATATCAAATGTCCATTTGTGGTTGTTACAAATCTTAACACTATTTTGCAACTAGTACTACTGTGTTACTAAAAAAACTGACTGTCACATTATATTGCTAAATTATCCAATCAGTGTAAAACAGAACTACATTTTGACTCACTGTTACTGACTGCTACTGCATAAGCAATACCAGATAATTTTAAAGGTAGCTCAGTAGTAATGGGAGGGGAACACAGCTTCTATTTATTACTACTGTAACAACCTCCATCCAAGTCGTTACTGATGCAGCTACTGCAGCTGCCTTTATTGCTGCTACTAGGATTAGCAATGCTAGAGAGCTGCTGTAGATTCAAATGAATAAACATGCAAACACATATTCCGAATAGTGGAAGAATCACTGAGTTGCACTTCCTATCAATGAAGCAATGTATTTTCGCTAAAAATTTGAGTTCTTGTTTGAGTGATAAAAATTTACAATGGCTACATACGATATATCATTGATAAAATGCAGGTGAAATTTGAAATTAATGAGATAGCTTTTATTTGTAACAAATACTTTCTCGTTCAACCTTTGAAGTGGGGATTAGGGTAAGATATCTTATATTTCAATATTATACATATATATATACATATATAAAAAAAAGAGTTCCTCAAGTTAGATTAAGTAGTTGTTTGTTTTATTGCTTTGGTATCGTTGAGGCATTTCATCTTTTCTTCAACGACAGAAATCTTTGTTAATGACATCACTACAAATGTTGTCTTGATACATATCAGCCGAACATCAAATAAGAATTTGTCCTTGGAAAATGCTAAACACACAATTAAGATGATTTTATTCTCTAATATCTGCTTGTATTCCGCTGCTGTAATTTCCTTCCTTCTTCTCTATCTTGCCTGTCTTTCAATCCATTTTGCTCAAAAGCTTATATAAATATTAAAAAAAAAAAAAAAAAGTATTTATGAAGAGTTTTATTTTTCTAATGATAATGATATTTTTCTCAACAGGAAAAGATCAATGCTAACTTCCAAAATATCTTGACAGAAATACAGATAATGTTTACATATACAGATTTCCTACCAAATTCTCAGTACGTCTTTCTCTTTTTTTTCACCCATTAATGTCCCCCCCTGCTGCTCTTCCATCCTCATCCTTTGTTTCATTTCCCAAACTCTCCACCCTCCATCTTTATATAACCACCTGATACAGACAAAATTAATGTATATGCAAAACATTGTGAATTTATCATATTTTAAGCATAATCATGTATCAATTTCTTCGTTCCTTAAGTTGTTACTATCAGTTCTAGCTTTAAAAAAAACGAAACAAGCAAAAAAAACAACCAAAAAAACTCTCATCTTTTAGTGCTTCTCTTGGGAAACAATTATCTTACATGGAGATTACAAAATCTTTGCGAAACTTCGACTGAAGTTCCACAAAAGTAAATGCAGGAAGGGATAGATATATTTACAAATAGGCATAGGAGTGGCTGTGTGGTATGTAGCTTGCTTACGAACCACATGTTTCCGGGTTCAGTCCCGCTGCGTGGCACCTTGGGCAAGTATCTTCTATTATAGCCTTGGGCCGACCAAAGCCTTGTGAATGGATTTGGTAGACAGAAACTGAAAGAAGCCCGTTGTATATATGTATATATATATATATATATATATATATATATATGAAATATAAATTAGAGACAAAACCACTATTATGCAACTCAAACAGTGATAGACATAAACCAAACCATAAATAACAAATAATATATATTTTTATAAAACATATAACTTATTACTAGATCTCAAAAAGTATAAAAATGAATGATCATATATAATGAGTAATATATAATACACACACATACATATATATATATATATATAATATATATATATATATATGTGTGTGTGTATATATGTTTGTATGTCTGTGTTTGTCTCCCCAACATTGCTTGACACCTGATGCTGGTGTGTTTACGTGCCCGTAACTTAGCGGTTCGGCAAAAGAGGCCGATAGAATAAGTACTTGGCTTACAAAGAATAAGTCCTGGGCTCGATTTGCTCGACTAAAAGGCGGTGCTCCAGCATGGCCACGGTCAAATGACTAAAAGCGTAAAATATCAGTCAGAACCTGTCTTTAAATTATAACGAAGGATAATCCATATCAGTGATATCCAAAGAAAGATGTTATAACACAAGTGAATGAGTAATATTAATGGATTTTAA
>NC_043007.1:20665706-20703206 GCF_006345805.1 Octopus sinensis
TTTCTTTAGACTTGATTGGCAGTTCCCCTTAGAATTGGCAGTTCCCCTGATGTTTCAATAAAAACACTGATGGTGGCAACACCTCAACACTACATTTCCCTTTATGAGGGTAATGCCATATTAAAATTATCGCAACTGTTTTTATGAAACCAGATTGCTGAGTAAAGGTTTCTTTCACAGCAAATGTTCCAAATAAGGCTGGTCGTTAGCCAAATGCTGCTGCAAAAATTAGGAAAAGATCGGCTCAAAACAACAATAGGACTGTGACATAGAATGCTATTACAGAAGCGAGCCAATCAAAATTGATACAGAAAAAGGATGTATGAGATATGGAGAGAGAAAGACTAAGATGACAATGATACCTGTGGTAACTGGTGCTCTTGGCCAACACCAACAGCACCCCGACTTCCTATGCAACCGCTGAACCTGGATGCGCATTCATCCATCCGTCGATGCTCTCGGTGTCGGGGGTTGACCTGCTTTCTCTTCAGTGGGTCTTACAAATAGCTAAGGACCGTGTTTCGGACTCTCTCATTTTGCGAGCTCTGGGATGAAGACCATTCACTCAACAGCAACAGCAACACCAACACCAACAGCAGACTAAGAAGCTGAAGGATACTGGAATTGAGATTGAACCCTAAGAAAAGAACCCTAAGAAAAGAACCCTAAGAAAAGTTCTTGAAATTTGAAAAGAATTGCTGTTACCAAACTTCAAAACAACATCCTTACTCACTAGTCTTTTCATTTTTACTACAGATACAGTAGCAGAAGTGTTAAAATTGATCTTTTGGGTGGTGTAAAGCACTCTTGGCAGTGCCGCGTAAAAGCAACTGTGTGACGCCATGTAAAAGTGTCTGTGCAGCGCCATGTAAAAGCGCCCATGTGGTGTTAAGTATGCGTGTAGTGTCACATAAAAGCACCCATGTGGTGTCACATAAACGTGCCTGTGTGGCACCATGAAAAGCATGCATGTGGTGCATGTAAAAGCACCTGTGCATGCCATGTAAAAGAGCATGTGTTGTGTCACACAAATACATCCATGTGGTGTCATGTAAAAGCACCCAGGTGGTTCCACATAATAGTGCCCATGTGGCGCCATGTAAAAGTACCTGTGCAGTATCATGTAAAAGAGCCTGTCTTGTGTCACATAAAAGCATCCATGTGGTGTCATGTAAAAGCACCCACGTGGTGCCACATGATAGTTCCCATGTGGTGCAATGCAAAAGAGCCTCTGCTGTGTCTCATAAAAGCATCCATGTGGTGTCATGTAAAAGCAGCCATGTGGTGCCACATAAAAGCATTCATGTGGTGCCATGTAAAAGCGCCCATGCAATTCCACATAAAGGCACATGACACACTCTGTAAAATGGTTGGCATTAGGAAGGGCATTCAGCCATAGAAACCATGCCAAATCAGACTGGGGTCTGGTGCAGCTCCCTAGCTCCCCAGCTTTGGTCAAACCATCCAACCCATGCCAACATGGACATCAGACATTAAATAATGATTCTGATTCTGATGATGAGGATGATGATGGTGGTGGTGGTGGTGATGGTGATGATGATGATGATGATGATGATGATGATGATGATGATGATGATGATGATGATAATGATGGTGGTGGTGGTGGTGGTGGCAATGACACAAGGTCCAAAATTTTGTGGGCGGGAACTAATCAATTCCACCAACCTCAGAGTTCAACTAGTACTTATTCCATTGACTCTGAAAAGATGGAAGGTAAAAGTCAACCTTGGCAAAAGCAGGAAGAAATGTCACTTAGCATTTTTGTCTGATGTGCTAACAATTCTGCTAGCTCAATGCTTCCTGCTAAACTAACATAGCTTGTAATAGTTATGTAATCATAATAATAATAATAATAATAATGATAATAATAATAATAAAAATGATAATAATAATAATATAATAATAATAATAATAATCTTTTTTTGTTGACCGCAAGAGATCATGCATATAATACAAACATGTCAAACATATCAAAGAAAAGGATTTCAAAATACATGGGAAAACACACACACACACACACACACACACAAATACACACACACATCTATACATGTATGTGTGTGTGAGTGTGTGTGTTTGTGTGTGTTCTGAATAGGATGCATTTTATGATGTCACAACAAGGATCTCTCTCTCTGTTGGTTTTGTGTGTCCTGATTTTTCATGCTGTGTGTCTCAGCCAACAGCACCAATGTGGTTGAGTAACCCTCGTCCTCCATCAAGAGGAAAGCTCCAAAATATTGGGTCTCGTAATACAGCAATGGCCAGCCAAGCTGACCCTGCAATGAGCAACACTAATAGAAATGTATATAATGTGTCCATAAATCTTCTCTTTGGTTTTTGAGGGGTTCTGAAGCAAAAACTAATTGCAATGTATTAAAACAGGTTAAAGCAGTGAACTGGCAGAACTGTTAGCATACTGGCAAAATGCTTAGAAGTATTTCATCTGCCATTATGATCTGAGTTCAAATTCCACCGAGGTTGACTTTGCCTTTCATTTTTTCAGGGTTGGTAAATTAAGTACCAGTTGTGTACTGGGGTCGATTTAATCGACTGGCCCCTCCCCCAAAATTTCGGGCCTTGTGCCTAGAATAGAAAAGAATTGTTAATATGCCAGCAAAATGCGTAGATGTATTTCCTCTGCATTACGATCTGAGTTCAAATTCCACCGAGGTTGACTTTGCCTTTCATCCTTTTGGGGTTGATAAATCAAGTACCAGTTGTGTACTGGGGTCGATCTAATCGACTGGCCCCCTCCCCCGAAATTTTGGGCCTTGTGCCTAGAGTATAAAAAAATTGTTAACATCTTGGCAGAATACTTAGAAGTATTTCATCTGTCTTTACGATCTGAGTTCAAATTCTGCTGAGGTTCAATGTGTCTTTTATCTTTTTGGAGTTGATAAAATTACAAGCTGAGCAGTGGGGTTGATATATTTGACTTACCTTCCCTCTTGAAATTGCTGGCCTTGTGCTAAAATTAGAAACAAATATGTCAAAACAGGTTAAAAATATGATACATTAAATAAGCTAAGGCATGGTTAGAGCAGCGGACTTGCAGTCGAGGGATCGCGGGTTCGAATCTCAGACTGGGTGATGTGTGTGTTTATGAGTGAAACACCTAAGTTCCATGCAGCTCTGGCAGAAGGTAATGGTGAACTTCTGCTGACTCATTCGCCACAACTTTCCTCCTGCGATGGACCGGCGTTCTGTCCAGGTGGGGAGCCTATACGCCAAGGAAACCGGGAGACCGGCGCTTATGAGCCAGGCATGGCTTGAGAAGGGACAAACGAATAAGCTAAGGCAGCCCAACCACATAGATGTGAGAAGCCGTATAGATAGGATCTAGACATTCCACAACTCTGATCACCTTCTGCAAATTAGGTTCTTTGACACTACTTGGGAGAATCTTTGATCGTAGCCAAACCAAAAAGCCTTTCATGTCCTCCAGATGGTGCTCCTTTTGCTGTTAATATAACATTGGAAGGCAGCAAGCTGGCAGAAACGTTAGTACACCAGTATTTAACTGGTATTTATTTTACTATCATCCAGACTTAATCTGTTGTCTGGTTTAACACTGCCAACTGGGCCCCTGAGAATTAACAGCAGAGTCCACTTTGTTGCAAGTATTCTGGTTTATAGACCCCTTCCTGTTTCTTTTCTTTCCAACTTCAGTGGCCCTGTAATAAAATGGTAAAGGGCGTAGCTTTCCCTACTGACTAAAAAATAAAAAAAAAATACAAAATGGAAGGGTGAATGGTAAAAGTTGACCTCACTGAGATTTGAACCCAAAATATAAAGGAATATGACTAAATATTTTATCAGTTGATCCCGAAAGGATTAAAAGCAAAAGTCCATCCGATGAGATTTGGATTCAGGACATGCTTACATCAAACTAAGTAAAATCAGAGTTGTGGCCAGTGCTGGTGACACATAAAAGGCACATGTGCCACTGACGCATAAACTGTGCCCGGTACACTCTGTGAAGTGGTTGGCATGTTAGGAAAGGCATCCAGCCATAGAAACCAAGCCAAGACAGACTGAAGCCCGGTGCAGCTCTCTGGCCAACCAGTTCTAATCAAACCATCAAACCTATGCCAACATGGAAAACAGACACTAAACGATGATGATGATGATGATGATGGTGGCGGTGGTGGTGGTGGTGATGATGATGATGATGATGATGATGATATGCAAGCAAAAAAAAACCAAATAATTACTGCACAGCAGTATACTGCTGTTTCTGACAACTTCGTTAAATTTATAGGATTTTGTAATGCAACAGTTATTTTCTTGATATTTTCGTTTTGCTGTTAAAGAGATGCAAATATATTGAGTTCATTACGCAATATAAATACATAGATTATCTCAAGTAACTGACATGTTATATCATTATCTTTATTAATATTTATTATATCAATATTTTATATCATTAATATACAGTATCATCAAGGCGGAAAGCTGGTTTAGCGGCATTTCATCTATCTTTACATTCTGGGTTCAAATTCTGCCAAGGGCGACTTTGCCTTTCATCCTTTTGGGGTCGATAAAATAAGAATCAGTTGAGTGCTGGGGTCAATGTAATTGACTTACCCACTTTCCGCATTCAGTCCCACTGCATGGCACCTTGGGCAAGTGTCTTCTACTATAACCTCAGACCGACCAAAGCCTTGTGAGTAGATTTGGTAGACAGAAACTGAAAGAAGCCCATCGTATATATGTATATATATATATATATATATATATATATATATGAGAATAGAGTAAAGTTTATTGTAGAGATTGAGTTGGTTGGGACGTCATCATACTCACCTACATAATTACCTACATACATAAATGCATACATACACACATACATACATACATACATACATACATACATAAATACATACAAGCATGCATACGTATATACATACATACATTCATGCATCCATACAAGCATGCATATGTACGTACATACATACATACATACATACATACATACATACATAATGCATACATACATACATACATACATGGTAGGTATATTAAAAGAGATAAACTATTCCTTGTTAATTATTTACATTATTTACATTATTTACATTTGATGGTTATTTGTCCTCATCTTGTTTGTTGTTACCTCCAGCCTTCATCAGGTGTCTTGGGGAAATTTTGAACCTAAGGTATTTCTTGATATTGTTATTATTATTATTATCATTATTATTATTATTATTATTATTATTATTATTAAGGTCATTGCCTGGAATCGAACTCGGAATCTTGGGGTTAGTAGCCTGTGCTCTTAAACACTACATCATATGCCCGTAGGCAATTATGGAGTGAATTTTAGGGCTTATAAATCTAATATTTTCCTATCCTTCCTTAATAATAATAATAATAATAATAATAATAATAATAATAATAATAATAGTAATAATAATAATAAGAGTAACATTGAAAAATACCTTAGGAATGAGAACCCAGGTTCTAAATTTCCCCAAAACACCTGATGAAGGCTGGAGAGTATATCAGCCAAAATATTGTGTTAACAACAAACAAGATGAGGACAAATATCCATCAAATGTAAATAATGTAAATAATGTACATAATTCTTCATCTCTTAATTATAGAACTGTACTCCTTGTTAACTTAAATATAATACTTTGTGCTGAATCCAAGTTCCCAATCATTAGTCTTTAATCTTAATGTTTCTTTTTCACTTGTCTACATCACTCGACATTATTCTACTTGATCAATGGCATCAACTCTCATTAATATCTTGCAGTATTTCTTTTTTTCTTCCTGCTATTTGTTTCCCTGAATTCTTCCGCTGCAACGCAGAATATTTCTTGGTCAGACACAGTACCTTTCGATTTGTTAACATTTGCTAATGCTGCTTCTTTGTTTGTTGAGCGAAGCGGTCTTCGTGCCAGAGTGTAGTGGGAGAAGTCTGAAACATGGTCCTTTGCTATTTGTAAGACCCGCAGAAGATAAAGCAGGTCAACCCGCCGACACCGAGAGCATCAACAGATGGATGAATGCGCATCCAGTCTCAGCGGTTGTGTAAGAAGTCGGGGACAAGAAACAGGAAGAAAGAGTGAGAGAAAGTTGGAGCGAAAGAGTACAACAGGGGTCGCCACCACTCCCTGCCAGAGCCTCGTGGAGCTTTAGGTGTTTTTGCTCAATAAACACACACAACGCCAGGTCTGGGAATTGAAACTGCGATCCTCCGACTGCAAGTCCGCTGCCCTAACCACTGGGCCATTGCGCCTCCACTTGCTAATGCTGCCGATAAACTAGCCATTATAAACAATATCCTGAAGAAAAATGTATCAAGCTAAATGGATGCATTCATCCAGAACCATCTTGAGGTGTTCAGTGGAGTTTCTCAACAGCTTTCCTGTCAGCTTTTATTATCTTCTTATATATACTTTGATTACTATTCATCATCATCGTTTAACGTCCACTTTCCATGCTAGCATGGGTTGGACGATTTTGACTGAGGGCTGGCAAACCAGATGGCTGCACCAGGCTTCAATCTTGATCTGGCAGAGTTTCTACAGCTGGATGCCCTTCCTAACGCCAACCACTCCGAGAGTGTAGTGGGTGCTTTTTACGTGCCACCGGCACGGGGGCCAGTCAGGCGATGTTGGTAATGAACCCACTCGAATGGTGCCCTTTTATGTGCCATGGAACAGGGGTCAGTCAAATGGTACTGGCAACCACATCGCTCGAATCTTTTTACACATGCTACCGGCACAGGTGCCAGTAAGTTGGTTACGATCGCGCTTGAATGGTGCCCTTTTACATGCCAGTGCACGGGGGCCAGTCAGGCAGTACTGGCAATGACCTCGCTCGAATATTTCTACACATGCCAGCGGCACAGGTGCCTTTACACATGCCACCGTCATATCTTCCAGTATTACTTTTTTTCTTACTACTGTTTGTTTCACTGAATTCTTCCGCTACAACGCAGTATATTTCTTGGTCAGACACAGTACCTTTCAATTTGTTAACATTTGTTAAAGCTGCCGATAAACTAGCCATTATAAACAATATCCTGAAGAAAAATCTATTGAGTTAAATGGATGCATTCATCCAGAACCATCTTGAGGTGTTCAGTGGAGTTTCTCAATAGATTTCCTGTCAGCTTTTATTATCTTCTTATATTATATGCTTTAATTACTATTGATTTTTAAAAGTTGATTCTGGCCAGGTTACTATGAAACACACTTTGGAAACACTTCCACCTGCTTTGTACTGTTCGTTTTTATGTATTTACAATTGGTCTTTTGTGAAGTGAGGGAATTCGTTATGATTATTCATTTATCTGTTTGTGATACATCAGACACACCAAAGAGGAAGCCTCTGTATGGTAGCCTTAACCTGCTACACCATTGCTGTCATCATCATCATTATCATCATCGTCATTGTCGTCGTCGTCATCATCATCATCGTCATCATCATCGTCATCATCATCATCATCGTCATCGTCATCATCATTGTCATCGTTATCGTTGTCATCATCATCATCATCATCATTGTCATCATCATCATTGTCGTCGTCATCATCATCGTCATCGTCATCATCATCATCATCATCGTCGTTGTCGTCATCATCATCATCATCATCGTCATTGTCATTTTCATCGTCATTGTCATCGTCATCGTCATCTTCATCATCATCATCATCATCAGCGTCATCATCATCATCATCGCTGCTGCCACCACCACCACCAATACCTATTTCTTTACTACCCACAAGGGCTAAACACAGGGGGGACAAACAAGGACAGACAAACGGATTAAGTCGATTACATCGACCCCAGTGCGTAACAGGTACTTATTTAATCGACCCTGAAAGGATGAAAGTCAAAGTCGGCCTTGGCGGAATTTGAACTCAGAATGTAACAGCAGATGAAATACCGCTAAGCATTTCGTCCGGCGTGCTAATGATTCTGTCAGCTCACCACCATTTAATGTCCATATTCCATGCTGGCATAGGTTGTATGGTTTGACAGGATCCAATGAGTCTGTAGGAAGTGAGGTCGGCACTGGATGGGTACCTCACAATTCCTTACATAGTCGTGGAAAGGAAACTAGTGGGAACAAGAATCTCCGAACAAACAACAATATTTTTCTGTCTGTACAAGTGTTACATCTCTGGACAATCAGTAGCCAGGTCACCTTGGTGTGGAAACAGCAGAGTCAGTTTAATCACAATTGTGAAGGCATTCTTCTCAGATTCACCAAAGTCGTGAATCGCCTTCAGAATTCCAGACGCACGGTGCTGGTCAAGTTGTGTCTGGCTTGGTCGGCAGCAAGGGCAAAGAGAGAGAATATGGCAGTTAAGCCAAGGTGCTGCTGATGACTGCACATGCGCATAAGGGGCTTCTGGCAGGCCTTCCAGAAGACTAACCCCTGTGCATGCGTGGATGAAAATCCCAAAATGGCGTCTGGAACCAGGCGTCACTACAAGTCCAAGGACTGCACCGTGCTCCAATGTCTATTTTGGAATGGTTTCTATGGCTTGATGCTTTTCTTAACATCAACCACTTTGCAGCATGTACAGGAAGGCTGCCACATAGTTTGCATGACTATAAACCCCAGGATGGGGGGGGGGCCACTTTATACTAGGATACGAAGGGAGAATGATGGGTGAAAGTATAAGAGAAGGGGCCAGAGCAGAACAGATTTCTCAAATTTTAGAAAGGAGAAGATGAGATTGATTGAATGGAGCCAAAGAGCAATGGGCAAGAGGAAGTGAGAGAGTAGAGATGACTGACAGTTCTGAGCAGCAGAATAACAATGATGAAACAGTAGACAGGAGAAGGGCAATAGAGAGATGATGTTGGATAGGATGCAGGAGCAGATGGGGAAGGGAAAAGCAGGCATAATGTATGAGGATGGTGGGAAATGTATGTGTGTGGGGAGAAGGATAGTTGTTGAGGCAGATTTTCTAGGGTTGGATGTCGCATATATATATATACAGTGAAGGTGTGAAGCTTAGTGGTTCGGGCATCGGCTCATGATCGTAAGGTCATGAGTTCAATTCCCGGTGACACATTGTGTCCTTGAGCAAGATACTTCATTTCACGTTGCTCCAGTTCACTCAGCTGGCAAAAATGAGTTGTACCTGTATTTCAAAGGGTCAGCCTTGTCACACTTTGTGTCACGCTGAATATCCCGGAGAACTACATTAAGGGTACACGTGTCTGTGGAGTGCTCAGCCATTTGCACGTTAATTTCATGAGCAATCTTGGCCGTTTGCCAGCCTCCTCTGGCCCCTGTGCCGGTGGCATGTAAAAAGCACCCATGACACTCACGGAGTGGTTAGCGTTAGGAAGGGCATCCAGCTGTAGAAACACTGCCAGATAAGACTGGAGCCTGGTGCAGCCTCCTGGCTTCCCAGACCCTGGTCGAACCGTCCAACCCATGCTAGCATGGAAAATGGACGTTAAACGATGATGATGACAATGATGATTATGATGATGATGATGATGATGATGATGATATATGGGGAAAAACAAGGAGAAGGACGTGGAGAATAAATTAATGTAATTACTGATTTATTTGCATGTTGTAGAAAGATGATTTTTTTTTAATCGGAATACCTTGGATTATATAACCCTTAATGAGGACTTAACTTCCTCGAACTAACTATATACATACTACATGCACAATGAAAATCAAAATCAAACCAAATCAAAATAGATGAACATCAATGGAATTTGTATCTTTGTGGTACCAGTGCCGGTGGCACATAAGAAAACCATCCGAACGTGGCCGTAGCCAGTACCGCATCGACTGGCCTCCGTGCTGTGGGCACATAACAAACACCATCCGATCGTGGCCGTTCGCCAGCCTCGTCTGGCGCCTGTGTCGGTGGCACATAAAAAACACCATCCGAGCGTGGCCATCTGTCAGCCTCGTCTGGCACCTGTGTCGGTGGCACATAAAAAACACCATCCGAGTGTGGCCGTTCGCCAGCCTCGTCTGGCACCTGTGTCGGTGGCACATAAAATCACCCACTACACTCTCGGAGTGGTTGGCATTAGGAAGGGCATCCAGCTGTAGAAACACTGCCAGATCCGACTGGCCTGGTGCAGCCTTCGGGCTCTCCAGACCCCAGTTGAACCGTCCAACCCATGCTAGCATGGAAAGCGGACGTTAATGATGATGATGATATGAATATATAATATATATATATATATATATATATAGTATATATATATATATATATATATATATATATATTATATATATAATATATATATATATATATAATATATATGATATATATATATTATAATATAGTATATATATAGTTAATCCAAACAGAGAAAGCACAAAAAAACACAACAACGCGAGGATGTGGAACAAATATAGTATTATTGGACGCTCAGGAAAGAAGGAAAGAAGGAGGGTTTAACGTTGCGGTCACATTTTTGTATATATATATATATATTATATTAGGGAAGGTTTACGAAAATAAACAAAAGACGAAGGCAGGTGAGTACAAACAAACACAATGTATTGTATAGCGCTCAGGAATAGAAATATAAAAATACTTTTACGTTTCGAGCCTACGCTCTTCGACAGAAAGATACACAGAAAAGAAACAAGGAGAGAAACAAGGAGAGAAAAAATGCCTGCAGAGCTATGCATACATACAGTAGACAGGAGAAGGACAGGAGGGAGATGATGCTGGATAGGATACAGGAGTGGCTGGGGAAGGGAAAAGCAGGCATAGTCTATGAGGAGGGTGCGAGATGTATGGTGTGTGTGTGTGGGGGGGGGGCTGAAAGGATAGTTGTTGACTCATAAAAAAATGAAGTTTATATTGAATAATATCATCCTACATACTTCTAAAATGGTGGAATGGTCAAGGCCGGATTGTCTTTAATTAGTGGTCTGCTCACCACCACTATCAACAACAACATAAACAGTAACATGTTAAAAGTCAATTATTACTGTCGTAATAATTAATTAATAAACCGATAAACGGTGATTAGAAATGTGCTTTGTCTGTCTTCATTATCAAGTTTAATAGCAATAATTGCTTTGAAAATAATACTGCAAGTTCATGGCATTGGAAATGGATGCGTTTTATGTGAGAACTTGATCCATAGGGAATCAGTTTTATGACCTTGGTACACGTGTGTGTATGTGTGCGTGCGTGTGTGTATGCGTGTGTGTGTGTGTGCGTGCGTGTGTGTATGCGTGTGCGTGAGTATATCCGGGTATGTGTACACACACTCGCATACATAATGTAAAATTGCTTTCGTTATAACTGAACATAGAAACAAGCATTAATATATGTACATACATACACAACACGTACACACATGCACATGCACACACATACACATATATACATACACACACACATATACACACACATATATACATGCACATATTTAACATCCAGCATGCATACATACATATATACATATATATACATATACATACACACATACATATACACATGCATACATACATATATAATACATACATACATACATATATAATACATACATACATACATTCATACATTTTACATACATACATACATACATACATACATACATACATACATACATACATACATACATATATATACATATATATATATATGGAAAACATGAACTGTTATAAAAAATGCAGGTGAGAATCATTCTCGAAAATGGTAACAAGATAACTATTGTTGAAGATCTCCAAAATCTGCCATTTCTTTATTTATAATTGAATGCATATCAAAAGTAACTTTTCTGTAATGATCTTAAACTGAATCCTAACAATGTATTATGATATCACAGTGGCAGCTGTACAAGAATATAGACAGAAGATAGCAACAGAAGGGTAAATGTGAAAGTTAGTTGTTGAGTCACATTAGAGGAAAAGCTGTCAGAACCAATCAAGATGTCCCTGGAGAACCTGACAAAGGAAGGAATTTAACCCTTTCGTTACTGTATTTATTTTGAGATGCTTTGTGTTTCTTTCAATTACTTTAAATATAACAAAGAATTTAGTAAAATAACTTAGTTATCATTCAGCTGGTGTTAGGAACATAAATTGTGACTAAGGTTTGGTGGAAGATTTTGATTCAGAACTTACGAAAACAAGACATTTGTACTACAGAGCCAGAGCTGGTTTCAGCCAGGTTGATAACAAAAGGGTTAAACGCACCTCTACATTTGGGCAGATGCACATTAGAAGCAATAGGAAGGGTGTGGATTGAAGGAAATTTCGTCTATTATTTCTAGCATATAGAGTGACCACATTGAGGTCTCCTCTTATGTCTTCTGCTGATTCTTAACCCTTTTGTTACCATATTTCTGTTGAGATGCTCTGTGTTTCTTTCAATTAATTTTAAATATAACAAAGAATTTAGTAAAAATAACTTAGTTAGGAACATTACTGACTACTGATTGTCTACTGATTGTCCAGAGATGTAACACCTGTACAGACAGGAAAATAAATGGAAGATTTTAATTAAAATTATTGCCAAAGCCAGTTTCAGCCGGGTTGGTAACGAAAGGGTTAAGGTCACATAGAAGCACTACATTTGCATTAATTTTTGGTATATTTATGGTTATAGGCGTATGAGTGGCTGTGTGGTAAGTAGCTTGCTTACCAACCACATGGTTCTGGGTTCAGTCCCACTGCATGGCACCTTGGGCAAGTGTCTTCTACTAGAGCCTCGGGCCAACCAAAGCCTTGTGAGTGGATTTGGTAGCCGGAAACTGAAAGAAGCCTGTTGTATATATGTATATATATATATATATATACATATATATATAGGTGTAGGGAAAAACAAATGAATTATATGGAAATATTATTTCATATGTTCTCTCACTTTTTTCAGGAATTGTGTATCTAGGATTACATTAATAAATGCATCCTTCCTTTTTCATGAAGGTAGAATATGGTCTGAGGGGAAATTTCTTGTTGATTGAGTGACAGAACAGAGCTTCTCTTGTATTCCATAGTGGATCAGATACAACTTCATAAACAGCAATTTTTTAAAGTTTGAAGTACGTATCCACTTGTATAAGCATTATAGCAGATGTCATTGAAGGTACTTCTTTATCTGTTCATGAACACTTGATATTGTTAGAGTTTATTTGCTAATTTATTGGATACAGTATTGAATATGTTGAAGGATCTTAACAATGGAAATTGAGTGGGTTGGCTGGGTGCTATTAAGGTTGCAAGAGGGTTATATTTGCAATTGAAAGAAGAGAGAAGCATGAAGATCTCCTGTCATTGTAGTGTGTATTACAAGAGGTAATGGAGAAATGTAGCGGAAATGAGCAGAGTGATTATACACCCTTGAATAATACTTGTGTTTAAAGGGTCCTAGTCAAACAAATGCCTCTTCATACACATTAAAATTGAGTAATTTTGGATGGGTAAAAATTTGACTATGTGTGTATGTTATGTCACATGTTCAGATGCCTTCTACTCAACACTACTCTGCTACTAATCTATTCTAGTCTGCTACTCCTGATGTCTAGGCTTCTCTCTCTATATCTACGTATTGGGCTAGCCGACTTCATCGTCTGGGGGCGTCTACACAACAGTGTATAAGCTATGAATACAAATTTGCTACTGCTGCTGTTGCTGTTGCTGTTGAGTGAAGGGTCTTCGTCCCAGAGCTCACAGTGGGAGAAGTCTGAATCGTGCTCCTTGCTATTCGTAAGACCCGCAGAAGAGAGAAAGCAGGTCAACCCCCGACACCGAGAGCATCGACGGATGGATGAATGCACATCCAGGCTCAGCGGTTGTGTAGGAAGTCGGAGACAAGAAACAGGAAGAAAGAGTGAGAGAAAGTTGGGGCGAAAGAGTATAACAGGGGTCGCCACCACCCGCTGCTGGAGCCTCGTGGAGCTTTAGGTGTTTTCGCTCAATAAACACACACAACGCCTGGTCTGGGAATCGAAACCGCGATCCTCCGACCGCGAGTCAGCTGCTCTAACCACTGGGCCATTGCGCCTCCACTGCTGCTGCTGCTGGTGTTTGATTGTATTTCTAGGAAGAGTACATTATCTTACAGTGTCTCAGTTCACCTTATTGTAAACAGGAAGCAGATCCCTGGGGAATGTTATATGTAACAGGCTGACAATCTATTCAGAGAAAAGTTTACCTTTACTTCAATGTGGTAGTATAGTGAGAAAACTTATACTGTAAATTCTCGAGTATAATCCGCATTTTTTCCCCAAAATTTAAAGGTCAAAATCCCTAGTGCATACTATATACGAGGTTAAAAATGAAAATTATTTTCTAAGCAATGTCCGAGTCTCTATTTGCTGTCTGGCAATGTTTATTCAGATGCATTTTGTGATGTTGGGGGTAAAAAATACCTTAAGCTAAGCCTGAAAGCAATGAAGTCATAAAAGAATCATCCATAACTTGCAGTAAGCAACATTTATTAAAAATAAAAGTATTCAGAACACAGATTAACATGTAACAAAACAATTTGCAAACATATTTACATTCCCATATAACAGTTAAGAACATCACCATTATTGTATTACACACACATGGAAGTGTTTATTCGACAAGGTTCTGCTGGCTTAATTACACATGACTCAAGTTAGAGAAGGGGTGCGTATTATACACAAGGTTTAGGTTTTTCAGAGGTACAGCCCCCTAAAAATCCTCTGTGTATTATACTCAAGGGTGGGCTATACTCGAAGATCTACGGTAATTAACCTTTAGCATGCTGTAGATGTATCATGTAGCCATATGAGTTTTCTCCCCTCTCAGTGTGATACAATGCACCTGCAGCTACGGAGAAGAAAACTCATACTAGGCCATAATGTGGCTAAGTGCACCAAAGATTAATAAATATTATAGTGTTGAGCTTAAATCTTCCCATTGGTCAGATAAAGGCAACAAGAAAATCACTCCAATGTTATTCTCCCTTTATTTTCTACGGTAATGAGACAGCTTTAGTGGTGTTCCTATCACCAGATGTCAGCATTGGTCCTTAAAAAGTCACCATAAAAAAGGGAACAGAGCATTTGGCAAATTATCTGAACTATATTTTTTTTAGATAGAACTGAGAAATATATTATAGGGAAATATTTAGACAAAGTTAAATGTAAGAGTTCTGGCATTTGTTTAATTAGAACTACATGGATTGTGGGATTTGCAAAAGAAGGATCTAAAAAATTGTTTGAGATAGAAAGGGGTCCAACTCCAATAGAAAGATAAACATTTGTTGTCTCAATGGTCTTGTGGGTAAAGACATGGACACAGCAATACACAAACCTCTTTAACAAAGGTTCAATCCTTGTAAAAGTACTCAAATTTTCTCCTCGGTAGTATAGTGGTAAGTATCCCCCGCCTGTCACGCGGGAAACCGGGGTTCGATTCCCCGCCGGGGAGGCTAGTATTGACCGATAGAATAAGTACTGGGCTTACAAAAAATAAGTCCCGGGGTCGAGTTGCTCAATTAAAGGCAGTGCTCCAGCATGGCCGCAGTCAAATGACTGAAACAAGTAAAAGAGAAAAGAGAAAGAGAAAGAGATTTAGGCAAAATTCTTCAGATTACTAATAAAAATTGCAGAGGCAAATATTTTCCAATGGTAAAGATCCTTCATATTGGTTTTTATTAGGTAACCGTTGTCATTACTGTTTAAACCAATTTAAGGTTCTAAAGTATTTGACTGGTATTTCTAGCTGTGAAGTGTTGTATTTGTTATCCAACCTGCTGCCCTAAAATTGAAGACATGAGATATGTGGCATCCCTTTTTACAAACAGTCTGTGGTTTGTCTAGTAGAAGGCGATTTGGCTGTTATAAGCTATCAGTTGAAAGAGTTACATACAAGTTCCTTCATTCACCATTCTTTGTTCAGTGTTGTAAAAGCAGCTGCAATTCAGAACGAGATTGTTGGGCACAGCTGTTGGGATGCTGAAGATTTGGCACAGCTGACTAAACATTCAGCCTGTTTTGGCAACGGAACTTTTTGGGAGAAGCGGCAAGCACACACACACACACCACACACACACACACACACACACACACACACACACACACACGCTCATACACACACACTCACACACATGCACACACATGCATCTGTAGAAATCTAGACATAGGCACAGGAGTGGCTGTGTGGTAAGTAGCTTGCTTACGAACCACATGGTTCCGGGTTCAGTCCCACTGCGTGGCACCTTGGACAAGTGTCTTTTACTATAGCCTTGGGCTGACCAAAGCCTCATGAGTGGATTTGGTAGATGGAAACTGAAAGAAGCCCATCGCATATATATATATATGTATGTGTGTGTGTATATGTTTGTGTGTCTGTGTTTGTCCCCACCAAACATCGCTTGACAACTGATGCTGGTGTGTTTACGTCCCCATAATTTAGCGGTTCAGCAAAAGAGACCGATAGAATAAGTACTAGGCTTACAAAGAATAAGTCCTGGGGTCGATTTGCACGACTAAAAGGTGGTGCTCCAGCATGGCCACAGTCAAATGACTGAAACAAGTAAAAGAGTAAAAAGAGTAAAGAGTATAACAGACAAAAATAGTGAGAGAGAAAACCATTACAATCGTTAACTGAACATAATTAACGTAAGCCTTCTCTCTTTCTTCACATGCATAAACCGAGACGGGGTGTGGAAAGAATGGGGGAAACATTAAAAGACCAAATGGTTGGCACCAAAACATTTGTTTCAAAACGTCTTATACCTGCTGCAATTGATGTGATAAAATCACTTTGAGGAGCTTGGTTGCAAAGGTTCTAGAGAATACATGATGAAGTAGGACATATCCAAAGAAAAAAAGAAAATGGTTAATGTCATATGTCTATAAATATCAAAGAGAGCTATCCGGCCACCACAAGGAGATAGCATAACATTGTCAAAAGGTCTGACCGATTGACGAATACAGTCGTGATAGGAAAGATGGGCATTGTGAAAAATTGTGTGTTGTGACCATGCAGCAACAAAGATATCATCATCATCATCATCACTACCACCACCACCACCACCACCACCACCACCACCATCATCATCATCATAATCATCACCATCATCATCATCATCATCATCATCACCACCACCACCACCACACCACCATCATCATCATCATCATAATCATCACCATCATCATCATCATCATCATCACCACCACCACCACCACACCACCACCACCATCATCATCATAATCATCACCATCATCATCATCATCATCATCATCACCACCACCACCACCACCATCATCATCATCATAATCATCACCATCATCATCATCATCACCATCACCACCACCACCACCACCACCATCATCATCATCATCATTTAATGTTTACCTTTTCACATTGAATAAATATGTAAATTGGCATTACATGTGGACTGAAAAATGTCTGCTGTATTTCACTCTTGTACCTTGAGGGTGTATCCTGATACCTCATCTCCACCATCATTTGTCCCTTTCCTGCAGGGGTAACCATGTTCTTGTCCCTCTTTCATACTTAAGTCTCTCAACACTTGGCACAAAGCCACTTCCCTCAATATTGCAGGAAACTCGTTTTGCAGGTTATTAGGCTACCTCTTTAGTGCTGGTGCCACAAAAAATAGCACTCAGTACACACTACAAAGTGGTAAGTGTTAGGAAGGGTATCCAACTGTAGAAATCTTACCAAAGCTGCAGACTGGAAACTGATGTTGCCCTAAGGCTCGTCATATTCTGTAAAACTATCCAACTCATGCCAGCATGGAATACAGACATTAAATGATGATAATAACAACAACAATGATGACAATTTCAATGGAAATGTAACAAAGGCATTTTATTTATTCAAAGATATTTTATTAATGATTACCTTAAAACATAAGTAATAATAAGTAGCAGTATAGCATGGCGTTGCTCGGGTTTGTTTTTACTTTTTGACCCTTCAGAATTGGAATTTTTGAAAAGTAAAAATTTTGCATTATGTAGCTTGTTATACTCTTTAAGTGAACATTTTCCTGGTTTAAATACACCGAAAAATGGTGACACAGCAGTAAAAAAATCGTAAAAAATAGGGATTTTCATAGAAAAAAAGCACCTTTTTTACGTAAATAATTTTTGGTGTTAACATGGTCCAATTTGAATTTTTTCTTCTACGGAATGAAGAGCAAGCCTTCTTCTATCATCCTTTCAATTTTGGTCAACTTGCGCTGCAGGGTCTCGGAGGAGATACTGTTAGTTGAAGGCTACCAAACCTGCCATACACAGACAACTTCAGCTTTATACATATATAGATTGAATAAAAAAGAATAATAAATTCAAATATTTCTAATAAAATACAGAACAATGTGTTAAGAGTTGGAAAATATGTTAAACGTATGATTTAATAGTAATTTCCTCCTTCATATATCTCTAATGCCGGAATTGATAAAATATATACACCATGAGAACGTTGCTAAGTTTCTGTCGAGTGTCTTGATTAGACTTGAAGTAAAAATATCTTTGCAAATTAAAAGCCTTATGAATAGCAACCAACTTTAATCAGGTGACCCAAGACATTATATCTGGGGTGGTCTCCCGATATTATTTGATAAATTCTCCTCAGTAATCTCTCAATATATAAAGCTGAAGTTGTCTGTGTGTGGCAGGTTTGGTGACCCCAGTACTTATTGTTTCAAAGTCTGGTATTTATTCTATCACTCTCTTTTGCTGAACTACAGAATTATAGGGACATAAACAAACCAGCACTGGTTGTTATAATGATGTAGTGAAGGTGGGGGCTCAAAGACAGACACAAACATATACACACACACATATGTATGTATGTATGTATGTATGTATGTATGTATGTATGTATGTATGTATGTGTGTATGCATGTGTGTGTGTAGATTCTTTTATTTTTCACTTTTGGTCATTTGACTGTGGCCATGCTGGAGCACTGCCCAAAAGGGTTTTAGTCAAAGAAATCAACTCCAGGACTTATTCTTTGTAAGCCTAGTACTTATTCTAGTGGTCTCTTTTGCTGAACTGCTAAGTTACACACCAAAATCAGTTGTCAAGTGATGGTGATGGGGTTTAGACACAGCCACAAAGACACGCACACATGTATATAAATGACAGGCTTCTTTCAGTTTCCGCCTACCAAATCCACTCACAAGGCTTTAGTCAGCCTGAGGCTATGCTAGAAGACATTTGCCCAAGGTACCATACAGGCAGACTGAACCCAGAACCATGTGTTTGGGAAGCAAGCTACTTACCACACAGCCATGCCTGTAGCTTTCACACAGTTTCTTATTTCTTTATTGCCCACAAGGAGCTAAACATAGAGGGGACAAACAAGGACAGACAAAGGGATTAAGTCGATTACATCGACCCCAGTGCATAACTGGTACTTAATTTATTGACCCCGAAAAGATGAGAGGTAAAGTCGACCTCGGTAGATGAAATACCACTAAGCATTTCGCCCGGTGCGCTAACGTTTCTTATTTCTTTATTGCCCACAAGGGGCTAAACATAGAGGGGACAAACACGGACAAACAAAGGAATTAAGTCAATTACATCGACCACAGTGTGTATCTGGTACTTAATTTATTGACCCTGAAAGGATGAGAGGCAAAGTTGACCTCGGCGGAATTTGAACTCAGAACGTAACGGCAGATGAAATACCGCTAAGCATTTTGCCTGATGTGCTAACGTCTCTGCCAGCTTGCCGCCTTCTTACCACAAAGTCATGCCTGTGGTATGAAGCAAGCTTCTTACGACACAGCCATGCTTGTAGCTTTCATACAGTTTCTGCTCACCTAATTCACTCACAAGGCATTGATGGGCCTAGGGCTACAGTAAAAAAACACTTGCCCAAGGTGTCACATGGTGAGACTGAACCCCAAACCCCATGGTTGCAAGATAAGTCTCTTAATCACCCAGCAACACCTACACTGGTTGTTTTCATTTGCTTTTTTCTTTGTATAATTTCTTTTTGGGTTTATAACAATAAACAGTTTTATTGAAAGATCGAAATAGTTTTATTGTCTTAAATATTCAGTATTTGAAGAAGATCTCATTTATGGAAGTAAATATTTGATATTGATCTATGACATCAACACCAAGCTTAAAATTATTGAAATAAAAAATAAAGGGTGAGATTTCACACGTCTGTTTGGTTAGCCAAATCAATAATTCTGAAGATCTCATTTATTACTGTTTTTTTTTAATTAGTGAATTTGATTAATATTATAGTTAGATGCTTATATTGTAAACTAATTAAATTTTGTGCAAATATTAAAAAAAAGTGATTAATGAAAGTATATAAATATTCAAATATTTTTTTCTTAATGTTGTGGCTTAGAGACAGAGTTTTTTGTAACTACTGCGAGCCAGACAAAATAATAATCTATCTGAAAATAAATTTTTTAACAAAATTCTGAATAAAGAAATATCGATAGCACAGGCATGGCTGTGCAGTGAGAAGCTTGGTAAGAAGTGTGCTAAGTAGCTTGTTTCCCAACCACATGGTTCCGGGTTCAGTCCCACTGTGTGGCACCTTGGGCAAGTGTCTTCTACTATAACCTCTGAATGACCAAAGTCTTGTGAGTGGATTTGGTAGACGGAAACTGAAAGAAGCCCATAATTTGTGTGTGCATGCCTGAGTGTGTGTGTGTCTGTGTGTCTTTGTGTCTGTATTTGTTCCCCCCACCATCTCTTGACAACCAATGTTGGTGTGCTTATGTTCCTGTAACTTAGTGGTTTGGCAAAAGAGATCAATAGAATAAGTACTAGGTTTACAAAGAATAAATCCTGAGAGACTTTGGGCTAGTGTCTTTTACTTTGGCCCTGAGGGAATTTGGTTGGCAGAAACTGATTGGAAGCTAACTGCAAGACATGTGGTATCAGTTTCAATCCCTCTGTAAGGCACCTTGGGAAAGTGTCATCTACTACAGCTCTGAGCTGACCAATGCCTTGTCATTGAATTTAATAAATAAAAACTGTATGGAAACCCATCATGTATATATATATGTAAATGTATGTATGTATATGTGTATGTGTATGTGTGTGTGCGTCTTCGCATTTGTGTTTCTCTTCCTGCCACTTTGTAACCAGTGTTAGTTTATTTACATCCCCATAACATAGTGGTTCAACGAAGGACCATTAGAATAAGTCCTGGGGTCGATTTGAACAACTAAAATCCTTCGAGGTGGTGCCCCAGCATGGCCAGTAAAAGATTAAAAAAATAAGAAGAATAAGTCTTACATATTTCATTGTTTTGCATTTGATAATCCAGGATGCGAGATCAATAGGTCAGATATCAATAAATGATCAAAAACTTACATCATTTTTTACTGCAGCATCCAATGCCTCTCTCTCTCTCTCTCTCTCTCTCTCTCTCTCTCTCTCTCTCTCTCTCTGCCATAATTTATAAAACACATCAAATGGAAAAATTGATTCTGTGGATTCAAATAAGCTCACTGCTTTTTTTCTGAACCTGGTGAAGTGTGCATGTTATCTGTGTGTGTGATATTATATTATACATACAATGTGTGTGTGGGTGTATGTGTGTGTGATATTATATTATACATACAATGTGTGTGTGGGTGTATGTGTGTGTGATATTATATTATACATACAATGTGTGTGTGGGTGTATGTGTGTGTGATATTATATTATACATACAATGTGTGTGTGTGTATGTGTGTGCGTGTGGGTGTATGTGTGTGTGATATTATATTATACATACAATGTGTGTGTGTATGTGTGTGTGTGTGGGTGTATGTGTGTGTGATATTATATTATACATACAATGTGTGTGTGTGTATGTGTGGGTGTATGTGTGTGTGATATTATATTATACATACAATATGTGTGTGTGTATGTATGTGTGTGTGGGTGTATGTGTGTGTGATATTATATTATATATACAATGTGTGTGTGTATGTGTGTGCGTGTGGGTGTATGTGTGTGTGTGTGGGTGTATGTGTGTGTGATATTATATTATATATACAATGTGTGTGTGTGTATGTGTGTGCGTGTGGGTGTATCTGTGTGTGATATTATATTATACATACAATGTGTGTGTATGTGTGTGTGATATTATATTATATATACAATGTGTGTGTGTGTATGTGTGTGCGTGTGGGTGTATGTGTGTGTGATATTATATTATACATACAATGTGTGTGTGTATGTGTGTGTGTGGGTGTATGTGTGTGTGTGTGTGATATTATATTATACATACAATGTGTTGTGTATTGTATTATATTATACATACAATGTGTGTGTGTGGGTGTATGTGTGTGTGATATTATATTATACATATAATGTGTGTGTGTGTATGTGTTTGTGTGTGGGTGTATGTGTGTGTGATATTATATTATACATACAATGTGTGTGTGTGTATGTGTGTGCGTGTGGGTGTATGTGTGTGTAATATTATATTATATATACAATGTGTTGTGTATTGTATTATATTATCCATACAATGTGTGTGTGTGTATGTGTGTGTGTGTATATGTGTGTGCGTGTGGGTGTATGTGTGTGTAATATATTATACATACAATGTGTGTGTGTGATATATCATACATACAATGTGTGTGTGTGTGTGTGTGTATGTGTGTGTGGGTGTATGTGTGTGTGTGATATTATATTATACATACAATGTTTGTGTATATGTTTGACTACATTGAATACTTTATTATATTTTGTCTGTTTATCTAAAAATAAACATTGTTTTCTTCAAACCCCCCCCCTGTTACAGATTTCACTTATCAGACTGCAGCCATGCTAGGTCACCCCCCACCTTCAAGAATTTGGTCAATCATAAGAACCCCAGTATTTATTTCCATTTGGTACTGATCTCTCTGACCTTGACTATGTTAATGAGCTTGTCCCCACAAGTAGAGATATGTTAACCCCACAACTTCTTTTGGAAATAGGAACAGGAAAAGAACAGCAACCTTGTCCAACTAGATTTGCTGGAAGAAGGAAATTTTTGCTGTAAAATTAAACTAGCAGTATCACCCGGCGTTGCTAGGGTTTGCTTCGACCTTTAGAATTGGAATTTTTGAAAAGTAAATATTTTGCATTATGTAGCTTGTTATTCTCTTTAAGTGAACATTTTTCTGGTTGAAATACACCGAAAAATGGCGACACAGCGGTCAAAAAATCGTTAAAAAATAGGGATTTTCATAGAAAAAAAGCACCTTTTTGATGTAAATAATTTTTGGTGTTAACATGGTCCGATTTGAATTTTTTCTTCTACGGAAAGAAGAGCAAGCCTTCTATCATATTCTCAATTTTGGTCAACTTGCGCTGCAGGGTCTCGGGGGAGATAGTGTTAGTTGAAGGCTACCAATCCTGCCATATACAGGCAACTTCAACTTTATATATATGGAGACTAGTCTGGTTGAAAAACACCGAAAAATGGCGACACAGCAGTAAAAAAATCATAAAAAATAGGGATTTTCTTAGAAAAAAAGCACCTTTTTGCTGTAAATAATTTTTGGTGTTAACATGGTCCGATTTAAATTTTTTCTTCTACAGAAGGAAGAGCAAGCCTTCTGCTATCATAATTTCAATTTTGGTCAACTTGCGCTGCAGGGTCTCGGAGGAGATAGTGTTAGTTGAAGGCTACCAAACCTGCCACACGCAGACAACTTCAGCTTTATATATAAAGATAAAGAATCTGAGAACAAGGCAGACCCTACATTTATGGTACAGGAAGATAGTAGTTATGCACAGCAGAAAAATAATAATAATGGACAGCATAAATATGTAAAAATATGATTAGAATTTTTTGGCCACCAGCCAAGATATATATACAAAAAAAATGAGTATTTCTGAAGAATTTTTTTTCATGCTAATTAAGATTTTAATTCAATAATTACATATATAACATGTATTCTCTCTCTCTCTCTTTTTTCTCTTTTACTTGTTTCAGTCATTTGACTGCGGCCATGCTGGAGCACCGCCTTTAATGAGCAACTCGACCCCGGGACTTATTCTTTGTAGGCCCAGTACTTATTCTATCGGTCTCTTTTGCCGAACCGCTAAGTGACGGGGACATAAACACACCAGCATCGGTTGTCAAGCAATGCTAGGGGGACAAACACAGACACACAAACATACACGCACACACATATATATATACATATATACGACGGGCTTCTTTCAGTTTCCGTCTACCAAATCCACTCACGCGGCTTTGGTTGACCCAAGGCTATAGTAGAAGACAGTTGCCCAAGGTGCCACACAGTGGGACTGAACCCAGAACCATATGGTTGGTAAGCAAGCTACTTACCACACAGCCACTCCTGCGCCTATGTATGTATATGATATGAATGTAATAGAAAACCACATTAAAATCTAAATCCAAAACTGAAGAAAACACAAACATGAGCAAAAAAAAGAAAATGAAAGAGAGGAAGAAGGAAATAAAAGACATCAGTTCAACACTAGGTGGATCATCAACTGGTCCCACACCACAAAGTTCAACAGACCCTATTGATGCAAAGCAATGTGCTTGTGACATTACCAAAGGTGATGGTGAGGTTAAGGTGTTGGAACAGCCAAGCATCCTTATGGGCATCCCCTGACACCTTTGTAAGACGAGTCACCAACAATGACAAGAACTTGTGTGGAGGCACATGGCCTAGTGGTTAAAGCACCGGACTTGCGGTCGAGGGATTGTGGGTTCGAATCTCAGACCAGGCGATGTGTGTGTGTTTATGAGCGAAACACCTAAGCTCCACGGGGCTCCAGCAGAAGGTAATGGCGAACTTTTGCTGACTCTTTCGCCACAACTTTCCCTCACTCTTTCCTCCTGCATCTTGCAGGTCACCTGCAACGAACCGGCGTCCAGTCCAGGTGAGGAACCTATACGCCAAGGAAACTGGGAAACCGGTCCTTATGAGCCAGGCATGGCTTGAGAAGGAAAACAGAGTAAAATTGAATATGTGTAGATTTAGTGCCAGAGGAAGGTAAAATTGGTGGAGGCACATAGTCTAGTGGTTAAAGCAGTGGACTTGCCGTCGAGGGATCGTGGTTTCAAATCTCAGACCAGGCGATGTGTGTGTGTGTTTATGAGTGAAACACCTAAGCTCCATGCAGCTCCGGCAGAAGGTAATGGCAAACTTCTGCTGACTCTTTTGCCACAACTTTCTCTCACTCTTTCCTCTTGCATCTTGCAGCTCACCAGCGATGGACCGGCGTCCTGTCCATGTGAGGAACCTATATGCCAAGGAAACCGGGAAACTGGCCCTTATGAGCCAGGAATGGCTCGAGAAGGAACAAACAAGAACTTGTAGTGACGCCTGGTTTCAGACACCATTTTGGGATGTTCATCTGCGCACGTGCAAAGATTAGTGTCTTCCGATAGGCCAGCCGGAAGTCCCTTATGCACACGCGCAGTCATCAGCAGCAGCTAGGCAAGACCCCTATTCTCTCTCTCTCTTTGCTTCCTGCTGTCGACGGATTCAGACACGACCAGACAAAGCTCCGAGCAAAGGCGAACGAAACTTGGCGAGTCATGAAGAATGCTTTCAACAGTTGTGATTTGCATCGTTTTAGCCTTCAAATGACGCCACCCCGCTGGCTGAGCGAGCAGGCCAACAGAAGAAAGAGTGAGAGAAAGTTGTGGCGAAAGAGTACAGCAGGGATCGCCACCCCCCCTTACCAGAGCCTTGTGGAGCTTTAGTTGTTTTCCCTCAATAAACACTCACAATGCCCGGTCTGGGAATCGAAACCGCAATCCTACAACCACGAGTCCGCTGCCCTAACCACTCGGCCATTGTGCCTCCACATATTGTATATATGTGTGTGTGTGTGTATATATATATATATATATATATATATGTGTGTGTGTATCCTGCCACGCAATTCAACAAATCTGTGTAAAGTCACATACAGATCTACTTGTCCAAGGAACTTTATGATTGCACCCTTATTATTTGCAAAAGTAATACATCCACAATCATCACTCATACACAGAAACGAACATGTCAATATAACATGCTTATCAATAGGTAATGGGAAAGTTTACGAAAATAAACAAAAGACGAAGGTAGGTGGAGTACAAACAAAAAAATGTATTAGTATAATGCTCAGGAATAGAAAGAGTCTTTTATGTTTTGAGCCTACGCTCTTCGACAGAAAGATACACAGAAAAAAACAAGGAGAGAAAAAAATGCGTGTAGTAGCTCAGGCTCCAATCAAAACATGAGCATAATTTTTTTTAAATTCATAAAACTGAATGTTGATATATTAATTATTACAATTAAACTGAATATTTGACATTTTAAATAAAAACATATCATTGATCTTGTAGTTCTTTACAGTTATTTATAATTCTGATTCATCTCCACTGCTGTTTTATTTCTTTTTCAACTCGTTAACCTTGTATCACCTTTACAACAAGACACCTGTTCCTACCCTTCTGACATACTTAAACCTTTCAGCCTCCTGGCATAAAGCCTGTCCCCTCAATACTACTCCCCACTCAGCTGCGGGTGTCTTTGTCTTGCGTATTTCTCGGTGACCTCACTGGGGATGATGTCACGTTAAAAGCACCTGGTGCACTCTGTAAAGTGGTTGGCATTAGGAAGGGCAGCATCCAGCTGTAGAAACCACGCCAAAGCAGGCAGTAAAGTCTGATGCAGTCCTCTGACTTCTCCAGCTTCCATCAAACCATCCAACACATGCCAGCATGGAAATCAGACACTAAATAGTGGTGACGACGACAATGATGACGACGACGACGATGATGATGACGATAATGACGACAATGACGATGACAACGATGACAACTATGATGACGTTGATGACGACAATGACGATGACGACGACGACGATGATGACGATGACGACGACAATGACGATGACGATGATGACGACGACGACAATGATGACGATGATGACGACAATGACGATGGCGACGATGATGACGATGACAACGACAATGACGATGACGACGACGACGATGACGATGACGATGACGACGACAATAACGATGACGATGATGACGACGACGACGACAATGATGACAATGACAACGACAATGACGATGACGACGATGACGACGACAACGATATAGTCATGATTCTTTAATTTATTTGCATTCTCACCTCGTATATGTTATGGCTTTGTGGTAATAACTCTTAATGTTGCCACATTTCTGGATGACAGAACATTTATTTCTGCAAAGTAGTGTTGCATTTAAATTTCAACCTATTTCAAATTATGTTTGTTTTTGTATTTTATTTCGTCTTTGTATTTGGTTTGCAAGATTCTTTATCTGAATTCGTGTGTTGAAGCATATTTTATTGTGTCTGGGGAGAATCATTTTCTTTTAGTGCCTTATTAATTTAACACACTCACTGGTCTGATTTCCACTCATTTACTTATTATTTTTGTATTTTGTTTCTTATTAAAGTTAACATTTTCCTAATATGCCATATTTTTTGTTCTACAATATTAAGTTTAATTTATAATTATTTCAATTATTTTATCAATAAATTTTTCAAATTTATGATTATAATCTTGCTTTGTTTTCAATTTCAGGCAAGAGCAGTGGACTAGCCATGTCTGCTGGTTCTTGGGAGGACTCATCAAATTTGACTCATGACAGAGATGAACAGAGTAATCTTGAGCTGGTTAAGAAACGTCCTCCACCTCGACCTTCAGGGCCACCTCCTCGATCTGCTCCTCCAAGACCTGCACCCATCAACTTAAAAGCTACTTCTCGGTCAACTTCTCCTTCTGCTCAACCAACTGCAACTGCTTCAGGAAGCGCATCTCCATCAGTTGGACATCATATAACTTCTGCTAATAAAAAGGCGCATAAAATTATAAGCTCTTTGAAACATAAAGCTGGCCTAAAATCTCCAAAACACTTCATTAAAGATAAGAAGAAGCACAAATCCCCAATACCCTCTCCTTCGAAAGAATTTGTCGATCCAACACTCAGTGATAAAACTGAACGCTCTGAAGAATGGCTGGCCTTACAGCAAATGCTCGACCGAACCAAAGAAACGGTCATAAAAACACAACAGAATTTGAATAGATTAGCATCAAAAGACGAGGGTGATAATCTTGAAGACGACGAAGCATCAGCTTCTGATGGTTCTTGGGCTGGTTTGAGAGCTAATCAAGGAGAATCAGAAGAAATCGATGAAGAAGCATCAAATATTCCGTACTCGAAAGCTTCAAGCTATTACCCTGAAGACTCTACTGAAGAATTAAATGATATTAGTACAAAACCAAAATCTGAAACAGGAGGTAGTGTTCAAGACTTATTAGGGCTTGGGTTGGGAGATTTTGAATCCCCGCCCGAACCGGATGATTGGCTCTCCAGCCATCAATCTCAATTTGAAAAAGACTTTTTAGCAGCAGAAGAAGAAAATTTAACTTTATCCAACAAGAGTGTTACCGATGAATTAGTTGATAGCTTTTTAGGATTAGACCCTTCAACTAGCCTAAAACCTTCCCCGGCTATAAGTCCTGCACTTTCTCCCGTCACCCAACTTGCCCCAGAATCTGAAGCAGACCCATTTGTTGTTCGAAAAATTGTCGATCCATTTGATGTTTCTTCAATTGTTATTAAAACTGAATCAGAATCTGACCCCTTTACTGTTAAATCAGCAGTTGCAACTCCATCTGATCCCTTTGTTGTGACGCATGATCCTTTTGTTACATCTGTTGAGAGTGATATCAAGTCCACTGATCCATTTGCAGTAAAAACAACATCGCCTTCAACAGATCCTTTTGCAGTTTCTAGCGATCCAGTAACTACAACACAGTCCTATAATGTTTTAGAAGATCCATTTTCTGTTAAACCAAGTGCATCTAAAACAGTTCCAGATTCACTTTCTGCAAAACCCCCAACAGAAATATCCTCATCTGATCCTTTTGTTGTTTCTCCTGCATGTACAGAATCATTATTTCTGGGATCAACTTTGGGTAGTTCCACATTGGATACATTAGCTGTTTCACCTGGATTGCCAAGATCTGGTTCTGAATTATTTGCTGACACTTCTGATTTGACACCATCTAATATTGACCCTTTCACTCCAACTAAGGATATTTTTAGCTCAACAGTTGACCCGTTCGCTTCAGCTACAGAGTTCACGAGTTCAACAAGCGATCCTTTTGCATCAACTGCAGAGGTCACTAGCTCAACAGTTGACCCCTTCTCTTCAACTGCAGAGGTCACAAGTGCAACAGCTGATCTCTTCTCTTCAACAGCAGAGGTCACAAGTGCAACAGCTGATCTCTTCTCTTCAACTGCAGAGGTCACAAGTGCAACAGCTGATCTCTTCTCTTCAACTGCAGAGGTCACAAGTGCAACAGCTGATCTCTTCTCTTCAACTGTAGAGGTCACTAGCTCAACAGTTGATCCCTTCTCTTCAACTGCAGAGGTCACAAGTTCAACAGCTGATCTTTTTGCGCCAACTACAGAACTCAGCAGTTTAACAGGTGATCCCTTCACTTCAACTACAGAGCTCACGAGTTCAAAAGTTGACCCTTTTGCATCCCCTGCAGATTTCACTACTTCAAATACTGATCTATTTGGTGAAAACAAAGATGCATTCGAAATAAATCCGAATATACAAGAAACAAGGGCCACTGATTTTGTCTCAGAAAAGACTGAAGAAGCAAACCAGCTTGAAGACTTTTTTGTCGAAAAGACAGAAGATTCAGGAAATAATATTTTCATGAATAATATACCAAAAGATAAAGAATTAGGAGCTGCAGCTGTGGATCCTTTTGCTTCCTCAGAAACATCCTTATTTACTCAACCAAATTTAGAACTTTCTGGTTTTGCCTGCTTCTCAGAATCTGAAGGACTCATTGATCCAGCTGGATCAACAGACACTAGTCTCATTCCAGGTAAAACAGACAAGCTGGCCTCCACACCAGAACCTTATTCAACTATATCGGAACCACTAGATTTTGCTTCAATCGCTCTAGCAATTAAAGCAGTTGAGAAAATTTCAGCAAGTTCTGATCAAAGTAAACCAAGTTCTAGTCCATTCACAACAATATCTGAACCATTAGAGTTTCATACCGATGATACTTCTTATAAATTAGATAAAAAAGCTACAGACTCTTTAGAAGATAGTCCCTTTTGTACTACGTCAGAACCAGTTGATATAGGATCAGTTTCTTTTGTTAAACAGGAAGATTTGCAAATTGCTGATCAATTAGTCTATAAACCCTTGACTTTACAAACTGATCCTTTTAGTACTATTTCAGAACCAGTAGATGTTCATGTAGAATCATCTGAAACTCCTTTTGGCTGGAATGCCTTTTCTGATCAATTTAGCTCTACTTCAGATAGTGATTTGAGCACTAAAATTTCTGCTAATGATCAATCTAGTTTTGCGTTTTGTGAATTAAGTGCTACCCAAGCAGCGCCTGCTGTTCAACCATTTTCAAGTTCACCATTTGAAGCTGACTGGCCAGGTTCAGTCTCAGACTCGGCAGTTAAAACTGACTTAGCTTTCCCAGGGGTAGGAAGTGATTTCGGTTCTGCAAGTATGTCTGTGCCAACATCTGAAGATGCGTTTCCAATGGCAACCGATGCAACTGGTGATATGTTTGCTGCACAACCGACAGACGTAACTATGACAACAATACCAACAACAACAACAACATCAACAAAAGACAGTTCACTGCTGACAATGGAAGTAACAGATTTAGTAGCAAGTAGTGCAGAAACTGATACATCCCTGAAGAAGGCTAGCACTGATTTCTTAATCAGTGACGAAGCTTTCTCAACAACATTTGGTAGTCCGGTTTCTTCAAACACGACCGCTGAAATCCTTGCCCCAGATGTGTCACATGCAAATAAACCTTTTTCACTCATTGATGACAGTTTTGCATCAGCATCACCAATGCTTGACGCTTCAGGAGAAAATGTGCATTCTTTAACTGATCCGTTTGCCGAGGAAATAAAACCAGCTTGCTTCTCAGATTCTGGTTTCCCTACAACAAACTCGGCTTTCCCTATGCTGGAACCATCTGCTGTGCCTACAACAGCACCTTTCTCAGATTCCTCATTTCCTATCTTGGCTCCACAAACAACTCCTGTTCCGAGTTCCTTTTCAGCAATGGATGCACAAGAAGTACCTGATATTTCCAAATCAGAAATCAGTCAGATTAATCCTTTTGACAACATTGATCCGGAAACTTCTATCCACGTTAAAAATCCATTTTCAATGTTCGAGACTATTGAAGATGATTCGCCTTTTGGGCAGTCTGTTGATAACAAAGCTAATAATATGGGTGCATTAATACAACCAGAAATATCTGAAGATATTGCTTCTAAATTAAATGCTTTCCTACAGCCTGAGATTACTCCTGATCCTGCTCCAGTCACCAGTAGCACTAACATTACTAGTTCATCTGGAGAGGGTGCAGATTCAAACGTTAGCTTATTTACAGAATCAAGTGCCAATCCGTTTGTAGATCAAAACGATACTCCAGCTGTTGCCAATGCCGAATTTTTTGATGAAGATTTCTTCAATACAAAAACTGCTGAGAAAATTGCTGAAGGGGATTCAGCGAAGAATGCTTGGGGGGCAATGGAAACTCTTGATAAGGATTCAGCTTTTAACCCTTTCCAAGATGATAACTTTGATGCTGAAAATATCCCCCAAAATGTTCTAGATGACATGGACAGTCAAGAACCGACAAATGAGCAGAAGAACCCATTTTTGTCTAGTGATTTTAATGCAACTGCTATGATGGGAGAGACCACGATTAATCCATTTTTGAGTCAGGTAGAAGAACTTGAAAAAGCACAGAGTTCATTGTCAGACAATCTCAGTATTTTCCTAGGTAAAGGGGAAGATTTGCCAATCGATCCGACTGACTTGCCTATAGATGTTTTTGACCCTTTCAAAACCATTGAGCCTGATGATATTCCAGAAACATCAGGTGCCATGGCCGCCACCCATACAGCAGCTGTCGATTCAAGTGATGATGACAAAGAATCCCCTGATATGGATGATAATAAAGATGCTTTTAAACTGACCATACGAATGAGGGAACCAGTTGAATCTGGGCCATCAGTTGCTCTACCGCCTCCTCCCAAAGTGCCCAAATCTCCGCAAATGGCACCACGTATAAACCCATTTGATCGAGATTCTCCACCGGAAGAAAACTTTGCAAAATTCGAAGTGATGGAGACTGAAGACAAAGTAAAGGAACCAAGAACTGAGACTCAGATGAGTGTTTCTACGACAGAGAGTAGCACACCTGAAGAGGAAGAAAAACACCTTGAACCCCTTGAAAGTTTTAACCCGAAAATGGAAGAGGATGGATGGACATTAATGCTTCGACAGCCAACGAAGAAGAAACTGACCGGTAACCGTTTCTGGAAGACAATTTATGTGAGATTGGTCCAACAAAATGACGGACCCGTTTTGAAACTGTTCAATAGCAAAGATGATAAAGATTCGTTTCAGGAGCTCCCGCTTCAGCCTTGTTACTCTTTGTCTGAAATAGCCCTACAACATTATGATCAATATGGAAAGATACACACATTGAAAATTCAGTATGTTTTCTATCGTGAAAGAGTTGGAATTCGAACCGAAAAGATTACACCAACTTTCGTGAAGAACATGAAACCAAAAGCTAACATGATTTTAGATCATGCTCCGCAGATCTCAGAGCTTCTTAAATTTGGTTCACTAAGTGAACAGACAATTATCACCTTTGTACAAGAGGTGGAAGATGCATTAATGGCAATTGTTGCTCACAGAGAAAAAACATTATCATATCAAAAAGACGAAGTTATTGTTGATGTAATTGATGAATACAGAGCAGAGATTAACACGGCAGGTCACATTGTCGCCCAGAAAGCCAGAGTAAGAATTTTTTGTTTATCGTTTGTAACAGGTATGCCATTTGTAGAACTAGGAGTAAACGACAAACGGCGCAAAGGGAGAGAAGTTGTTGGTCGACACGATATCATACCTATCAAAACAGAAGAATGGATCAAGCCGGAGAATATTCAGTTTCATTGTTCTGCGAAGCCAGAAGAATACGAAAAGGATGGAACCATTAAATTTCATCCACTGGATGCATGTCATTTTGAACTAATGAGGTTCCGTATTCGACTGAGAGACAATAAAGAGTTGCCTTTGATAGTGAGAGTGTTTCGAAGTATCAAAGAAAGACATGTTGAATACCGGTGTGACGTTGTGTGTACCGGTTACCATGCGTATAGTAAAAAACATGGGCAATTTCCCTGTGAAGACATTGAAATAAGATTTCCAATTCCTGATTGCTGGATCTATCTATTTCGTTACGAAAAACGATTCGGCTATGGGTCCTTTAAATCAGCCACCAGAAAACCAGGGAAAATCAAAGGGCTAGAAAGGTTGACAATGATGACACAAAGTGGCACTAATCCAGCTCTTCTGGAAGCCTCTGTAGGCACAGCAAAATATGAAAACGTTTATCATGCAATTGTATGGCGGATTAGTAGATTACCAGAAAGAAATCAAGGTTAGTTTGATTTTTCAACAAATTTTAATATAACTCTCTTTAATTTTTATTTCAGCCTTAATTTCCTTTTATCTAACTCCAAAAATTGTAATTTCCTCTACATTGATTGCACACAATATGATATATTCTAAAATACTTCACCATTTCCCCAATTTCATGTCTATAACATTTTATGATTTGATAGGGAAATATATATATAGGATTATACATCAATCTTTATGGTTGTGTTGAATCAAATATTTATTCCTCTTAAACAATAAAATAACAAATGAAAGCTTCTGTTTATCAGTTTAGTTTCACAGTAACTTTCTCTCCACAGAAGGGAAACTTGAAAGCTGGTTGTTAAATGAGTTCACTTTTAACTTTATTTCAACCTTTATTGCTTCAATTCTATGTCAGGTTAATATCTTGAAAAGATGTGTTGATTAAAGTTTTACATGCAGGGCAAAATCGTTAGGTAATATGACTTAATGATGGAGAAAAACAGATTTTATTTGTTTGAAATGAATCACTAGCTATCAAACAGAACAAATAAAAAAAACTCATTGTTCACACAGCTGATGATAAAAATAACATCAAAGCAGATGATGATGATGACGACGACAATGACGACCACCACCATGCCATGGAATATAGGCGGCGAGCTGGTAGAAACGTTAGCACGCCGGGCGAACTGCTTTGTGGTATTTCGTCTGCTGTTACATTCTGAGTTCAAATTCCACTGAGATCGACTTTGCCTTTCATCCTTTCGGGGTCGATTCAATAAGTACCAGTTACACACTGGGGGAGGGGCATGTAATCAACTTAATACCTTTGTCTGTCCTTGTTTGTCCCCTCTATGTTTAGCCCCTTGTGGGTAATAAAGAAATAGGAATATAGGTGTTCTCAAAAGCCACTATCAAAATCCGTGCTCTTAGCATCTCGCTTGTACTATGCTTGAATTCTTATTCAAATCTAAATAATTCTTTGATCATTAACATATTTTAATGGTTCCAAAATAAGAGTTTTATTTCAAAACAAAGTATTGAAAGAAAAGAGAAAAATTAACTAGAAGAATTAATTAGAAGAATAAGTTAATTTTTTTTCAAAACTGATGATGTCTAAAGGAGGCAATTGTCATTTCTAGCTCTAACCCTTTGGCATTCAGATGACTCTAGTAAATCTACTGTTTATCTTTAATCATGCATTATCTCATAGCTTTCAGATTTTTAATGACATTGTAGGGTTAGTGTGAGAAGTTGATCATAAAACAGGCAGAATATTTGGGTTGAATATGGCCAGTTTAAGTGCTAAAGGGTCAATGTACTTTGGGTTTTGAAGATATTGAAGCCCTATCAATCATTAGCTGTACCTTGATATAGATTCTCTTTACTCCTATCTTGAAACATCCAAACCAATACATAATGTTTCCATGTGAAATAGTATGTCATTTTTATCAATATATTTGTTGGCCATACTGAGGCCTATGTTTTCATTCAGTCCAAACGTGGCCGTTGCCAGTGCTGCCCTGACTGGCCTCTGTGCCAGTGACACGTAAAAAGCATCATCCGATTGTGGCCGTTGCCAGCCTTGTCTGGCCCCCGTGCCGGTGGCACGTAAAAAGCACCATCCGATCATGGCCATTTGCCAGCCTCGTCTGGCACCTGTGCAGGTGGCACATAAAAAGCACCCACTACACTCTCGGAGTGGTTGGCATTAGAAAGGGCATCCAGCTGTAGGAACACTGTCAGATCAGACTGGGCCTGATGCAGCCTCCTGGCTTCCCAGACCCCAGTTGAACCGTCCAACCCATGCTAGCATGGCAAACGGACATTAAACGATAATGATGTTGATGATGATGATTTACTGGGCCAAACTATGATCTATGCCACTGTTACTTCAAAAGCTGTATCATGTCATTTAACTCACCAAAGAGCAACTCACACTTTTCATTTTCTTCAACAATTTCCACTTCAAACTTGAGTTAACCTCCATCATCTCTAATACATTCGTCAACTTTTTTGACATCTGTCTCCATCAACACCTTTCAGCTCTCCACATCACTCTGCTACTTCATGCTAAGAGTTGCTGAAGCATGGAACAAACTGCCGGCATCAGTTGTTAGTTGTCGGAGTACTGCGTCCTTCAAAACTTCCATGCTTCCTGAGATTCACCAACACTACACCTGATTTTCTCCCCTCTATACACACCCAAGCATATATCTGACTCATACTTCCCTGACATTTGTACATTACTGCATATGCTTTATACGCACTTTTGACAAGTTGTGGTGCACCTGAGCACTGAATACAATAATTTCATTGTTGTTATTATTATTATTAACAGATTCTCATCCCTACCTCAACTTTCCTTTCTCAAATCCCATTCATACCAAATTTGCCATCTCATAATTCCTTTGACTCTGCTGGTTCTTCTTGTTTGTATGTCTGTTTGTTCGTTGAGCTCCGTGGTCTTCGTCCCAGAGCTCACAAGATCGCGCCTCAGGATTGTCTGTAGTGGGAGAAGTCTGAAACGTGATCCTTTGCTATTCGTAAGATCCGCAGAAGAGAAAGCAGGTCAACCCCTGACACCGAGAGCATCGACGGATGGATGAATGCGCATCCAGGCTCAGCGGTTGCATAGGAAGTCGGGGACCAGAAACAGGAAAAAAGAGTGAGAGAAAGTTGGAGCAAAAGAGTACAACAGGGGTCGCCCCCCCCCTGCCGGAGCCTCTTAGAGCTTTAGGTGTTTTCACTCAATAAACACACACAACGCCTGGTCTGGGAATCGAAACTGCGATCCTCTGACCACGAGTCCGCTGCCCTAACCACTGGCCCATTGTGCCTCCACTGCTGATTCTGCCATGACAGTGTCAATTCTCCTTCCCAGTCAATGCATGACTTTTATTCTTTTCATGCAAATACTCCAAACCCCTTCATGAACGCTGAGCCCAATCCATCAGCCACAGTTCAACATACTCTCATCCTCCTGGAATCTGAGTTCTCTTCTCCCTCATTTGCCACCCTGTCACTCAGCTGCTTTAATACCCCTTCCTTTTCACTTTCAACCTGCAACTACTCCTATCTTTTCTGGGCCTCCGTTCTTATCCTTGTGGAGGCACATGGCCTAGTGGTTAGAGCAGCGGATTTGCAGTCGAGGGATCATGGGTTCGAATCTCAGACTGGGCGATGTGTGTGTTTATGAGCTCCACGCAGCTCCAACAGAAGGTAATGGCGAACTTCTGCTGACTCTTTCACCACAACTTAAAAGAAGACAGCGAGCTGGCAGAAACATTAGCATGCTGGACGAAATGCTTAGCGGTATTTCGTCTGCTGCTATGTTCTGAGTTCAAATTCCACTGAGGTCGACTTTACCTTTTATCCTTTCGGGGTCGATTAAATAAATACCAGTTACGCACTGGGGTCGATATAATCGACTTAATCCGTTTGTCTGTCCTTGTTTGTCCCCTCTGTGTGTAGCCCCTTGTGGGCAGTAAAGAAATAAGAAGGTAATGGCAAACTTCTGCTGACTCTTTCGCCACAACTTTCTCTCACTCTTTCCTCCTGCATCTTGCAGCTCACCTGCGACGGACTGGTGTCCCATCCAAGTGGGGAACCTATACACCAAGGAAACTGGGAAACCGGCCCTTGTGAACAAGGCATGGCTTGAGAAGGAACAAATAATTCTTATCCTTGCAATGAGATCAATAAACTGTGCAGTCTTTCAGTTGGGAATTTCTTTTCTAAATGCACCCAATCTGACACATTCAGGGGCTCTCAACCTCAATGCTTTACTTGTCCCTTCATTTTTTATACAGCCACTCCAGAGGACCCCATGTTTAGTATGAATGTGATCAACCACTTTGACTGCACGCCCTTGAGCCTAATATACAGCACAACATGCAAACTCTTTGGTGCATTATTTCATAGAGGAAATACATTACCATTTGGGAAATAGGTTTTATGAGCATTTACTGGACACTTATAATAATACTCAGTGAGTTCTCAAACCCATATCCTGACATTCTAATCTGTTCAGTCACTCCTTACACTATCT
>NC_043007.1:20708206-20710706 GCF_006345805.1 Octopus sinensis
GGGGAGAGTCATTTTCTTTTTGTGCCTTATTATTTAACACACTAACCAGTAAAATTTCCACTTATTTCTTATTTTTATTTTCCTAAAAAAGGTTGCAAGACGCAACGAAAATTTTAGGAAAATAAAAATAAGAAATAAGTGGAAATTTTACCGGTGAGTGTGTTAAATAATAAGGCACAAAAAAAAATGATTCTCCCCAGACACAACAGAATAAATTACTTTTAAATCATGAAAAACATATCTTGAAAATAAAAAATTACAGTGATTCCTACTTCTATATTCAATAGACGCTGGAATCAAACTTCTCTCATCACTGCAGCGGCGTTGGTGACGTCAGTACATTTAATAAAGGGGAGTCTACTCAGTTAGTTAGACATGCTTTCTTTACAAACAAACCACACACACTCAGACAAAAGAAATCGTTGTAGAACCAGGAATAGCTGCATAGTGCTGGTCAAAATGCCTTGAGATATTTAATTCTATTTTGGTACGGTTTGTGTGCAAGATCTGCCAGAGATGATTTTACTTGCCATCACCCTCAAGCATCAATCAATACTGGTTAAATCAATCGAACCAATCCTCTACCATATAAAGTTGTGGAAGTTGTGTCAATGTGATAGCGTAATTGTTTTTAATTCAATTGCTATGTTAGCAGGTTGGATGGTTTTACAAATTTATACAATTTACTGTTAGTGGTGTGTATATATAGTAGGGGCAGGCCACAGAAGGTGTGGAAGCAATTGGTGAGGCCCAGATCTCAGAATGTTGGTGGGGTAAGGTCTTACAAGACTGAGTGGAAATGCAAAGTAATATTTTGCAAACCCATCAAACCTATGCTAGCATAGTAAACGTAGGGTATTAAAAGGACATCATGATCATCATCATCATCATCGTTTAACGTCCGTTTTCCATTCTAGCATGGGTTGGGCAGTTCAACCGGGGTCTGGGAAGCCAGGAGGCTGCACCAGGCTCCGGTCTGATCTGGCAGTGTTTCTACAGCTGGATGCCCTTCCTAACGCCAACCACTCCGTGAGTGTAGTGGGTGCTTTTTACGTGCCAGGGGAGGCTGACAAATGGCCACAATCGGTTGGTGCTTTTTATGTGCCACCAGCATGGGATGTAGATAACCATTATTATTTAAGACATCACACAGTATCCAATATCATGATGTTGTTGATTGAAGCTATTGTGTCTACAAGGGGCTTATACTATCTGCTGAGTCACAACAAGGACCTCAGGCAGACAGTACTTTATGTAATATGTGTGAAGTCCTAAGTAATGCCAATTTTTGCAATATACCAAAATTGTAGGGTACTTCTAAAGTTTCCAGATGTTTCTTCAAGTTGGGTGGTATTGAACCCAATGCTCCGATAACAATAGGAACAACCTTTATGCTTGACTCTTGCAGCTTCCACATCTTGGCAATCTCAATTCTCAGGTCTCCATATCTATCAATCTTTTCTTTTTCTTTCATGATAATATGTTGATCTCCTAGCACTGCTCCCTCGATTATTAGGCACTCTTGTTTGTCCCTCCTAAAGTTTACTATATCTGGCCTTCAGTGCTCTAACATCTTGTCTGTGTGCAAGTCAAAGTCCCAGAGAATTTTTGCCTTCCCCTTTTTGTCCATTATCTTTTCCAGTGTATGCTGGTACCAGGCACCAGTTACCTCATATCGTTATTATTATTATTATTATTATTATTGTTATTATCATTATTATCATTATTATCATTATCATTATTATTATTATTACTATTATTATTAAGGTGGCAAGCTGGCAGAGATGCTAGCACATCGAGCGAAATGCTTAGTGGTATTTCGTCTGTCTTTACGTTCTGAGTTCAAATTTCACCGACGTTGACTTTGCCTTTCATCCTTTCAGGGTCGATAAATTAAGTACCAGTTGCATACTGGGGTGGATCTAATCGACTGGCCCCCTCCCCAAAAATTTCGAGCATTGTGCCTAGAGCAGAAGAGAATATATTAAGTACCAGTGAGACACCGGGGTTGATGTAATTGACTATCGCCCTCCCCAAAATGTTAGGCCTTGTGCCTATTGTAGAAATTATTACTACTACTACTACTACTACTACTACTACTACTACTATTATCATTATTATTACTACTACTACTACTACTACTACTATTATTATTATTATCATCATTATTATTATTATTATTATCATTATTATTATTATTATTATTATTATTATTATTATTATCATTATTACTATTATTATTATTACCTCAGCCTTGAAGGCATTCGTGTTTGTTTGTTTGTTTAACCATGGACAAGATATCTCAAGAACCGCTGAATGGATTTGGATGAAACTTTCAGGGATGTTTGGCCTCATGACTGGCACAAACTCATTAGATTTTGGGATTGATCCAGTACCAGACAAGGATTCTGGATTATTTTTCCTGTTTTTTTTTACTTAGTTTTTGAGAGCAGTTGGGTTCATTTTTCGTATTCTTGTTTGTGAGAGCAGTCAAGTTTAT
>NC_043007.1:20720706-20784817 GCF_006345805.1 Octopus sinensis
ACAAACTTATTATCATAAACTGCATTATAAACGCGCTCTCTCTCTCTCTCTCTCTCTCTCTCTCTCTCTCTCTCCTCTCTCTCTCTCTCTCTTTTCTCTCTCTCTCTCTCTCTCTTTCTCTCTCCTAGTTGAAGCGATTTTATTCAACAAAAAAAATATACACCCAATTATGATATATAAAGCTTTTGATTAAAGTAATGAAATACAGGATATTATAATAGAGAATTTCAAGGTATCCTAGCGAAATATCTTAATTATAGTTTTCTGTATGAAATAATACCTTGAAAGTATATTTCTCTGAAAATTGTTTTGTTATTTCTGAAACAAGAAAAAAAAAAGTCTACAAATCAGGAAAGAGATATTATTTTTTAATCTGAGAAAAAATAATCTGACTTATGTTTAGAAAGAAACAGTCATTCTTCTGAATATGTGTGTGTATGCATGAGTGTAAATGTGTGTGTATGAACGAGTGCATGTGTGTATGCGTGTGTATGAGTGTATGTGCAAGCAATGTGCACGAATGTGCTTGACAGATGAAAAAGAAAAAAGGTTGAAGTCGCAGCCTCGACTGATAAAAGGTATAAGATAGATTTTCAGGTATATCATAATTAAATATTAAATATCAAAAGCTCTTGGTTTCACAGAAAAAAAAAAGCAAAAATAAAAAAGACAAAACAAAACAAAAAAAAATGACATTGAAATATAGACATTGAAATTTTATGTTTGTGATCTTTACTTCGTTCATTTGAGATCATCTAATGTTAGTCAAAAAAAACAAAAACAAAAAATAAAAAAATAAAAATCTTGATGGAGCTATATAAGTCTGAGTGAAAAAGATGAAGAAAAGAAAACACGAATCTCAACTATTTATTAATACTTGTGAGCATTCCAAGGTGAAATAAAAATTATTTCTTTGCATTTTAATTCTTTTCTCCTTTTTTTAAAAAATAAATTTTGTTGAGATTTAAAAGAAATGAAAAAAAAAAATTAAATAATTAACGAAAATTGTTGGTATTTGAAATTTGTTATATATTTACATTATTAGTTTCTGGAAAATAAAAAAAAAAATTACATGAAACAACTGAAACTGTGTAAGAGTTTTGATTCCACAAAATGGTTTCTTTTTTTTTTTTTAAATGCATACTTGTCTTTCTTAAATGGTGATCAGACCAATCTGTTGGCATTTCATTTTTGTGTCTGAAACACAACAGAATAACTGATCTCTCCCAAAATATCTATTGATATTCAGATCTGTTTACCAACCAACCTACCTACCTATCCATCCATCTATCTATCTATCTATCTATTTACCTGTGTGTCTGTCTTCCTCTCTCTCTCTAAGGAGTAATAAACTGTCAACATCTGCGGAGGGGTTAGACTTCTTATGGTATATTGTCCAGTACTTGTCTCTCATTATATGTTTACTTATTTTTCACTCATTGTACTGGCAATGACCTCGCTCGAATCCTTTTACACATGCCACCAGCACAGGTGCCAGAAGGTGACTTTGGTAACGATCATGTTCGAATGGTGCCCTTTAAGTGCTACTGGCACGGAAGCCAGTTAGCTGCACTGTCAATGATCACGCTTGTATGGTGCTCTTTGCACCCCGCTAGCACGGATGCCAGTCATCGAATTTGATTTTGATTTTGATTGATTGATTGATTTCACTTGCCTCAACAGGTCTTTGCAAGCAGAGTTTTAGTGTCCAAAGGAGGAAAAGGTACGCATAAGTGGGCTGGTTACATCCCTTGGCATGGCTTGCCTGCTTTCTCACACACAGCATATTTCCAAAGATCTCGGTCACTAGTCATTTCCTTGGTGACCGAGACCTTTGGATATTGTCCCATTTGGATATTGTCCCATTTTGTATTCTATATATATATATATATATATATATATAGAATACAAAATGGGACAAAAACGCAAAACATCCGGACAACTAGGTGATGCAAAAAGGGACAACAAAACATCCAGATAGACGATACAAAAAAACACGGATGGGTCATTCGAAGCCTTTTATCTTCAGTCAAGAACCGGATCATCCTCACAATTTTGGCTGATTAATCTTGAGATTGCTCCAATCTGGCCAGCCCCAAGGAAAAACTATGTATACGAAACAAGGACGGAAAAACAGACGATGTTACACGAATATAAGTACAAAAATACAATAAAAAAACAACAATAATAATAATAACAGGACATAACAACAGGCGTCTTTCGACTGGGGATGAATTGAATTCAGCTGGCGTGTATGGAAATGAAGCTTTATGGCAGAGGGAAAAATATGTGGCAGTGACCACAGTCAAACACAAAAGGGCTAGCAGTCGGCCAACGGTCAAGTGAGAAGAGAAGAGAGAGAAAAAGAGGAACAAAATATATATACATACATACATTTATAAAAAAGAAGTTTGAAAATGCCACTATATAAGATAAATTTTAATTTTCTTAGTAATTTTACATGTTTCGGTTCTTCTTGAAAAAACGAACCTTATCAAAAATATTTTAAAAAGTTAAGTGTAATAAAAAAGTTCATAATTGTTTCTTACTGGTCTCAACAGAATCCACGTGGTTGTTTTTAGCTCTCTTATGTGTCCGAATGACCAGTGGCTGAAATATATATATATTGGGTTGTCCGGAAAGTTTGTGTCGATTTATAGTAGCTTACCTTTCGACTTATTTTAGAACATGGTTGAGTTCATAAAATAGGATTTAACTACACCTCTATTTACAGCACAGTTTAAGCTATCTTTTCGTGGAAGAAGGTTTATGTTCCTATCACCTGTGTTAATTCTGTAACCTTTTAAAATGGAAGATAAGAAAGTTCATTTTCGGCACTTGATACTTTGGGAACCAGACAAAAATTGCTGCAGCTCGGCTGGGATGTGTTACCCCACCCTCCATATTCACCAGATATTGCTCCTTCAGATTTTCACTTATTCAGGTCTCTGCAGAATAGTCTTAATAGTAAAAATTTCAATTCCTTGGATGATGTAAAAAGATACCTTGATGAATTCTTTGCCATGAAACCACCTCAATTCTGGGAAGAGTGTATTTTCAAGTTAAAGGAAAGATGGAGATGCATTGTGCAACAAAATGGTTCATATTTGGTTGATTAAAAATGTAATGGCAAGTATTTATTGACCTTTTTCTTTCATTTAAAAATCAGCACAAACTTTCTGGACAATCCAGCGAATTCCAGTATGTGGATACAAGTCAGAATGCCTGCTGTGTCCCTTCCTGCTGGTTATGGCTTTGATGGCTCCATTGCAGCAATCCATGTCACACCATACAGCGGTGATACTTGCATTTTGATACCAGGGGTGAATCCTAAAGATACAGCTAAATCTTTTCCAGGAATGGCTCTGTGGTAAGTAGCTTGCTTACCAACCACATGGTTCCGGGTTCAGTCCCACTGCATGGCACCTTGGGCAAGAGTCTTCTACTATACCCTCAGGCTGACCACAGCCTTGTGAGTTGATTTAGTAGACGGAAACTGAAAGAAGCTCATCGTATATATGTGTGTGTGTGTGTGTGTGTGTGTATATATATGTATGTGTGTGTGTATACGTTTGTGTGTCTGTGTTTGTCCCCCACAACATCGCTTGACAACTGATGCTGGTGAATAAGTCTTGGGGTCGATTTGCTCGACTAAAGGTGGTGCTCCAGCATGGCCACAGTCAAATGACTGAAACAAGTAAAAGAGTAAAAGAGTAATATTCAGAACTCTTCCAGTCCTCCATAACCAACTAAAATTTTCTCAACTACAACTTTAATCATTATGCTCCCCCAATGCCATCGACTGTCCACCAATTCATCAAGCTGTTTCTGAAAAAAGGAGACATCAAAAATCATCAAAATTAGCCCAAACACCTAAACACACACACACCATTAGTAAATCATAAATCTGAGAGTATACTCTAAGTTATAGACCAGCCACTAGAGTCTGATGAGACGTGTGTAACGAGAAGCACTTTATGGATGCAAAACCCTGGGTAACCCTATGAACCAACGATGACTGTGGCCATGCTGGAGCACTGCATTTAGTTGAACAAATCGACCCCAAGACTTATTCTTTGTAAGCCCAGTACTTATTCTATCGGTCTCTTTTGCCGAACCGCTAAGTGACGGGAACGTAAACACACCAGCATCGGTTATCAAGTGATATTGGGATGACAGACAGAAACACACAAACACACACACATACACATATATACATATATACGACAGGCTTCTTTCAGTTTCCGCCTACCAAATCCACTCACAAGGCTTTGGTTGGCCTGGGGCTATAACAGAAGACACCTGCCCAAGATGCCACGCAGTGGGACTGAACCCGGAACCATGTGGTTGGTTAGCAAGCTACTTACCACACAGCCACTCCTGCGCCTATATATATATATTCTTTTATTCTTTTACTCGTTTCAGTCATTTGACTGTGGCCATGCTGGAGCACTGCCTTTACTCGAGCAAATCGACCCCAAGACTTATTCTTTGGAAGCCTAGTGCTTATTCTATCGGTCACTTTTGCCAAACTGCTAAGTTACGGGGACGTAAACATACTAGTATCAGTTGTCAAGCAACGTTGGGGGGTACAAACACAGACACACAAACATACACACACACACATACATATGCAAACACACACACACACACACACACACCACACACACACACATATATGTATGTATATATATACACGACAGGCTTCTTTCAGTTTGCGTCTACCAAATCCACTCACAAGGCTTTGGTCAACCCGAGGCTATATATATATATATATATATATATAAATTAGAAAAAACCACCTTTTATCAATTTAATAATGAAAACTTAAATTATACCATTTAGAAAAATTACATCCTATAGAAAGATTAAATATAAGATAAAACATATAACAATGATTAAGTAATGAGCAAAATAATAAAAATATATATATATCGGTTGTCAAGTAATATATATATACACACACACACACGCATACACACATCAGCAGTCACAGGATCACTTAATGTCCATTTACCATACTGGCATGGATTGGAGAGTTCAACAGGATCTGATGAAGCAGAAGACTGTACCAAGCTCCACAGTCTGTTTTGATATGGCCTCTACAGCTGGATGCTCTTCTGAATGTCAACCTCTCTGCAGAAAGTACTGAGTACTATTTACATGGCACCAACATCAGTGAGGTTACCAGGCAACTGGCAAAACAAGACAAGGTTGTTGTACTGAGGGAAGTGGCTTTGTGCCAAGTGACGACAGGTAAAACTATGATAGAGGGACAGGAATGAGAGTGTTGCAGAACGAGAGATAAATGGTTAGTCCAGTTGGAAAAGAGAAATGGTGGGGAAGATGTGTCCGAGAGCATAACTCAAGTTACAGGAAAGTGAATGTAACAGAAGTGGCACAGAAGATTGAATGTGTGTGTGAGAGAGAGAGAGAGAGAGAGAGAGAGGGAGAGAGAGAGAGTGAGAGAGAGAGAGAGGAGAGAGAGAGAGAGAGAGAGAGAGAGAGAGAGAGAGAGAGAGAGAGAGAGAGAGGTTGTGCATGTATTTTTAGATCATTGATCAATATATCAGAAATTCCTGATTATGGCATGTAATTGGTCAGAATGATTCACTTGGATTATTGCATTTAGAAAATACTGGTGATTCTTCAGACATAGCTTCTTATTTCTTAATTGTCTACAAGGGGCTAAACATAGAGGAGACAAACAAGGACAGACAAAGAAATTAAGTCGATTACATCGATCCCAGTGCGTAACTGGTACTTAATTTATCGACCCCGAAAGGATGAAAGGAAAAGTTGATCTTGGCAGAATTTGAACTCAGAACGTAGCGGCAGACGAAATACCTATTTCTTTACTACCCACAAGGGGCTAAACATAGAGGGGACAAACAAGGACAGACAAAGGGATTAAGTCGAATACATCGACTCCTGTGCGTAAGTGGTACTTAATTTATCGACCCCGAAAGGATGAAAGGCAAAGTCGACCTTGGCGGAATTTGAACTCAGAACGTAACAGCAGACGAAACACCACTAAGTATTTCCCCTAGCGCGCTAATGCTTCTGCCAGCTCTCCGCCTTTAGACATAGCTTCTGTTATGCTGAAGTATACATAGACCTTGGCAAGCTCATGCTAATAAAAACAACCAAAATGAAACGGTGAAAAATTACAACGTTTTTCTAGAAAAAAAGAGCATTTGCTTCTTTTGGATGGATGTTAGCCATGGTTGACGTGTGTCAGCTGTGTGTGTACACATGTATGTTGTGTTCTGTCATGCATAGCAGGTTGGCACTGTTGTACTCTGTCTAGCCCTGGATGTTGTCAAATGGCTGACTATGGAAGCATCTGGAGTGACACACCAACAGCTGGCTGCATCAATTAAATTTCAGTTATATATAAATCATCATCATATATACAATAATGAAATAATCATTACACAAAACATCCAGACAGGTGATACAAAAAAGGGAAAACACAACATCCAGATAGATGATACAAAGAAAATAAGGACGGGTCATTTGGAGTTTTCATTCCTCAGTCAAGTTCCAGATTATCTTTGCAATTTTGGCTGGTTATACTCGAGATTGCTCCAATCTGGCCAGCCCCAAGGAAAAACTAAGCTAAGAGCATTAGATTCCTTGGAAGAAAGCAGTTAATGTATATGAAAACAAGGAAGGAAAAAAAAAACGGAGAATGTTACACAAATATAAATAACAGGACATAACAACATGTGTCTTTCGACTAAGCTGGCATGTGTGGAAGCAAAGCCTATGGCAGGGATACAAGATTTCACAGGCACAGGGAGGAATATAGATGTTGCAGGGATGACAGCTGAACCAAGAAAGAGAGATCAGGCTTGGCCGAACACCAGTCACGTGGGGAGAGAAGAGAGAGAGATAGAGGCAGAGGGACAGAAGAATTAAGGAGGGGCGAGAAAAAATGACAGGGACACAGTGAAGTGAAAAGAGGAGAGAAAGTGAGCAAGAAGAGAAGGCAGGGAAATGTGAGAGAGGGGGAACGTTAGAACGAAGAGCGGGATGAACGAATAAGCATGAAAGGGCTGATAGAAAGAAAGAATAGAGCCGTACAAGGTTTAGATAAATATATACTTACATATAAGAGACCAAAATGTACGTACGTCACTCTCTCTCTCTCTCTCTCTCTCTCTATTATATATATATATATATATATATAAAACACAAAATGGGACAAGAGCACTAAAAAAAAAGGGCAGTTAGGTGATAGCTGCAGGAGTGGCTCTGTAGTAAGAAGCTTGCTTCCCAACCACATGGTTCCGGGTTCAATTCAACTGTGTGGCGATGGTGGGGGGACAAACACAGACACACAAGTACATACATATATATTTGTATATACGATGGGCTTCTTTCAGTTTCCATCTACCAAATCCACTGACAATGCTTTGGATGGCCCAAGGCTATAATAGAAGACACTTGCCCAAAGTGCCACACTAATGCTGCTGATATATATATACATATATATATTTTTTCCTTTTATCCAGTTTCAGCTCATGAGCTGTGGCCATGCTGGGGCATCGCCATTGTTTTGTACAACAGGGGTTGCCACCCCCTGCCAGAGCCACGTGGAGGTTTAGGTGTTTTCGCTCAATAAACACACCCAACGCCTGGTCTGGGAATCGAAACCGCGATCCTCCGACCGAATTAGGAAAAAACCCTCCCCATTGGTAAATCAAAATAACAAAGTGAACTCAGTGATAAAAAATCTGCCCCTAAGCTAAGGTCTTCTACGACCATGTTTTTACTGATGAAATTCACCCCTCTGTCTATATACCTACCCTCTTTGTAATGTTGGCAAATGGAATAAGTATAATAATGAACATTGTCAATTTAATTTTTAAAATTCCATATGTGGCTGAAGAGTGCTCTACGTAAAAAACGTAAAAACCACCATTTGACTGTGTGAATCTGAGAGGGGAATATGTTGGATAAAATCATAATTAACTGATTCTCTTGTATTTTTTTTTTACCAAAAAGCCAGGAACTTTTCTGCACTTCCTCGTAGAGGAGACTATCATTGATTCACAAAATTAAGAGACAAAAGAGGTGATTTTATTTTGAAAATAAAAGCCTGTGTGGAATGTGGACGCAATGCAGTGGCATCCTTTGGTGCGAAATAATGTGAAAGCTAGTTTTTTTAATTGCTTTCCAATCCTCGTTTATGCTGGGGGAAAAGGATAAATGCAGTAAATGAAAATTTTGCCGAGAATAGAAACCAAATGAAAGCAGGTCAATGCGAAGACTTATGACTTCTATGAAATTTGGAACGAAATATTGCAAAACTTGCTGCTGATCGTCAGCCACAAGAATTGCATCGATAAATGCTGCGAGATATTTCTGTTCTTATTAATCATATTAACAGGCAATCATAATTGTTTCTGTTTTATTCGATTTAATAAAAATCTTGCTTGATAACTAAAATAGTAAAACTTCTAACATCCGTATTAAATTCAATTGAACAGCCACTCCCTTTCGTTTATAATGTAAGAGCAACATTTTGAGGAGCCTTCAAGTGTTTTAGCTGTATGTATGTTATGGATGGGTGACTTGCGGGAAAATACGAGAAGCATTGTATTAGATCTTCATAATAAAGTGTCATTTCGTTTAGTAGCAGCGGTGGGATTCTTTTGTAGATGCAACACACTCAAAATGCACAACAGTTGCAACGCAAAAAATATTTAATTACATCTCAAAAAATATCCCCAAACAAGCTGGCCGCAGTATGGTATCCTGCTAAAAAAAATTTCTCCCGCAGCCGGGGGAAAAACTTGATATCAATTACAGTTATAATCAGAAGTGGCTAGATTTTAATACCAAGTCTACGACCTGCAATGTGTCAATTGCAGAGAATCATTATCTAACTTCGCTGCTTTTACCTATCGACTTGCCTGAAGTGGAGGATTTTTTATGCAGGAACTATTTTAAGATACACCGTGTAAACACGCATGCGTAATAATCGTTCAAAACAAACAAAAACCGGGAAGTTTAATGTATTTTCTAAATTTCCTCCGATTCTGTTTTTTTTATTAATATCATCTTTTTTTTAAAGCATATCTTAACCGGAGATCTCATCTAGATCCGAATAGCAAGCATAATGCACCAGTGTATCGATATCGTAAAGAATAACCTGCCAGTATATTCCTATCACAGACAGAGATCAAGAGGGAAACACCTTCTTTGACTTATGCATTTCCTTATCGTTATTAATATTCTAAGCAACTGTACTTCTGTACAATTTAAGTGATCGTCATGTCCAGGAATTAGCCATCTCTGGCCAACGACAGTTGTTTTTATCGAATGTGATGCCAAAAACCCAATTAAATAACCACATCAACATCAACACTGCGACGGATTCCATTCAACTGTAAGTCAACTCTTTTTGTTCTGAATCTAAGGTTATGTCCGTTAGGAATGTTTTTTTCCAGGCAATAAATTCATTAAACAAGAAACGAGTAATTGTGAAATGATTATTGTGCAACCCCGTTCATCCTTGTTTCACTTTATATAACGAAAAGCAACATTGTACTCTTTCGCTCTCTCAGGATTTTCAGTTCAAATGATAACCTATTTCTTTACTACCCACAAGGGGCTAAACACAAAGGGGACAGACAAACGGATCAAGTCGATTACATCGACCCCAGTGCGTAACTGGTACTTAATTTATCGACCCCGAAAGGATGAAAGGCAAAGTCGACCTCGGCGGAATTTGAACTCAGAACGTAACGGCAGACGAAATACCTATTTCTTTACTACCCACAAGGGGCTAAACACAGAGAGGACAAACAAAGACAAACGAATTAAGTCGATTACATCGACTCCAGTGCGTAACTGGTACTTATTTAATCGAGTCCGAAAGGATGAAAAGCAAAGTCGACCTCGGCGGAATTTGAACTCAGAACATAACAGCAGACGAAATACCGCTGAGCATTTCACCCGGCGTGCTTAACGTTTCTGCCAGCTCACACGTGCATAAGTTTCACAGAAACATTCAAGATATCTTACCATTTGTCTAAGATCGTTCCCTCAATGTTTTCAACCCAAATAATGATTAGACACATAAAAATAAATATATTTTATTTGCGTCTGCTTTTACACTGTCATCCTACACATTACGACAAACCATAATAGCAACAACCTCTTCCGGGTGTTTACATTCTTGATAGAATTCGGGATCAAGATGTTAACACGGGTCCTCTTCTTTCTACTTGGTTGGAGGTTTTTGGCTGATCATCGAAATGTATCTTTGTTGTGTCTTTTCCTTAAGTATTTTCATGGTCATTGCTCTAATGAACTTTCTAGTCTAGTACCTAGAGGGGACAAACAGGGACAGACATAAGTATTAAGTCGATTACATCGACCCCAGTGCGTAACTGGTACTTAATTTATCGACCCCGAAAGGATGAAAGGCAAAGTCGACCTTGCCAGAATTTGAACTCAGAATGTAACGGCAGACGAAATACTGCTAAGCATTTCGCCCGGCGTGCTAACGTTTCAGCCAGCTCGACGCCTTAGTCTAGTACCCTCTATCAAGACCTTTAAACATGATGTCTCTCCTTTTCCCATTTCTCTGTTGACCTTGCTGTTAATAATAAGTCCTTTTATTCCAATAGCTTCTTTCTTAGGATTGCTGCTCTCTGGAACTCACTACCATCCTTTTGTTTCCCTCTGGTCTTTGATATTCTGTCCTTTAAGCTTTCTGTCAATTGACATCTTTTGAATTTGTAGGCCTCTTCTTTGCCTTCTTTGTATATGTTATGGTGGCCTCAAGCCTAGTTTGGGACAAAATTGTATTAAAAAGCAAAACCAAAAATAGGCGCAGAAGTGGCTGTGTGGTAAGTAGCTTGTTTACCAACCACATGGTTCCAGGTTCAGTCCCACTGCATGGCACCTTGGGCAAGTGTCTTCTACTATAGCCTCGGGTCGACCAAAGCCTTGTGAGTGGATTTGGTAGACGGAAACTGAAAGAAGCCCGTCGTATATATGTATATATATTAATGTGCGTGTATGTTTGTGTGTCTGTGTTTGGCCCCTAGCATTGCTTGACAACCGATGCTGGTGTGTTTATGTCCCCGTCACTTAGCGGTTCGGCAAAAGAGACCGATAGAATAAGTACTGGGGTTACAAAGAATAAGTCCCGGGGTTGAGTTGTTTGATTAAAGGCGGTGCCCCAGCATGGCCACAGTCAAATGACTGAAACAAGTAATAAAAGAAAAAAAGAAAAAAGAAAGAAAAGCAATAATCTTTTGAGATTATTGCAAGATGACAACAGAGCAGAGAACAAAGCAGTGCTAGGAAATTAAAATTAATTGCAGAGCTTTGATTAAAGAAGCTATTGCAGTATGTTCAAGAGGAGGAACTCTAGACTAGGAATTTATTGAAAGTACTTGGAAACAGGTGAAGGTTGGTGGCAGGAAAGGCATCCAGTTGTAGAAACTGGGTCAATAAATACTGTCCAACTTTTGCAAGTATGGAAGAATGGATACTAAAATGATGATGATGTAAGAGATTGTTGTTTCATACAGTATGTACACAGCACAACAAGATCCAGGGGCAGTAAAAAAGGGAAACACTTCATATTCAGAAATCTTGAAATTTTTCAAGGTGAAGGACTGGTGGATGATGTATGGATAATGACAGCATTAGGCAAAGGTCGTTTCAAATGTAAAACTTCCAGAATGAAGAGATAAAAATAATGTTTTATCTCTGCAACAAAGGTCTTTTTTCTTTTTAGGTATTACTCCGAAAATCTGTTCAAGTGAACTTCAACGTAAACACAAACATCCTGTTGATTCTAAAACTATTTCATAGCACGGAAAACTGAAGTCAAACAATGATGATGATGATGATTTCATACAAAAATTTATATAAAAATAATTATTATTGGATCAATTAATGCCAAGAAACTAAAAACTAAGTCATGCATGCTAACATAAGGATTACGTATAAACAAAATGAAGAATTAGCATTCAGAACAGCTTCACTTCAGACAATATGAAACTCAGAAGTTTGTGGTGTTTCTTTGTTTCCAGTGTCTTATGAAAATGAAAGTAGCCCTGTGAATAGGAGATGTTAGCCAGGTCAAAAGGTGAATTCAAATGATTTAACCGATCTATTCTCGTTAAGCAATTATTCTTACAAACTCTCATTAACTTCCTCTGTGACAATAACACCACTGATATAATCCTTTAGTGTTTAACTCACTTATGCGTGCCTTTTCTTCATTGGACACTAAACTCTGCTTGCGAAGACCAGTTGAGGCAAGTGAAATCGAAGTCGAAATCACTCGATTGCGGAGACCTGTTGAAGCACGTGAAATCAATCAAACTCGGTGACTGGCATCCGTTGATAGTGGAGCGCTAAGAGTACCATATGAGTGAGATTGTTGCCAGAGCAACAAGCTGGCCTTCGTGCTGATGGCACATTAAACACATCATTCAAGCGTGATCGTTACTGCGTCACCTTACTAGCACTTGTGCTGGTGGCACATGAAACATTCGAGCGAGGTCGTCACCAGTGCCGCTGGATTGGCTCTTGTGTAGGTGACATATAAAAAGCACCATTTGAGTGTGGCTGTTGCCAGCACCACCAAACTGGCCCTCGTGCCGGTGGCACATAAAAGCAGCCACTACACTCTCGGAGTGGTTGGCGTTAGGAAGGGCATCCAGCTGTAGAAACTCTGCCAGATCAGATTAAAGTCTGGTTTGCCAGACCTCAGTCAAATCATCCAACCCATGCTAGCATGGAAAGCGGACGTTAAATGATGATGATGATGATATCTGGCCCTAATTGTTTACTTCCCAGACATGTAGATCCTATGACAGAAAACACATATCCATTTTCCTATTACTGAAGAATTCGTTTCATGGACCCTTCTGAATTGTGGGGATGTCCGTATTTTTATTTCATTTTGTTTACATAAACTTGATGTTTTCTAAATTTTCAGAATATTACCAGTTTATGCTGTTTGCCATTTGATTTGAAAGTTTATGCTTTTATAGTTCATTGTCATGAGAGTAAAACTAACTTCTTTATACATGAAAATTTTAGAGTAATAAAACTTTCTATTGAAAACTACTGAATCTCTATTTATGTGTCATATGAGGAGCTTACTTTCAAAACTGGTAGACATGCATAGTTGGTCAATTTCATGATATCCATTAAAACACAATCTGCAAGCTACTGGCTTTATGCACATGAAATTCTTTTCAGTCAAACTGGGATATATACCTTATAGACAGGCGTAGGAGCGGCTGTGTGGTAAGTAGCTTGCTTACCAACCACTTGGTTCCAGGTTCAGTCCCACTGCATGGCACCTTGGGCAAGTGTCTTCTACTATAGCCTCGGGCCGACCAAAGCCTTGTGAGTGGATTTGGTAGACGGAAACTGAAAGAAGCCCGTCGTGTATATGTATATATGTATATATATATATATATGTGTGTGTGTATATGTGTCTGTGTTTGTTCCTCCAACATCGCTTGACAACTGATGCTGGTGTGTTTACGTCCCCCGTAACTTAGCGGATCGGCAAAAAGAGACCGATAGAATAAGTACTATGCTTACAAAGAATAAGTCCTGGGGTCGATTTGCTCGACTAAAGGCGGTGCTCCAGCGTGGCCGCAGTCAAATGACTGAAACAAGTAAAAGAGTAGGTGAATCTTAGTCTTTCAATCAAAATCAGATATATTTAGACACTAAATTCCCTCAGTTACTCAAAAGTCATTCCAATGTATCTATCTGGTTTTGAAAGTAAGCTCTTCATATATTCAGCCCTACCTCCTCCAGGCACTTGATGTAGGCCTCTGTGTTGAGTCTGAGGCTGTGTGGGAAGATGAATGGAGGCATAACGTCGTCATCACTAGTGATCACTCCAAACACCATGATGTTGACTGGATGTTTGATTTTTATCACTCTCGGTACATGTCCTCAGATTGACATCCAAATATTCTGAAATGGTTGTATTGGAGCTTCTGGTATGACTACCAAGCAGTACAGTATGTCGTTTCCAAATTTCTGGCAGAGTGAATTGCAATCATGGTGCTGTTTTTCTCACAGACAGTGCCCAACTGTCCCTACTATACTGTGTAGTCAACAAAATCAAAAACAAACAATGCACATGCGCAAAATTAAAAATATAAAATCGCAACAATTTGCTCATCCCACCCGCTTTTTCTTTTTTTCTTTTTTACTTGTTTCAGTCATTTTGACTGCGGCCATGCTGGAGCACTGCCTTTAATCGAGCAACTCGACCCCGGGACTTATTCTTTGTAAGCCCAGTACTTATTCTATCGGTCTCTTTTGCCGAACTGCTAAGTGACGGGGACATAAACACACCAGCATCGGTTGTCAAGCAATGCTAGGGGGACAAACACAGACACACAAACACACACACACATCATCATCATCATCATCATCATCATCATTTAACGTCCGCTTTCCATGCTAGCATGGGTTGGACGGTTCAACTGGGGTCTGGGGAGCCCGAAAGCTGCACCAGTCAGTCAGATCTGGCAGTGTTTCTACAGCTGGATGCCCTTCCTAATGCCAACCACTCCGAGAGTGTAGTGGGGTGAGTGATTTATGTGCCACCGACACAGGTGCCAGACGAGGCTGGCAAACGGCCACGCTCGGATGGTGTTTTTATGTGCCACCGACACAGGTGCCAGATGAGGCTGGCAGACGGCCACGCTCGGATGGTGGTTTTTATGTGCCACCGACACAGGTGCCAGACGAGGCTGGCAGACGGCCACGCTCGGATGGTGTTTTTATGTGCCACCGACACAGGTGCCAGACGAGGCTGGCAGACGGCCACGCTCGGATGGTGTTTTTATGTGCCACCGACACAGGTGCCAGATGAGGCTGGCAAACGGCCACGATCGGATGGTACTTGTTACGTGCCCACAGCACGGAGGCCAGTCGATGCGGTACTGGCTACGGCCACGTTCGGATGGTTTTCTTATGTGCCACGTGCCACCGGCACTGGTACCACAAAGATACAAATTCCATTGATGTTCATCTATTTTTTTTTGTTTTGATTTTCACTTGTCTCAACAGGTCTTCACAAGTGTCACAAGAAGGAAGGTATGCACAGGTGGACTGACTACGTCCCAGGTAGGGGCCATGGTTATGGCCTGACTAGTCTTGCCGGGTCTTCGGATGGTGTTTTTATGTGCCACCGACACAGGTGCTAGATGAGGCTGGCGAACGGCCACGATCGGATGGTGTTTGTCATGTGCCCACCGCACTGACTACGGCACTGATGGATTTCTTGTGTGCCACAGGCACTGGTACCACAAGATACAAATTCATTGATGTTCATCTATTTTGTCTATTTTGATTTGATTTTGATTTTCACTTGCCTCAACCGGTCTTCACAAGTGTCACAAGAAGGAAGGTATGCACAGGTGGACTGACTAGTCTTGCCGGGTCTTCGGAAGGTGTTTTTATGTGCCACCGACACAGGTGCCAGATGAGGCTGGCGAACGGCCATGATCGGATGGTGTTTGTTACGTGCCCACAGCACGGAGGCCGGTCGATGCGGAACTGGCTACGGCCACGTTCGGATGGTTTTCTTGTGTGCCACCGGCACTGGTACCACAAAGTGTGTGCCACCGGCACTGGTACCACAAAGATACAGATTCCATTGATGTTCATCTATTTTGATTTGTTTTGATTTGATTTTTTTGATTTTCACTTGCCTCAACAGGTCTTCACAAGTGTCACAAGAAGGAAGGTATGCACAGGTGGACTGACTACGTTCCAGGTAGGGGCCATGGGTTATGGCCTGACTAGTCTTGCCGGGTCTTCGGATGGTTTTTTATGTGCCACCGACACAGGTGCTAGATGAGGCTGGCGAACGGCCACGATCGGATGGTGTTTGTCATGTGCCCACAGCACGGAGGCCAGTCGATGCGGTACTGGCTACGGCCACTTTCGGATGGTTTTCTCTTGTGTGCCACCGGCACTGGTACCACAAAGATACAAATTCCATTGATGCTCATCTATTTTGATTTGTTTTGATTTGATTTTGATTTTGATTTTCACTTGCCTCAACAGGCCTTCACAAGTATCACAAGGAGGAAGGTATGCACAGGTGGACTGACTACGTCCCAGGTAGGGGCCATGGTTTATGGCCTGACTAGTCTTGCCGGGTCTTCGGAAGGTGTTTTTATGTGCCACCGACACAGGTGCTAGATGAGGCTGGCGAACGGCCACAACCGGATGGTGTTTGTTATGTGCCCACATATATATACATATATACGACGGGCTTCTTTCAGTTTCCATCTACCAAATCCACTCACAAGGCTTTGGTCGGCCCGAGGCTATAGTAGAAGATACTTGCCCAAGGTGCCACGCAGTGGGACTGAACCCAGAACCATGTGGTTGGTTAGCAAGCTACTTACCACACAGCCACTCCTGCGCCTGTATATATAAAATAAATATTAGATTTGATTTTGTTTCAGAAGTGTCAAGAGTATATAACATTGATAAACGGCTACTGTGTTGAAATGTATATCTGTTGCTTTTGTGATCACTTCTGGGGTCATTTCATTTTGCCTGCCTCTGAGGTATATTGTTTTTTAACACAACAAAAGTGTAATTTTCAAACTTTCAAGCTAAAAAGCATTCTACATAAAATGGTAACATTCTAAAAATTTAGAAGACACCAAATTTATGTAACAAAATGAGATTTAAGTATGTTCTTTTCTACTCTAGGCACAAGGCCCGAAATGTTTGGGGAGGGGGGCCAGTCAATTAAATTGATCCCAGTACGCAACTGGTACTTAATTTATCGACCACCAAAAGAATGAAAGGCAAAGTCGACCTCAGCGGAATTGGAACTCAGAACATAAAGACAGATGAAATACCTATTTCTTTACTTCCCACAAGGGGCTAAACATAGAGGGGAGAAACAAGGACAGACAAACTGATTAAGTTGATTATATCGACCCCAGTGCGTTACTGGTACTTAATTCATCGACCCCGAAAGGATGAAAGGCAAAGTCAACCTTGCCGGAATTTGAACTCAGAACATAACGGCAGACGAAATACCGCTAAGCATTTTGCCCAGCGTGCTAACGCTTCTGCCAGCTCGCCGCCTTAAGTATGTTGTATTGATACTGTTTTTATTGTAGAGCTGCTTCTTTTGCATATTTTGAATTTATTCTGCTTATGTGGTGCCATTACAAACCAGCAGATAGTTTATGCTCTATCTGTTTATATTTCAGACTTGTAGATTCGATTTTGTTTTGGAAACGCCATGAGTATGTGACATTGATAAGCCGCAACTATGATGAAATGCATATCTGTTGCTCTCGTAATCACTTCTGACGCAATTTCATTCTGCCTAACTCTGAAATACAGGGTGGACCAAAATGATCTGACACATTTGGAGGCTTAATAAAAGCACAAAACAAGAAATAATGAAAAGAAAAATTTTATTTTCTGAATGTACATATAATACCATTTTACTTCATTAAGTTTTAAAAATTAAATCAGCTAAATGCTTCCCATCATTGTCAACACACTATTGGAGATGCTCATGAAAGTTATCGATAACTCTATGGATCATTTCTTCTGGAATGGTTGCTATTTCTACACAAATTGCGCGTTTTAATTCATCAATAGACCGAGGGCGATGACTGAATACTTTTGATTTTAAATATCCCCAAAAGAAGAAATCACATTTAACCATTGCAGCAGAAATGAGCCATAGAGTTATCGATAACTTTCATGAACGTCTCCAACAGTGTGTCGACAAGGATGGGAAGCATTTAGCTGATTTAATTTTTAAAACTTAATGAAATAAAATGGCATTATATGTACATTCAGAAAATAATATTTTTCTTTTCCTTATTTCTTATTTTGTGCTTTTATTAAGCCTCCAAATGTGTCAGATCATTTTGGTCCATCCTGTATATTATATTTTTTTAACATTATACATCTTTAACCCTTTAGTGTTTAAACCGGCTATATCCGGCCCAAATATTCTATACATTTTATGTTCAAACTGGCCAGAACATGCATCTCACACCTACCCTGTAACGTCACTCTAAAAATAAGCAATTACATCTTTCCTATCTTGAAGGTACAAAATAATATCAGGTAATTTTTTAAAACTATGAATAAATAAGGATTACTTTTGACAAATTAATCTGAATGCTAAAAGGTTAAAGGGATTTTCCCTGGACAAAAAACCACAACTTTTGGCGTTTAAATAACACATGTACATTAAGTAAGTGGTCTTGATAATGTTTTCATTATGGAGCAGCTTTTATTGCCTAATTTGAATCTAAAATAAATACTGTACCGTCAGTTCTATGCTGCATTTGATCAACACTTAGAAATTAGGAGTTAACTTTAAAGTGACTTCGTTGATTGAATAAATGATGTAAAAAAGATAGAGCAATGAAGAATAATGTTTTTTGTTCAAATAAGATGATCATTTATTTGTATCTTATACATGTTTTGATGCTTATAAAAAAAATGTTAGTTTGTTTATATTTATAAACATGTAGTTGTGCTTTAACTTTATAGCATCTAAACTTGCAGATTAATTTGTCAGCAGGCAGTTTAGCTTAATGGTATAGCACTCGGCCAGTCATTGAAGGATGTGGGTTTGAGTCCCATGGCTGTTTGTTGACAAATTTTTCCATTTTGTAAGAGTAATTTACCCAATATTTCTCCTGTTCTGACAGCGATTCTGCATTTGAAAATAAATTATCATCCTAATTCTATCTTACAATAAAACATTTCGACGCTTATAGATTTCTTTATTGGCCACGCAGGGCTAGACACAGAAGGGACAAAATACAAAGTAGAGCTTTTCTTTTTGGGAACAAGAGAAGGGGGTAAAAAAGGGGAGGGCGAATTCCAGTCTAAAGGGATCGTGAAAAAAAAGGGGGTGCGAATTTCAATCAAAAGGGATCGTGAAAAAAAAAGAGGGGGATTCCGATCAAAAGGGATCGTGGAAAAAAAAAGAAAAAAAGCTGGGCCGATCAATAGGGATCGTGTATAAAAAAAACGAATGTTAGTTTCTTTAAATTTATAAATATGTAAGTTTTTTTTGTTCACTTTTATTTTTTTCTGAATTTCTTTTTGCCCTTATTTAAAAAAATTTAACGACATCTTGCTTTTATTTATTTATTAATTAATATTTTTTTTTTTTTTTTGCAGCTCCTTTTTTCATTTTTCATTTTAACCATGGTAGGAGTGAAGAGAACACCTAAATCAAGTAAGAAAATCCCTAAAGAAGCAAAAGAAGTAACTACTAAAAAAAGAATATGTAAAGATACAGAAAACGAGAAAAATACTGAATGTTTGTTTTTAAAACCTGAAGTGAATTTTAATGATTCCAATGATTTTAAAACTCCTGAGAGGAAAATTGGTACCGGCAGATCTAGACTCCGTAACCAAATTGATTATGTAAGACTTAACGATCCTCAGAAAAAGGACTATTCTTTAATTAGAAAAAACGCAAAACAGAGTATATCAGCAAACACTTCCGTCGAATCTGTGAGCGTAACTCCTCCAGAAAGTTCCAGGAAACGTGCAAGAAAATCTTCCCAGACCAAAAATGAAGATTCACATTTGCAAAATGTTACCCCATCTCCGAAACCTGAAAAAATTCATTTATCTCAGCCAAAATCTGTTAAACCTCCGAGTAAGCAACTTAAGGAGAGCAAAAACAAAGTAAATTCCAAATCAAAGACCTCAGATTTTGGTAAAAAGTTTCTTGAAGAAAAGTCTTTATGTAATACCCTGACTCAACAAATTTCCAAGTCTAGATTGCCAAAAAGTCAAAATTTGTTTGATTTGATTCAAAGTTCAGATAATAATGCTTCTTTTTCTGGCACCACAATCTGCAAAAGTCCTTGTGACCCCTTGGAAATTGTGGAAAAAGGAAACTCTTCTTTCATTTCAGGTGAGCAGTCTGAAATATCTAATAGCAGCGGAACTTACTTGCGAAATAGGAGAAAAATTAGTTATAAATTCAATATCAAAGAATCCAGAAAATGTGTTCCCACTGTTACATCTTCACATGTCTCCTCTGTTTCATCTTCACATGTCCTCTCTGTTACATCTTCACATGCCACCTCTGTTACATCTTCACATGACCTCTCTGTTACATCTTCCTGTATCCCTTCTGTTACATCTTCATATGCCCCCTCTGTTATGTCTTCACATGTCCCCCCTGTTATGTCTTCACATGTCCCCTCTGTTGCATCTTCACATATCCCTTCTGTTACATTTTCACATATCCCTAATGTTTCATCTTCAATTGTCCATTTTGTTACATCTTCACATGTCTCCACTATTACATCTTCACATATTTCCCCGTTTACATCTTCACATGTCCCCACTATTACATCTTCACATATTTCCCCGTTTACATCTTCACATGTCCCCATTGAAACAGCTTCACGTGTCCCTCTTGTTACATCTTCACATGTCCCCATTGAAACAGCTTCACGTGTCCCTCTTGTTACATCTTCACATGTCCCCATTGAAACAGCTTCACGTGTCCCTCTTGTTACATCTTCACATGTCCCCACCGGAACATCTTCACATGTCTTCACTGAAGTATCTTCACACATTCCTAATGTTACATCTTCACATATCTCCAATGGGACCTCTTCACATGTCTTTTCTGTTACACCTTCACATGTCCCCGCCGAAGCAGATTCACACTTTTCTACAGTTACATCTCCCCTTGTTTATGCTATTACATCTCCAATTGCTCCCACAGAAACAGGATTTGACCATGGACAAAATAAACTGAAATTAGACAATGATTTTACTGAAGTACAAATGAAGGTGTGTCCTACATGCAAAGATGATTTTCCTGTTCTATTATTCGAAGAGCATGTACTACAATGTCTCAAGGAACAATTTCAGTCATCCAGCCACAAGCCATTTGACAATAAAACAAAACACAGCCAAATATCCCAAGATGAAATATTAGCCCATAAGTTGCATGAAGAACTGAACGAAAATGCCTTGACAACTAACGACTCTCCAGAATCTGACAAAATCCTGTGTTGTATATGTAAAACAGATTTGACCTGCTTGAATTCATTACACAGAACTCAGCATATCAACACATGTATTGACCAGGCAGAAAATGCAAAAGCTCCCCCTGACACTCTAACACAATCTGTAGTCATTTGTCCTATGTGTGGGCAGCAGTTTAAGTCTTTTTCTTTAAGAGAGATGCATTTCAAAAGCTGTGGAAGGGATAAATTTATTGCACCTGGACAGCACGTTATTGCAAATGTCCATGGTGAACCCAGCAGATTGACCACAAACAAAAGGCAGCCAAAGAATAGAAAAACATCCAAGTCTAAAAAAGCTCCTGATGATCAGCTTGAGCTAGCGCTAGCCATGTCTAATTCTCTTCAAGAAGAACAAAACAAACAGGAAGAGCAATTAAGTCGGTGTATCCAGAATATAAAAAAAGAAGTTTTGAAAGAGTTAAAAAATCAGAAAAACAAACAACTTCCGTTGTTAGTTACGTTATCGGATGAAGAGCGCCAAGAATGCAATGCCGGAAAAGTTGCTAATATTATGAACGAAAATTTTGAAAATGTTTCCTTAAGTAAAAGGCATAAACATAGTTCTTTAGTTTCAACAGAACCTTCCAATCTATGGCTAAAATCTTCGCTAACTCAGGCAGATTCTTCAAAACTTCCATTCTATGTGAATTCATTGATGCCCCCCATTGAAATGGATGTTTTAAATGTAGGAAGTCGATTGAAACATTTATCTAGAAACACTGAAAGTGTTATTAATCGAAATACAACTGATTCTGCTGATAAAGAAACGGATGAGCAACCAGTAGCGCCAAGCCAAACTGCTCTTATCTTAGCTGAGCTGGCCAATGACGATGAACCTACAAATGGTTCTATGCACAATCCTGTCGAAGATGAGTCACCAAATGTTCAAAAAGAAACGAATGAAGAACGTTCAACAGGTTTACTTACATCTTTAAGTTCAGACCTTTGTCAGTTAGTCAACAACTCTAGTTTTAGTGATGTTCAGTTTATGACAGCTGACGGAACTAAAGTTTTTGGACATAAAATAATTCTCCAAATCAGATGCCCCAATATTTTAAACAGAGTCTCTACTCATCTTGAGACACCCACAGTTCATCTGAGCGAAGTATCTCATGATCTGTTAATAGTGCTTCTGAAGTATATTTATGCAGGGCAGTTAAATATAGATGAAACTCAAGCAAACAACTTAAGGATGCTCTCCCAGGAGCTTGAAATGCCTGAATTATTTCAAGCCTGTGAGAAAATATCAAAAACCAGTGTAAATCATAACCAACAAAGTTCAGATTTTTATCCATCTCCTTTAAAAACAGTTGATAGTATGATTGATTATTTGCTTGAAAGCTCAGATGACGATGTTGACAACAGAAATATTTGCCCAGAAAATCCAAGCTGTGATTATAAAATATTAGATAGAGAGGAACAACCTCAAAATTCTCAGAATGACGACCAGTCTACTGTAACAAAAGATTCTGCCGAATTTCAAAATCCCACAAATTCCTCTCCAAATGTTATCTCACCTTCTTCGAAAGTTTTGGAAAAATCATTAAATGGATATTCTGGTGATAATGGAAGCAATTTGGATTATTTGTCAAATGTGCCTGTTTCTTCTCAACTTGGATCATCTGCTCAGTTACCTGAAATAAACTGTGACAATCAGCCAAACGAACCACAATCTAATTACAATACTGATCCTTTATCCACTGATAAAACTGACAATAACCCTTGTGATGTTGTGATGACACTGCAAAAGTCTCCATCCGACTTAACATCCTCACAGAACACACCTCATCCACCAGAGGCTGAAAAAGGTTTCGTGCTAAATAAAAATGTGCTTCCATCATTCACATCCACTTTGCCTGTTTCTACTAATTTAACTGATAACAGCAATAATAACTCTGATAATAAAGAGCAACACCAATTAAATAATGCTGAATTAATTGAAGATTTTTCTCCAATTCATTTTGAGGACGAATCTTTTAACAATTCTCCTGAGACAAAATCTAATTGTGATGATATTGCAACACCCGAAAAGGACAACCTTCACAACAACAGGGAAAATGTATTAAGTTTAAGTGATGATCTGTCAAACATGTCCAAAGAATTATTTAGTGACGAAGAGCTAGAAACTGCAGAAAACAACAAGACCAGTATCCAGAATAGTTTTCATAACCAACATGAATTCACATTGTCTCATCAAATAGTGGAAAATATATTTCCTTGCCATAAAGAAAATAAACCAGGCATTTCAGAACCTAGCTTTTCTAGTCATGAAATTGTCTCCTTAACTAAAGACAGCGACCAAATAAATAATAGTCCAAATGTAGATAATAACGTTGCAGATAATCCAGTTTGTAGGATTATTTATACATCTCGGTCTTTGACGTCTGCTGATGGATCAAACAAAGAACTGACTGTTCCTCTGTCTCTTCCTACAGAGACTAATTGTAATTTAGGAGAAAAATTTGGTTTTCTAAATTCTCCTGCTCCAGTTTTTCCAAAAACACAAGAAGTCAAGGACATAAATAAAAACCTGAATGATGATCAACCAGAGACTTTTTCTCAAAACCAAAATAGAAAAAGAAAACAAAGTTCTCTGTCCTGTTCACCTTTAAACAGGAAGAAAACTAAGAAGGATCTTGAAACGGAAGGGAACAGTCATTTAACTTTATATAAGAGAAGTTCTCCAATTTTAGACTCAGACAATTCAAAGTTAGATACAAGCAAAGAGGTGCAGTTTTCACCAATCAATTCATTAAATTCGTCTGTTAATTTATGTAACGAGAGTGGCAGCAATGAAGTATACACAGTAAAATCTGAAACGAGTATTATTACAGTTTTTAATGACAGCTATGAAAATACGCATCAGTTTAAAAATGAGAGTGATCTTGATATAAGTAAGGAGGCATATGGGGACATTTCTGAGATAAATAATCTGCAAATAAGCCCTAAACAATCTAATGACGCTGAGTCAAATAGGGAATCCATTGGAAGTGCGTCTCCTGAAAAGAATTCGAGTTATGAAAATGATAGAGAAATATATGAAGAAAGTTTCTTTGCTGATGATATGAATGAAACAACTTATGGGAAAGCCCATTTTAGTGTATTAAATAGTTTTATCCAGGATAATCCTGACTTGTATAAAAAAATACTTGAGTATGAGCCAGTCGATTTTGGTGTTTTGAAGAAAAGACTTGGAGAATCTAATATAAAATGCTCAAATAAAAAACTGCTTGAATATCTTGAGAATCAGTGTATAACATTTATTTTGGAGAAAAATAAACGAAGTAGAAAGTCTTGCTCACCGCAGAAAAGAAAAACTGTTAAGGAAAACCTTAACCTAGAGGCAAGTAGTAATTTAGAAACAGTGGCAAGGGTGGAGGAATCATCAGAGAAATGTTCATTAAATTCATCTTTTAATATTTCCGATGAGTTGTATAATGATGAAGACAGGAAAACTAAACAGTTTGATGGTGATGTTACCAATGAAGCTGAAACGGCAGATTTAAAGAAACTTTCCCCAAACATCTCGAATGATTTCTGTTCCACCAAAGAACACCAAGTGGAACCATCTGAAAAACCAAAGAAGAGATTTGTATTCAAAAAGATTACGGCAAAATCCATAATTTGCAGTTCAACAGGAAACAAAAGTGTGGATGTTGGAAATCCTGACTCCCTTGTGAAATCGTTTACTGGACCATCAGCTTCTGATAAAAAAATTACAAACTGTGAAAACCTTCAGTCAAATCATAATGTCACCAATGACGTCTGGGGACAATTTTCTGATGATAATTTTGATGATATGGTACCATTCTCCCCAGTACCTTCACATTCCAATGTTAATTTGAACTCCAGTAAAGATAAACTAGATTTACCTCCTGCAGCTGAACAAAACCTTGCTCCCTCTTCATCACATGATTGTTCTTACACAAGTATGATGGAAGATATAAAAAACTTGTCATGTCTGGGATCGGAATTAAATTGTACTTTATCTGATTCATTTGAAAATATTGATCTGAAGGGTAATCCTGAAGCAAAATTTCAAACCCCAGCAAACTATCGTGAAAAAGAGCAAAGTATTCTTTCGCCCTTTACCCCAATGCCGGATTACGATAAAATGACCACACCAGGCCTGAAAAAAGAGATGAAGAAATACGGTTGCAAAGCAAGACCTAAGAAGAATATGATAAAGGTTCTTAAAGACATCTTTATCAGAACTCATCAGTATAAAAGCGATAGTGAACACGACACGAGTAGGGATACAATTAAGGAAATCTCTGAGACGAACAGATTCCAAGTAAGCTCCCCAGAACCCAAGGATCCTAAGACTGATAAAGAATCAGCTGAGAGTATATCTCCTATAAATATTTCAAGTTTTGAAAATGATGGAGTGGTTATATATGAAGAAAATTATATTGCTAATGAGGCAGAAGAAGTAATGAGCAGTCAGCAGGCGAATGGAGAAATACTTTTTAGTAAAGTAAATGCTTTTATCCAAACTAATCCTGACTTCTATAGAAAAGTACTTCAGTACGAACCTCTTGATTTTGATGTTTTGAAGAAGACTCTTGAAGAGTCCAATATAAAATGCCCTGCTAATAAACTGCTGGAATATCTAGATAACCAGTGTATAACATTTGTTCTGAATAAAGATAAACAAACTAAGAGAAAACCACAAAGGGGGACTGGCAGACCGAGGAGAGGAAAGAAAGTTTGATTTGGCTTCCATGAAATCATTTTCTCATAAAATCTGTAAATTCTTCCACCACTTATTTTTTTTTTGTATTTATTTAATGTTTTTGGAATGTTGTTTTAGGAATGTATTAATTTTTGTATATAAACAAAGATTCCACATTTACTAACGTGACAACTCTAATTTATTTACATTTTTATTTTTTACTATTTCAGAGTAAACAGGTCTAGAGATATATTTTTTTTATTACTAATGCTACTTCAAAATCAGCTCATCCGTTTTCTATTTACATATGAATACATACATACATACATACACATATATAAATATATATATATATATATATATATATATATATATATATATAATATATATATATAAGAAATTAAAAAAGGAAAATACACACACTTCCATGGTTTTAATATAATTTTTAATATATCGACCGGTTTCGCTATCGCTATTCATGATAATATGTTTTACTTATTTGAATATATGTTTTTTCTTAAGAAGAAATTTTGTCCATGTTGTGTGTGATGAAATTCACGAGTGAATTTATCTACTTGTGAAGTCATTCACTCGTGAATTTCATCACACACAACATGGACAAAATTTCTTCTTAAGAAAAAATATATATTCAAATAAGTAAAACATAATATCATGAATAGCGATAGTGAAACCGGTCGATATATTAAAAATTATATTAAAACTATGTGTGTGTGTGTATTTTCCTTTTTAATTTCTTATATACATTACAATTCACCACGTGGGGATAATCGGAATTCCTCTTTTCCATTACTGCATATATATATATGTGTATATTATATAAATATATTATATATATATATATATATATATATATATATATAGATAGATAGATAGATACAGTTTCGTTACAATTGTGTTAAGGTATATTGTTGAAAATGTATTTTTAATATTACTTGCAATAAAATTTCAGTATTAAACACTGGTGACATGTTACATTAAATGAATCATAATAAACCTAATTGTAGAATTAGAACATCACGGAGCCAAATGAGACTTGACCATTTTGGTTGCTTTACCATTTGTACAGAAGACACCAGGTATAAAGCTAGGTTGTTCAATAAGTATTGTCCTCACAAATGGATAGGATTTGCCATTATAGTTGGATCTTTTAGGCCAGTGAACGTTCTCTGATCTTTTGATAATGATGATGATGATCATCATCATCGTTTAACGTCCGCTTTCCATGCTAGCATGGGTTGGACGATTTGACTGAGGGCTGGCAAACCAGATGGCTGCACCAGGCTCTAATCTTGATCTGGCAGAGTTTCTACAGCAGGATGCCCTTCCTAAAGCCAACCACTCCGAGAGTGTTGTGGGTGCTTTTTACATGCCACCGGCACGGGGGCCAGTCAGGCGGTACTGGCAACGACCTTGCTCGAATCTTTTTACTCATGCCATCAGCACAGGTACCAGTAAGGCGACGCTGGTAACGATCACTCTCGAATGGTGCCTTTTACGTGCCACTGGTACAGAAGCCAGCTAGCTGCTCTGGCAACGATCACACTACTAGCACAGGGCTCAAGTGCCGGTAAGGCGACGCTGGTAATGATCACACTCGAATGGTGCCTTTTATGTCCCACTGACACAAAAGCCGGTTAGCTGCTCTGTCGACGATCACACTCGTATGGTGCTCTTTGCACCTCGCTAGCATGGATACCAGTTATCAAACATTGTGTGATATCTGTTTTCCATGCTGACATCTGTCTGTCTGTCTATCTATCTATCTATCCATCTAGCTATCTATCCAACCATCCATCCATCTATCTATCTATCTATCCAACCATCCATCCATCTATCTATCTATCTATCTATCTATCCAACCATCCATCCATCTATCTATCTATCTATCTATCTATCTATCTATCTATCTATCTATATCTATCTATCTATCTATTCATCTATTCATCTATCCATGTATCTATCTATCCATCTATCCATCCATCCATCCATTAATCCCTCCATCCGCCTGTCCGTCTACCTATCTATCTATCTATCTATCTATATATCCATCCATCTATTTATCTATCTGTCTATCCCTCCTTCCACCCACCTCTCTCTCTGAAGTAAATTGCATTTTAGATACTGGATATTATTTTTTAAAATAAAATAATAATACTGGAGCATCTCTTGCTTCAGGCTCATAATCAGGTAAACTACTGATGCACAAGAAGTGTAGTGGATCTTCATGGATGCTGACAGAGAAAGCAGACTTCATATGTGGCAGATGTACAGGAGTAGTTAGCAATAAACATACACACAGAACGGATTCTTTCAAATGCTTGGAAGGCACATTTGATGGATTTTCTTAGCAAGGTGATCGAGTAACCAGTGGAAATGTTGGTATGATGAAAGCATAGAAGCCAGAGTAAGAACAGTGTGGGAATCCCTGATTGTAATAAAGGGGTTTCTATTTTGGAACAAAGGGGAAGTACAATGCACATGCATGAAGTGTGTGCTGCATGGTTGAGCAACGTGGTCCTTGAAGCCTTCCATACTTTGTGATTTTGGCACCGCTGGCCTTCCATACTTTGTGATTTTGGCACTGCTGGCATTCCATACTTTGTGATTTTGGCACCGCTGGCCTTCCATACTTTTCCCCAAAAATTTTTCGAAAGTTTCCAACGTAAATTTTACTCAAAAATTTTTCGAAAATTTTCACGAAAAATTTTTACAAAATTTTCACGGAAAATTTTCCCCAGAAATGTTTCACTGTTTTTTTTTCCGTCCTTGTTTTTGCATACATTCGCTGCTTTCTTCCAAGGAATCTAATACTCTAGCTTAGTTTTTCCTTGGGGCTGGCCAGATTGGGGCAATCTCAAGTACAATCGGTCAAAATTGTGAAGATAATCTGGTACTTGACTGAAGAAAGAAAACTTTGAATGACCCATCCTTGCTTTCTTTGTATCGTCTATCTGGATGTTTTGTTGTCTCATTTTTGTATCACCTAACTGTCCGGAAGACCCATGCCAGCATGGAAAAGCAGACATTAGATAATGATGATAATACACACACATACACACATAAACTTTGCTCTAGTGTACTCTCTCACTGGCCCATGTAAACATGGAAAAGTAAATGTTAAAAAGATAGTGATGATAATGAATGAAATACATATATTTATACACACACACTCACACACACACATCATTCATTCAAAAATTTATTACATTTCAAATATTCTCATTTGTTTTGAAAAAAATCTAAAACTTTTTAATTATTCAGAAAATAAAATGTCTTTTATTACAATATATATTTTACATATTTTTTTATGTTCCATTTTTTATTTTTATTAAATCAAATAAATTTGTAAGATTTTTCAATATAAATTTTCTAGATTCTGTATGTTTGTAAACTGTTAATCTTTGGCGAAAGGAATTATGTTTGGGTTTTATGAAGTTTACATAGAAAAAAAAGAAAAATCTTTCTTGTATAAAAGAAATAACAACAGCATAGGTGTGGCTATGTGGTAAGATGCCTGCTCCCAAAACACATGTTATCAAGTGTAAGGTTCCTCAGGGTGAACATCTAGAAATATGCTGAAACAACAGATTCAAGATCTTTCCTTTTTATAAATGTCCAAAGGCCGAACCAAGATATTGGAATGCGTTTTATAAAAAATATTCTCACCGAAACTAAATGTGTAAAAAGCATATTTATAAAAATATTCTTTTATTCTTTATGAACAAGAACACAGCCCATGATCCTGCAAGCTTTCTCAGACTGGTGGAATCAGTGATGTTGCTGGATTATTTGACTATCTGTAGTTTAATGTCTGCTGCAAAAAAAATAGGATGGGAAAAAAAATCTAGCTTTGATGAATGTGTGTACTGGAGTTGTTATATTTGATTAAAACTCTTAAATGCAATGCCCCAGCATGGTGACAGTCCTAGGGTTTGAACTTTGGACTACAGTAATATAAAAGAACTGAGCTAGTTCTTTCCCTAACCCTTTAGTATTCAGATAACTCAAATATAATGTCTATTCACCAACACTACACCTGATTTTCTCCCCTCCATTCACACACAAGCATGTATCTGACTCATACACTGTTCACTTCCCAGACATATGCTTTATATGCACTTTTGACAAGTTGTGGTGCACCTGAGCACTGTATACAATAATTTCATTATTATCATCATTATTATTATTATTCACATTGTTTTCAATTAATCATGCTTTATCTCTTAGCTTTGAGATTTCAATGACGTGATTGTATATTCTTAGAATAATATTGTAGGGTAAGTGTAAGAGGCCAAATCTGGCCAGTTTTAACATAAAACAGGTAGAACATTTGGGCTGGATATGGCCAGTTTGAATAAGATATCTCATGCCTGATACAAGTTTTGAATCCAACTTCATACTATCAACCACAACTTGGTCTCCGTTCAAACTGAATTAATAACAAGAGAAATTTATATTGAAGTCAAATGTGAGCTGAGAAACTTGTCTTCAATATTAAACAAGAGCTAATCAAAGTGCTAATAAATACACATGTTTTTGTGCATGGATAGCAAACTAACTTTTGGTTCGAAGCTAAACTTCAATCAAATATATAAAAAAAAAACATATATGATAGTTAACTATCAAAATAATTTTGAACCAAATCTACCTTGTTGATTGTAACTCTCCTAAATAGAAGGATAGAAAATGATGAGAGTTAATGGCTTAACCCTTTCGATACCAACCTGGCTGAAACCGCCTCTGGATCTCTAGTACAAATGTCTTGTTTTCATAAGTTTTTAATTAAAATCTTCCACCAAACCTTAGTCACAATTTATGTTCTTAACACTAGCTTAATGATAACTAAGTTATTTTACTAAATTCTTTATTATATTTAAAGTAATTGAAAGAAACACAGAGCACCTCAAAATAAATACGGTAACAAAAGGGTTAATTCAATAGCTCAAGTTTTTCCTAAACTTAATAGAATAAAACTAACACCAAAGTGGCTGGTGTTGATCTGTGTCAGCAATACTTGTGTTATTTCGTAAAAATCAAAATAGAGTTCAATGAACTTGCTGAGGGCAGAGGAAAATTTTACGTTTCAGATAAAGTCGTTTTTCAAGGAAAAATTAACTGGAAAGAAATCGATGATCGACAACAGGGTTTTACATCCTCTAGTTAGAAAAGCTAGCTTAACCCTTTCGTTACTGCATTTATTTTGAGATGGTCTGTGTTTCTTTCAATTAATTTTAAATATAACAAAGAATTTAGTAAAATAACTTAGTTATCATTAAGCTAGTGTTAGGGACATAAATTGTGACTAAGGTTTGGTGGAAGATTTTTATTCAAAACTTACAAAAACAAGATATTTGTACTCAGAGCCAGAGCCGGTTTCAGCTGGGTTGGTAACAAAAGGGTTAAACTTAATATCTTTCTTTCATTGTTGTGTAAAAATATATATTTATTTTTTTTATTTTATCTTATCTAGTTTCAGCTCACGAGCTGTGGCCATGCTGGGGCACCGCCATATCCAATATTTTGTAAAGTACTTCAAAAAATTGAAGCATAAGTGTAGTGGAGAATCGAAAGCGATTTCAGCAGTTGATATTTAATTCATCTGTTGTCTTTTAATGATTGTTTCAACAATGTCTGGATCTACAAGAGTTGATGTGTCACCAAAATCTTGCTCTTTGTGGGCAATCTTTCGCAGGATTCTTCTCATGATTTTACCAGATCGAGTTCGAGGTAATCCGGGCACAAGCTGAAACGAATATAAATATAAAATAAGATTTAGATTTATGAAAGGAACAAAATTGTATGCGATAACATTTTTTTCATTCTTAAAGACATGGGACGTATGGTTTAAGAGCTTACTTTACAAACATGTGGTTTTCAGTTCAGTCCTACTCCACAGCACTTTTGGTAAGTGTCTACCATTGGCCCAAACTGACAAATGCCTTGTGAGTGAATTTGGTAAAAGGAAAGTGTATGGAAGCTTGCCATGTGTGTGTGTGTGTATCCCCCACCCACTAATTGACAACCAGTATTGGTTTGTTTACATCCCTATAACTTAGCAGTTTGGCAAAAGGGACCAAAAAGCTAAGTACCAGACTTTAAAAAAAATAAGTTCTGGGGTTGATTTGCTTGACTAAAAGCCCTTCAAAGTGGGGCCCCAGAATAGCTGCAGTCCAACAACTGAAATAAGTTTAAAATACAAGACAAATATGCATGCACACACACACACACACACACACACACACACTCACACGCATATGCATAAACACATGCACATGTGTGCACATACACACAGATACAAACACGCATGCATGCACACACATACACACAGATACTCACAAACACAGATGCATGCACACACACACACTCACACACATATACATACACACATACACATGTATGCACATACACACACAGATACAAACACACGTGCATGCACACACATACACACAGATACTCACAAACACACATTCACGTGCACACACACACCACACACACACACACACTCACACGCATATGCATAAACACATGCACATGTGTGCACATACACACAGATACAAACACGCATGCATGCACACACATACACACAGATACTCACAAACACAGATGCATGCACACACACACACTCACACACATATACATACACACATACACATGTATGCACATACACACACAGATACAAACACACGTGCATGCACACACATACACACAGATACTCACAAACACACATTCACGTGCACACACACACACACACACACACAGAGTAATTTACCTGAATAATATCTGGTTGGGCAAAACTTGTTATTTGTTTTTTTACTATTAGCTTTAGTTCATCTTGAATTTCTTCAGCGTTTTCAGTTATGTCATCTTTGAGAACTACAAATGCATAAATACCTGGAATTTAAGATTACAAAAAAGAAACAAAATAATTATTCGAAAAATTTAAAGAATATTTTGAAAAACATGCATATTTATGAAAAAAGCGTGACTTTATTGCTATAATTAAATCAAATATACACCTTTTTTTCTTTTTGTTTTCATTTGTTTTTACATCCATTTTTTCATTGTGGCATGGGTTAGATGAATATATAATTGAGGATCTATTTTACAAATGGATTTTTTTCCTGTCACTAATACTTTTCTGTGTTTCTGGTTTTTTTTATTTTGCATGTCTTTAAGGGCATGAGGTGAGCAGATAGCTTGTTGATAACAAACAACAATAACAACAATGCTGCTCATAGCAACTTTCACAGAGTGCAGATGTAAACAAACAAACACACACACACACACACAGATGATGGCCTTCTTTTGGTTTCATCCGCCAATTTCAAAATTCCCTCACAAGGCTTTTGTTGGCCCTGGGCTATATGGTTGGCCCATGATGCCACATCATGGTAATGAATCTCAGTTTTAAAATTATGGCAACAGTTTCAAAAGTCCCAAGGTTTCTATATTGATATTTAATATTTGAATGGAATTTAGATCTTATAGACTGTGATACATGACCCAGTCCAGGATTCAAACCCACGATCTAGCAGCCACGAGTGCAATGCCCCGACCACTAGGTCACACACACACTCACACACATACTCAAATGTGTAGTCTCCTACCTGGCCCGCTCCTGTCAAACTATCCAACCCATGCTAGCATTGAAGGCAGACATTAAACAATGATGATGATGATGATGATATATATGAATCCAGGATATTACCCTCGCCCCATGGACAATTACCCCTGAGGATAACAGATGATGATTTTATATATATATAGATGCAGGAATGGCTGTGTGGTAAGTAGCTTGCTTACCAACCACATGGTCCCGGGTTCAGTCCCACTGCATGGTACCTTGGGCAAGTGTCTTCTACTATAGCCTCAGGCCGACCAAAGCCTTGTGAGTGGATTAGGTAGACGGAAACTGAAAGAAGCCCATTGTATATATGTGTGTGTATATATATATATATATATATATATATATATATATATATATATATATATATATATATATATATATATATATATGTATGTGTGTGTTTGTGTGTCTGCGTTTGTCCTCCCAACATCGCTAGACAACTGATGCTGGTGTGTTTACATCCCCATAACTTAGCGGTTCAGCAAAAGAGACCGATAGAATAAGTACAAGGCTTCCAAAGAATAAGTCCTGGGGTCAATTTGCTCGACCAAAGGCAATGCTCCAGCATGGCCACAGTCAAATGACTGAAACAAGTAAAAGAGTAGAGAAAAGAGTATATATATATGTATATATATATATATATATATATGTATATATATACCAGCCCCGGTCAAACCGTCCAACCTATGCAGCATGGACAACAGACGTTAAGTGATGGTGATGATGCCTATGCATGTGTATCTTTGTGTTTGACCCCTTCACCATCTGACAACTGATGTTGGTTTCTTTACATCTATGTAACCTAGCAGTTCAGCAAGGGAGACTGATAGAATAAGTACCGAACTTAAAAGAAAAAAATAATAAATGATTTTTGTTTTTTTTTGTTTTCAACTAAAACCCTTCAAGGTGGTGCCCCAGCATGGTCACAGTTCAATAACCGAAACAATTAAATGATAAAACTACAACAATATCAATTTATGAATAATATCACATACCTTCTCCTTTGATATCATGTGGGAAACTAACCACGGCAGATTCTGCTACAGCACAGTGGTTGGCCTTCAAAGAGAAAAGAAATTCCATAAAGATGGTTAATAATTCAGAAATATTAAATTTCTAAATATCTCATAGAGATATGTACGGTGGTGGGGCGATATAATGGTTGTATACTGTCAATTTAACGTGACAGTAGGGGATTACACCACCGCTGTTTAGCCCTAGGAAGCATCGACGCTTCCTGTCGGCTTCGACACATTTACTGTGTCCTTATATATATTTATGAAGGGGAGACAAATACCCCCAACAGCTAGGCCTGCATCTAGAGACACGCATGTTTCAGGGTCTTTGCCCATCATCGGTCTAGAGTAGTAGAGGCCTGCTAGCTGAAGATATCCGTCTTGACTTCGTAAATATATATATCTAATTTTCAGTGTTAGAAAATAGAAATTTGATATTTCATCTCATTTTTGTGGTAAAACTAGAAATCTGTCAGTAAAAACAAGCATTCCAGTTGATCAGATCAATGGAACAGCCTACCTGCGGAAATAATGTATAAGTGGCTGAGTGCCCCACAGATATAGTTCTCAGGGATATTCAGTGTGACACAATATGACAAGGCTGGCCCTTCTGAATTACAGGTGCAACTTATTTTTGCCAGCTGAGTGGAATGGGGCAATGTGAAAAATAAAGTGTTTTGCTCAAGGAAATTAAACTGCCAGAAATTGAACTCACGTCCTTATAATTGTGAGCTGAATATTCTAATCACTAAGTAATGTGCCTTCACTTTAGTGGTAGGTAAATCAGAAACAGCTAATGATTATTATGAGATTCAATTAAGGCAGCAAGCTGGCAGAAACGTTAGCATGCCGGGCAAAATGCTTAGTGATATTTCGTCTGCCGCTAAGTTCTGAGTTCAAATTCTGCCGAGGTCGACTTTGCCTTTCATACTTTTGGGGTCGATTAAATAAGTACCAGTTACGCACTGGGGTTGATATAACCGACTTAATCCATTTGTCTGTCCTTGTTTGTCCTCTCTGTGTTTAGCCCCTGGTGGGTAGTAAAGAGATAGTTATTTCGTATGTCTCTATGATCCGAGTTCTAATTCCGCTCAGGCCGACTTTGCCTTTCATCCTTTTGGGGGTCGATAAGTTAAGTACCAGTTGTGTATTGGGGTTGATCTAATTGACCGGCCTCCTCCCCAAAAGTTTCGGGCCTTGTGCCTAGAGTAGGAAAAGAATCAATACTCTATTTTACTTTTGGGGTCGATAAATTAAGTACCAGTTGTGTACTGGGGTCAATCTAATCGATTGGTGCTTTTCCCAAAATTTTCAGGCCTTGTGCCTAGAGTAGAAAAGATTATGAGATTGCAATTTTTAAAGAGTATGTGGTGCTGAAAGATAAAAGAACATGAATATAAATAAAAGATGTCTGCGACTTGGTCTGAAAGTTGTTTTAGTATCCTTGCACGCATTCTTGCTATGCAATTTGCAAGACAATAATCTCTGAGAAGGAATGCCAAGAAAATGAGGAGTAAAATGGGAGAAAAAAAGAGATCCAGAGTAGAACAGATGACTACTCCCGTTTTAGAAGATAATGTAAGGATGATCAAGTGGGGTAGGCACTCAAGCCTGTTTTGCCAGTACCAGCCTTTATGAGCAAAGTTGCTAAGACCAAGTAACTTGCAAGACAGAAATACATATATTGAACGAAATAGTAAAAGGCCAAGAAATCTCACTATAGCATCCTCGATCTCAGCTGTACCAAGTCGGTGGCCACTGACATTGATGACATCATCGACTCTCCCAGTAATACGATAAAACCCGTGTTCATATCGTATAGCATTGTCTCCAGAGAAATATAAACCTACAGATGAAAATAAAATATTTATAACATGTATAAAATAATAAATAACAATAAAAACAAAAAAAGCTTGAAAATATATTCTTTGAAAAGACATAAAAAACATTTTTTTTTAGTTATTAGTTTTAGATTTTCGCAAATAATTGTTTCCCTTCAATAAAATGTCTTTTATGGTATTTCATTCTTGAATTTGTTTTGCAAGAATCTCAGCATGAAATTATGTGTTGAAACTGGTATTGTTGTACTTTGGGAGGGTCATTTGGTGAATAAACACACCTGTTGGTTGTAGTCCATGTCAGTTTTATTTTCTTTATTGAATTTTATTATATTTTCTTATGACCACTTGTGTATTTGGAAATCATTGAAAAGGTCATAGAAAATGCCACAATATCTACAATGTGTGTGTGTGTGTGTGTGTCTGTGTTCAGTTTTATCATTAACTAATCAATTAATTAATTAGTTAATTATCGATTAGGTTGTTGTAAATGTCACTTTACTGTAGCTTTTATAGATACTCACACACACACATACATAAATATATATATATGGCTGGCTTCTTTCACTTTCCGTCTACCAAATCCACTTACAGGACTTTTGGTTGGCCTAAGGCTATGGTAAAAAAACACTTGCCTAAGGTGCCACACACAGAGACCAAACCTGAACCATGTGGTTAGGAGGCAAACTTCTACTATATAGCCATATTTTCATTGGATTTTAATGACTAGCAGTATCGCCCAGCGTTGCTCGGGTTTGTTTCAAACCTTTAGAATTGGAATTTTTGAAAAGTAAAAATTTTGCATTATGTAGCTTGTTATTCTGGTTGAAATACACTGAAAAATGGCAACACAGCAGTCAAAAAATCGTAAAAAAATAGGGATTTTCATAGAAAAAAAGCACCTTTTTGATGCAAATAATTTTTGGTGTTAACATGATCCAATTTGAATATTTTCTTCTACAGAATGAAGAGCAAGCCTTCTTCTATCATACTGTCAATTTTGGTCAACTTGCGCCATAGGGTCTCGGAGGAGATAGTGTTAGTTGAAGGCTACCAAACCTGCCACACACAGACATCTTCAGCTTTATATAGAGAGAGATTTATAAATATTACAAAAGTTAAATTACCTTTGTCAGACTTAAAATATGTATCTACGAAACGAGATTTCCCTCCATATATTGTTCTGCACATGCCTGGCCATGGTTGCTTAATACACAGCAGCCCTTCTTTGTTGTCACCTTTTAATTCATTATTCTGAAATTTAAAACAATATTAAAAATACCTTTCAATACTTTTAAGAAGAGAAACAAGTGTAGAAAACTGTTTTCCATTTTATTTCGTTTTTGGATTTGGTTTGCAAGATTCTTTATATGAGTTCGTGTGTTGAAGCATATTCTGTTGTGTCTGGGGAGAGTCATTTTCTTTTTGTGCCTTATAATGTAACACACTCACCGGCAAAATTTCCACTTATTTCTTATTTTTATTTTCCTAAAATTTTCGTTGCTATTCCTCAAACATAGCAGCAGTTCCCAAACTCATTTTTGCACAGTGGGCTGGTTTTGTTTGTTCCTTCTTGAGCCATGCCTGGCTCATAAGGGCCGGTTTTCCAGTTTCCTTGGCGTATAGGTTCCCCACCTGGACGGGATGCCAGTCCGTTGCAGGTGAGCTGCAAGATGCAGGAGGAAAGAGTGAGAAAAAGTTGTGGCGAAAGAGTCAGCAGAAGTTCACCATTACCTTCTACCAGAGCCGCGTAGAGCTTAGGCGTTTTGCTCATAAACACACACATCGCCCAATCTGAGATTTGAACCTGCGATCCTTTGACCGCGAGTCTGCTGCTCTAACCACTAGGCCTTGTGCCTCCATGTCTTTCCTTATGAGTGAGAGAACACATGAAATAATATTTCCATATAATTTATTTGCTTTTCCCCTCATTTTGAGGAATGATTATCTCATTGCTAAAATATGTTATGACATAACTCTTTTCTATACAATTTAATCTTGATGCCTTAAATAAAGACAATGTTTCCAGTGATGACCCAATGACTCAATAAGGGTCAATAAAATTATACTTTTATGACCAATGACCCAATAAGGGTCAATAAAATTACACATTTTATTAATACCAGGTATTTGAGAAAAAACAAATTTCAAAATTAGTGATGGTTATATTATTGCTGAGAAGTGCTGCAACATACCTCTTTATCTACCAAACACGGTTCAATACCATAGAATGGTCTCATCGGCATAGCTGGAAATATTTCAGCTTTGGAATTTGATGGTCTTGGGGAAATGAGAATACCTCCTGTTTCTGAAATAGTGTACGTATTTTGCTGTCAATTTTACAATTAAATAAAAATTAAAGACGAATGGGAATTTTTTTTTTTTATGTGGAAGAAGGAAAAAAGAACCAAAAGAAGAAAAAAGGAAAATAAGAAAGAATGGTTACGGGGGAAAATATATATTTTTTACAAGGCTGAAAATATACAGTACAATCCATCATCATCATCATTGTCATCATCAGCACCATCGCTGCCGCCATTGCCATCGTCATCATTGTCATTAACATCTTCATCTACTGAGTAGCCATGTTTTCTGAAACAGTTTTGCCGAACTGCTAAGTTACGGGGATGTAAACATACCAGTATCGGTTGTCAAGTGATGTTGGGGGGAACAAACACAGATGCACAAACATATACATACATACATACATATATATATATATCCACCACGTGACCGACCAGTCCATCAGATGTAGTTACACATCGCTGGTCACAATGCGTTCGCATTGTTTTAGCCTTCGAATGACGCCACCCCACTGGCTAAGCAAGCAGGCCACATATATATATATACATATATATAATATATATATATATATATATATATATATATATATATATATACATATATATAATATATATATATATAATATATATATATATATATATATATATATATATATATATATATTATATATATATATATATATATACATATATACATATATACGATGGGCTTCTTTCAGTTTCCGTCTACCAAATCCACTCACAAGGCTTTGGTCGGCCCGAAGCTATAGTAGAAGACACTTGCCCAAGGTGCCACACAGTGGGACTGAACCCGGAACCATGTGGCTGGTAAGTAAGCTACTTACCACACAGCCACTCCTACACCTAGAATATACATATTCTATATGTAGGCATTAAACCAGCCCACTTGTGGAGGCACATGACCTAGTGGTTAGAGCAGCAGACTCGCAGTCAAAGCATCACGGGTTCGAATCTCAGACTGGGTGATGTGTGTGTTTATGAGCGAAACACCTAAGCTCCAGGCGGCTCCGGCAGAAGGTAATGGTGAACTTCTGCTGACTCTTTCGCCACAACTTTCTCTCACTCTTTCCTCCTGCATCTTGCAGCTCACCTGCAACGGACCAGCGTCCCGTCCAGGTGGAAAACCTATATGCCAAGGAAAGCAGGAAACCGGCCCTTATGAGCCAGGCATGGCTCGAGAAGGAAAACAAGGTAAAATTGGATATCTGTAGATTTAGTGCCAGAGGAAGGTAAAATTGGTGGAGGCACATAGTCTAGAGGTTAAAGCAGTGGACTTGCCGTCGAGGGATCATGGGTTCAAATCTCAGATTGGGCGATGTGTGTGTTTATGAGTGAAACACCTAAGCTCCCGTGGCTCTGGCAGAAGGTAATGGCGAATGTCTGCTGACTCTTTCGCCACAACTTTCTCTCACTCTTTCCTCCTGCATCTTGCAGCTCACCTGCGACGGGCCGGCATCCCGTCCAGGTGGGGAACCTATATGCCAAGGAAACTGGCCCTTATGAGCCAGGTGGGGCTCGAGAAGGAACAAACAAAACCAGCCCACTGTGCAAAAAAGAGTTTGGGAACTGCTGCTATGTTTGAGGAATTGGTAACTTGTTAATCTTACCTGTCTGCCACCAAGTATCGACAATGTCGCACCGTTGCTCTCCAACGTTTTTGTAATACCACTCCCAGGCTTCATGATTGAGAGGTTCTCCGACTAAAACAGGGATTTATATTCCAAAGATGAAAAACAAAGAAAAACTGAAGACAGTCTATAGATATATGCATGCAAAAAAATTAATCAAAATAAACAAAAACAATTTAATTAACAGTATTCATCATCATCATCATCATCATCATCATCATCATCATCATCATCATCACCATCCTTGTCATCATTATCATTTAACATTCACTATTCCATGCTTGCATGGATCAGACAGAATTTGTTGAGGTACATCTTTCTGTTGTTGGATGCCTATACTGTCACCAACCCTCGTGTGTTTTCAAGCGAAATAATAGTTTTCCATTGCTAGACATGCATTCCACAGAAACCCAGACATGAACAACACTGCTTGTATGACAGTGATGCTTGTTTACAGCCATCACATGATGTCAAGTCAAGGATACACACAAACACACAAGAACATACATATACACACGACAAGCTTCTTTTAGTTCCATCTGCCAAACCCATCCACAAGACTTTGATCAGCCAGAGGCTAAAATAGAAGACCCTCACCCAAAGTGTCATGCATTGGGACTGATTTCAAGACCGCATGATTGGAAAGCAAGCACCTTAAACATCTAGCTGTATCTGTCCCTATGCTATCACATTTAAGAATATTAAGCATTATGATGTTTTCAAAAACGTTTTCTTCATGAGATTTATATGTAAAGAGTCCCATCCGAGCATGATCATTGCAGGAGCGGCTAGCTGGCTTCCATGCCAGTGGCACATAAAAGTCACCATTCGAGTGTGATCATTACCAGCGTTGCCTTACTGGCACGTGAAAAAACATTCGAGTGAGGTTGTTGCCAGTACCACCTGACTGGCCCCCATGCCAGTGGCACATAAAAGCACCCACCACACTCTCCGAGTGGTTGGTATTAGGAAGGGCATCCAGCTGTAGAAATTCTGCCAGATCAAGATTGGAGCCTGGTGCAGCCATCTGGTTCGCCAGTCCTCAGTCAAATCGTCCAACCCATGGCAGCATGGAAAGCAGACTTTAAATGATGATGATGATGATGATTTTGTGAAAATATTTTGAAATTTTCTTCCTAAAATTTTCAATGATGGAAAGCAAAAAAAAATTAAAGACTGTTCCTAGATATGTGTATGCGAAAAATTTAATCAAAACAAGCAGAAGCAATTTAATTAATAGCATTCATCATTATCGTCATTACCACCACTACCATCACCACCACCACCACCATCACCACCATCACCACCAACACCAACACTCTCCACAACCACCACCACACCACCACCACCACTTCCATCATCATCATCATCATCATTTAACATTCCCAGAAATAGTTACAAAAGCAATATTTTTTTCCAGGTTATGCATTTTTAAACCAAATGTTCTACAGCTGCCAGTCTCAATGGAAATCCTATACAGCCATTCAATCCATTCAATTCTGTAGCCAAATATATACCTCACCAGAATCCAGTAACAACAAGCAGTGGCTATTTTTATTATGGTCCTAATTGGACAGACCCGTGATTAAAAGTTTGAATACTGCATGTTTTTCATTTTTTGTCTTTTTGTCAGACATATTACATTTTGAATAATCTTATTCAATGTGATTCCGACGGTAGGATGTGATTTGAGAAACACTTGTCACTACCTGTCATTCTGCTACCTGGTAACGACCTAATCAAGATGAAATAGATCCTTCAGCAGACACCTATTACAATGGTTATATTGATTTACTCAACAACAACCTTGAAACATATTTCTTAATTCTTTCTTTCACACACTCTCTCTCACTTATTTCTCTTTCAACAACAACAACAACAACAACAACAACAACAGACTGTCATTATAGTGACAGTCTTTTTTTTAATATCTGTGTTTTTTGTGTATGTTGAAAAACATACAGAAACACACACAGAAATACACACACACACACACACACAAACAACTAAAAAGATAACTAAATGTATTTTATATATATATATATAATTATTTTTTGAAGTCTGTGTTGTGTTGACAGACTTGCACTTAAAATTCCTATGTTTTTAATCAAATCTTGTTGGTTACTATGGTGATAACACTATCTATCTGTCTGTCTATTTTTCATACACAAACACACACACACTCTCACTGTATTTCTTTCTCAATAATAACATTTTCTCCACCCTTTCTTCTAAATAAATGTTGTGACAAGGGTTATCTCCCTTTTTGATTCTTTTTCTTTTTCCCACCCTCTAAAAGATGTTGTAAAGGACAGACATAAGATTTTCAGATTGGTGTGATACTGTCTTGTCCATCTTTACCACTTACTATCCAACATCATAAATATACTATATTTCATGGAGAACCATGAAAAGGATACGAAAGAGAAAAATATACGCATAAACTGTTGTGTCTGGGGAGAGTCATTTTCTTTTGGTGCCTTATAATGTAACACACTCATCGATAAAATTTCCACTTATTTCTTATTTTTATTTTCCTAAAATTTTTGTGGTAGTTGCCCTTATTTTACTTGGCAGTTGCCCTTATTATAATTTTATAATTCTATTTATAAAACTATTGAAAAGGTTGCAAGTCGCAACGAAAATTTTAGGAAAATAAAAATAAGAAAAAAGTGGAAATTTTACCAGTGAGTGTGTATTACATTATAAGGCGCAAAAAGAAAATGACTCTCCCCAGACACAACAGAATATGCTTCAACACACGAACTCAGATAAAGAATCTTGCAAACCAAATCCAGAAACGAAATATATGCATAAAAAATACAAAAACAATATTCATTGTTACAAGTAGGGATTAATGTTATAAACTTACCACTTCCCAGAACACGCAGAGAGGATTTGTCATAATTATGTACCCATGAATCTCCCATTTTAATCAACAAACGAAGAGCTGTGGGTGCCAAGTATATGTGAGTCAACTTAAGTCTCTCCACGACTTCCCAATAGCGACCTTTAAAAGAAAGAAAGAATGTTTCAAAACAAGAAGATAGATTTTTCAAGTTTAAGATCGAAAAGTTATGCAAAGTTATTAATTGCTGCACCTTTTTGTGTCATATATTTGTTGTTTCTTGTTTGGTAAAAGTGTGGTGCAGGCATGACAGTGCAGTCAAGAAGTTTGCTCCTCAACCACATGGCTTTGGCTTCAGTTCCACTGCATGGTACCTTGGGCAAGTATCTTCTGCTGTAGCCCTGGGCTGACCAAAGCCATGTGAGTGTGTTTAGAAGACAGAGACTGAAAGAAACTAACTGTGTGTATATATATATATACTGGAGTAAACACATAAATGTGAAACAAGGTGGAAAAAAGAGTACTCAAATACCAGTGGTAGAGTAATATGCTTTATTTAAAGCAGCAGAAAATTCAACAAAACCTGTTACTCTGAGTTTCCCGTTGCCGTTCATCGGACAGTTTTTGCTAGAATGATGTATATATATATATATATATATATATTATATATATATATATATATATATCTATATATATATATATATATATATATATATATATATGTATGTATATATATATATATATATATATATATATATATATATAGTATATATATATATATTATATATATATATATGTATATATATATATATATATATATATATATATATAATATATATAATATATATATATATATATATATATATATATATATATATGTATATATATATATATATTATATATATATATATATATATCTATATATATATATAGATATATATATATATATATATATATAGTATATATATATATATCATATATATATATATATGTATATATATATATATATATGTATATATATATATATGTGTATGTCTGTGAAGGCGCATGGCTTAGTGGTTAGAGCATAGAGCTTTCGATCGTGAGGTTGTGAGTTCGATTCCCGGATCGGGCTGTGTGTTGTGTTCTTGAGCAAGACACTTTATTTCACGTTGCTCCAGTTCACTCAGCTGTAGAAATGAGTTGTGACGTCACAGGTGCCAAGCTGTATCGGCCCCTTTGCTTTTCCCTTGGATAACACTGGTGGCGTGGAGAGGGGAGGCCGGTATGCTTGGGTGACTTCTGGTCTTCCATAAACAACCTTGCCCGGACTTGGTATGTTTATGTCTTTGTAATTTAGTGGTTCAGCAAAGAGACCAATAGAATAAGTACTAGGCTTCAGAAAAAGTCCTGGGGTCAACTTCATCATCATCATCATCATTGTTTAATGTCCGTTTTCCATGCTAGCATGGGTTGGACGGTTCAACTGGGGTCTGGGAAGCCAGAAGGCTGTGCCAGGCCCAGTCTGATCTGGCAGTGTTTCTACAGCTGGATGCCCTTCCTAACGCCAACCACTCCGAGAGTGTAGTGGGTGCTTTTTATGTGCCACCTGCACAAGTGCCAGACGAGGCTAAAACCCTTCAAGGTGGTGCTCCAGCATGGCAACAGTCAAATAACTGAAACAAACATAAACATATTAATTGAATCGCAAATATTTGTTACCTGGGTTTGGGTAGGTTGGTGTACTCTCAAACAGAAGTGTTGTGCCTCCATTACTTAGTGGTCCATACACAACATAGCTATGTCCAGTTATCCAGCCAATGTCAGCCACACATCCAAAGATATCGTCCATTTGGTAATCAAATACATGCTGTAAATTAGATATAATTTACTATGGTAGGTATTTAATCCTTTAGCATTCAGATTATTCTGTCAAATGTAAAGCTTATCTATTCACACCATTTTTAATTAATCCTGCTTCGTTTCATGGTTTTGAGATTTCAACGATGTGATTGTTTATTTTTATAATTACACTATAAGATTGTCCAACCCATGCTAGCATGGAAAGCAGACGTTAAACAATGATGATGATGATCATCATCATCATTGTCATCTTCATTGTCATCACCATCATCATCATCATCAACATTTAAAATCCATGTTCCATGTTGGTACAGGTTGAATGGCTTGACAGAATTGAACGAACCCAAGAATTGCATTGTGCTCCAGTATCAACTTTGGCATGGTTTCTACAGCTGGATGCCTTTCTTAACACCAACCACTTTACAGTGTGTACTGAGTGTACTAGGCTTACAAAGAATAAGTCCTGGGGTCAATTTGCTTGACTAAAGGTGGTGCCCCAGCATGGTCACAGTCAAAATGACTGAAACAAATAAAAGAATAAATCATTAAATCTTTTCTTTAAAAACCTAATATTAACATATTTCTTTACTTTCATGAAATTTCATGATATAAAATGTGTTTACATTGTGGAACATTTATTAGCTTACTCCAAATAAAGGATAAAGCACCTTCCTAAGTCATATAAACTCATAGGACCAGTTTCCAAGATCCTGTGACATATATATTCCCCCTGGATAGGGTGCCAGTCCCTCACAGGATTACACCCTTTTGCCAGCTGATTGAACAGGAACAATGAAGTGTTTTACTCCAGAACACAGCACATTGCCCAGGCCAGAATTCAAAACCACAATTCTACATCATGAGTCCAACACCCTAACCACTTAGCCACACATGGCCCCTTTTTACTCCATATAGAAGATATTTAATGTTTACAGTGTGTGTGTGTGGTGGAGAGTTGTAAATTATAAAATGACCCTTACTTTGTGTGTAACGGTTGTATACAGCAAATAACCAGCTTGAGTATGCACAAGTCCCTTTGGACTCCCAGTACTACCAGATGTGTATAACATAAATAAGGGATCTTCACTATCCATCTCTTGAGGTTTACAATATGGCTTGGAGACTTCACTTAGAGCCTGAAAAATTCAAAAGAAGTAAAGCAATTATCAATATAACATAAACAATCATCAAAGACAGTAATTATAATGGCTCCGATGCTCACTTTGCAACCAAAAGGTTTTGGGTTCAGTCCCACCATTTGGCACCAAGGCAAATTTCTTCTACAATAGCTTTGGCCTTATGAGTAGATTTGGTAGACAGAATATGTGCAGAAGCCCATTGTCTCTCCATCCTTTAGGGCATTTTCTAAGCATTACCCACTATTCTTGTCTTCTTGGTCCTAAGGCTATATTTTGCACAACTGTTCATCCTTGTCCCCTATCCTAACTCACACTCTGTATCCTTTTGCTTTGTTTGCTCTCAGCCCTAATTCTCCACAAAAAGAATGTTTTTGTGGGCACTGCCAGTTGTGAGGCTCTCAGTCAAATCATCATTAAGGGTGCAAAACTAATTATTAGTAATTGGTTGATAACTGATGCAGAATAAGGGACCCTCTATGTTTGTCTCCTGTCCAGTTATACATTTTTTTCAATTATATATATATATATATATCTATGTATGTATGTATGTATGTATGTATGTATGTATGTATGTATGTATGCATTTATGTATATATGTATGTATGTATGTATGTATGCATATGTATGTATGTATGTATATATATATATATATGTAGGTATGTATGTATGTATGTGTATGTGTGTATGTATGTATATATGTATGTATGTATGTATGTATGTATGTATGTATGTATGTATATATATATATATATGTATGTATGTATGTATGTATGTATGTATTTATGTATGTATGTATGTATGTATGTATATATATATATAATCATCATCATCGTGATCATTTAGCATCCGTTGTCCATGCTGGCATGGGTTGGACAGTTTGAGCAGGGCTGGAAGGCTGCACCAGACTCCAGTTCGATTTGGCAATGGTTTTCTACTGCTGGATGCCCATCCTAATGCCAACTACTCCAAGAGTGTAATGGGTGCTTTTACATGCCACCGGCACGGGTGCCATTTGCGTGACACCAGTATCTGCCACAACTGTAATTTTGCTCAGCTTGATGGGTCTTCTTCTCAAGCACAACGCAATGCCAAAGGTCTTGGTCATTGCCTCCATGAGGCCCAAAACTCAAAAGGACCTTCTCATGTGCCATTGGCATCAGCCACTTTGCCTCTGTGAGGCCCAATGCTCAAAAGGTACTTTTTACATGCCACCAGCACGGGTATCAGTTATACAATACCAGAGTTACTCACACACACGTGCACGCATCATCATTTAAGATCTTTTTCCATGCTCCCCTACTACTTCTGCTCGTGATCAGAGATGCCCATATCGTCAGCCACTAAGGGACATGGTCTACTGGTTAAGGTCAAACAACTGACAAACAAATCTGTGGTATTGAGCAGAATATTTGCTGTAGCCCATCTTTTATACTAAGACAAAACAATGTACATGATAACACTTCCAGTCAGTTAAGATCAAAAGCCATGAGAGCCACTGCCTGGTACTGCATCAGGGCATTATTATTATTATTATTATCATTAAGTTTTGAGGGTTGCATATTGCGTTGAATGCGAACTTGCTGAAGGAAAAGATGACTAATGGAGAATTAGAAACCGAAATTCCAAGTATCCATTTACCTTTTCAAGTGGGATATCAATTTTACCCATTGGGACATCTCCTCCAGTACGTTTGTACACAAAGACCTGCTTTACACTTGGACATTTCGATACAGCTGCATCAACTATTTTCTTTAACTCTAGGATTTTCCCACCTCTAACTCCTTGATCAGCAGTTATCACTGTATTCACTTGAGCTGTAAACAAAATCAATGAATATATAAACTTAAATAGAGAATATATAAACATATAAACGAATATATAACTTATAAACGAATATATAATTATATATAAACTTATAAACAAATATATAAACTTGAATAGAGAAAAAAAACAGAATTATGCATGTTCACATTTTCAAATATTGTTTCTAATTTTGACACAAGACCAGCAATTTTAGAGGAGGGATAAGTTGATTATATCATCATCATCATCCTCATCATTTAACGTCCGTTTTCCATGCTAGCATGGGTTGGACGATTTGACAGGTCTGGCGAACCAGATGGCTGCACCAGACTCCAATCTGATCTGGCAGAGTTTCTACAGCTCGATGCCTTTCCTAATGCCAACCACTCTGAGAGAGTGTAGTGGGTGCTTTTACGTGCCACCAGCCATGCTCAAATGGTACTTTTTATGTGCCACCTGCACAGGTGCCAGTCCAGCAGCACTGGCAATGACCTTGCTCGAATGTTTTTTCACGTACCACCAGCATAAGTGCTAGTAAGGTGATGCAGGTAATGATCACGCTCGAATGATGTTTTTAACGTGCCATTGGCATGGAAGCCAGCTTGTTGCTCTGGCAATGATCTCACTTGTATGGTACTCTTAGTGCTCCACTAGCACAGATGCCAGTCATCGAATTTGATTTCGATTTCGATTTCACTTGCCTCAACAGATCTTCGCAAGCAGAGTTTAGTGTCCAATGAAGGAAAGGCACGCATAAGTGGGCTGGTTACACCCCTGGCATAGGCCACAGGTTATGGTCTCACTTGAGCTTGCCGAGTCTTATCAACTGAAAACAAAATGTGAAATGAATATTTTTCAACCTTAATCGTGTTTTATTTTAAACTAGCAGTATCGCCCGGCGTTGCTCGGGTTTGTAAGGGAAATAACTATATAAGCATTTTTAGAGAGTTACTTCCCTTATATAATAGCAAAAAAATGCATTAAAAATGGGAAAAGATGATGGTAAATTATTTTTAAAATCGTAGACTCATCGTAGACGCGAGCTAATACCCAGAAGGGCTCGATATGAATCACGACTATAAGATACCCGGTTTGGGTTAAACTGTACCGCAAAATGTGGGAGTAGTTAGGAATCTAAATCGTAGGAGACAGACACCACACAACTTTACTTTTATATATAAAGATATAACATTTCAATAATCAAAAATAAATCTGACTAACCATCTTGAATCCTCCCTGCTAATGCTTCATCACTGAATCCTGCAAAGACCACACAGTGAACAGCACCGATTCGTGCACAAGCTAACATGGCTGTCACAGCTACTGGACACTTCGGCATATAGATAGCCACTCGATCTCCTTTACTCACATTGTGCTGAAGAAGCATGTTACCCATCTGGTTAACCATATGGTACAGCTCTCTGGAATAAAAATAAAAATTTAAAACAATGTCCATGTTAGACATTATTCAACAGTTTCTTTTCCCAAAAGTTGGTTCCTACACTGACATGTAATTCACTCTCACCCTCGCTCATCTTTCCTTGTCTCAATATTAGCAACAATCACCATTTAGGACGGAGGCCTGCCTTCCCTGCTTCTCTAATTTCATTTCTGTCTCCACCACTCTCTGAATTCCTCTATCAGCATTAGATATCTAGCTCACCTCCAACAAACTTCAGTGCACAAAAACTCCTTACATATTGACATGATTAACACTGGGGACCACATGTTTGCCATCTCTAACTACTTTAATAATTCTGTTTTGTCGTGAGCTCATAGCATTAAATAGTGTTGATTATTCAAAAGCCTTTGATTTCTTTCTTACCTATTTCTTTACTACCCACAAGGGGCTAAACATAGAGAGGACAAACAAGGACAGACAAATGGATTAAGTGCATAACTGGTACTTATTTAATTGACCCCGAAAGGATGAAAGGCAAAGTCAACCTCGGCGGAATTTGAACTCAGAACGTAGCGGCAGACGAAATACCTATTTCTTTACTACACACAAGGGGCTAAACACTGAGGGGACAAACAAAGACAGACAAACGGATTAAGTCGATTACATCGACCCCAGTGCATAACTGGTACTTAATTTATCGACCCCGAAAGGATGAAAGGCAAAGTCGACCTCGGCGGAATTTGAACTCAGAACGTAGCGGCAGACGAAATACCTATTTCTTTACTACCCACAAGGGTCTAAACACGGAGGGGACAAACAAGGACAGACATAGGTATTAAGTCGATTATATCGATCCCAGTGCGTAACTGGTACTTATTTAATCGACCCCAAAAGGATGACAGGCAAAGTCGACCTCGGCGGAATTTGAACTCAGAACGTAACCGCAGACGAAATACCGCTAAGCACTTCACCCGACGTGCTAACGATTCTGCCAGCTCGCCACCTTTTTTTCTTACTTACCTGATTTCTTTCTTAACTCCAAACCTACACAAACTCTGCATCTTGTAGTCATATTTAATACTGCCTATTCATTGGTTGAAGGCACGTGGCTTAGTGGTTAGGGGCATTTGGCTCATGATCGTAAGGTCGTGAGTTCAATTCCCGGTGGCACGTTGTGTCTTTGAGCAAGACACTTTATTTCTCATTGCTCCAGTCCACTCAGCTGGCAAAAATGAGTAGTACCTGTATTTCAAAGGGCCAACCTTGTCACACTCTGTGTCACACTGAATCTTCCCTAGAACTACGTTAAGGGTACACGTGTCCAAGGAGTGCTCAGCCACTTGCACATTAATTTCACGAGCAAGCTGTTCCTTTGATCATATCAGCTGGGACCCTCGTCGTCGCAACTGACGGAGTGCTCCTTTATTCCTGGGTTCCAATCCTATATCCATCCAGTGCAAAAATCTCTTCTGTCCTTTGAACACTCTGGTATTTTCAATTAGCTAATTTATTACATCTCTACATTTAAATTTAATTTGTCAAATTAAATTTAAATGTTGAATTGAATCTAATGGATTTTGTGTGTTTCTTAAATGGCTTATAAACACCTTCCATGCTGCAATTGCTTATATATATGTGTCGGTGGCACATAAAATCACCCACTACACTCTCGGAGTGGTTGGCGTTAGGAAGGACATCCAGCTGTAGAAACACTGCCAGATCTGACTGGCCTGGTGCAGCCTTCGGGCTTGCCAGACCCCAGTTGAACCATCCAACCCATGCTAGCATGGAAAGCGGACGTTAAACGATGATGATGATGATGATGATGATATATATATATATATATATATATATATATATATATATATATATATATATATTCTAATGATAAACAAAATTTCAGAGTGTAACTTAACCAAGAGTACATTAGACGATCAATCAGTTAAAAGAGAATGTATGGAAACAAATTTTATTATCATTATCATTATTATTATTTACTTTTAATCTGCATGTTTGTTACAATCACTTGCCAAGACACACCCAGCATCCTTCATCATCATCATCATCATCATCATCATCATCATCACCATCATCATCACCATCATCACCACCATCACCACCATCATCACCATCATCACCACCATCACCACCACCACCACCATCACCACCATCACCACCATCACCATCATCACCATCATCACCATCATCACCATCATCCTCATCCTCATCATCATTATTATTATTTTTATAAATAAAATAATAATAAAATAATCAACTCTGATGATATTCATTCTATCACCCAAGCACACCTCTGTCCCTGAGTATTTACTCAACCTAAAGAAACACAATTTGGGCCACCCTCAGCAAAGGAACTTGGAAAAGACTGCCAAATACAGACCTACTGCTAACCCATTTGATGTATCAGAAAGAAATAAACTAGAGATTGGCACTTCTTTACACAGATGAAAATAACAGTTGTTTAAACTTACTGATAGGTAATCCGTTCCTGTTGGCCTGGTTCATCTTTTTCCCAAATAAGAGCAATCTTGTTTGGATTTGATTTAGCATGTCGGTCCACACAGTTTACTAGCAACCAAAAAAAATAACACAAAAAATAAATCAGAGAGAAAATTATAGAACAAAAAGGAAAATGAGGAAATTTAGGGAATGTCAAATGAGTTTGTTAACTGTCTTTTTTATGACATAGATTTTGAAAGTAAGAGAATACAGTTCTAAATATCTTCTCAAAATTATTTTCTAGGATTGATAAAGAATTAGGAATGATGGAAATAACATCGGTTTTTGTTTTATTGCAATAGTTTAGTCTGAAAAGAAAGGGCTGCGCCCATGTACATCTTAGACAAGGATGCAAAGAAGTTATCTTCATACCAGAGATCCGAGATCTGGTTTGAATGCTTATAACAGAATGGATTCTACTAATGGTACCCAGTGATCAGAGATGGTTGTCTTATAACCAAGTAATGGATTAAAGCCACCACATGAAAACAGAAATAGTTCCTCCAATGAGATATTACAAAATTCCTTACATAAGGTTTTTGTTGATCCAAGGTTACCAAGGCGGCGAGCTGGCAGAAACGTTAGCACGCCGGGCGAAATGCTTAACCGTATTTCGTCTGCCGTAATGTTCTGAGTTCAAATTTCGCCAAGGTCGACTTTGCCTTTCATCCTTTCGGGGTCGATAAATTAAGTACCAGTTACACACTGGGGTCAATGTAATCGATTTAATCTGTTTGTCTGTCCTTGTTTGTCCTCCCTGTGTTTAGCCCCTTGTGGGTAGTAAAGAAATAGGTATTTCGTCTGCCGCTACGTTCTGAATTCAAATTCCATCGAGGTTGACTTTGCCTTTCATCCTTTCGGGGTCAGTAAATTAAGTACCAGTTTTGCACTAGGGTCAATATAATCGACTTAATCCGTTTGTCTGTCCTTGTTTGTCCCCTCTGTGTTTAGCCCCTTTTGGGCAGTAATGAAATAAGATGGAGAAATGTGATCTTCAGATGTTGAGTCTCACAGGGTCGAAGACAAGTGACCAAGACTGTTGGTGAATAGCTGGGCTTGAGAAGACACATCAAAGTAAACGAAATTGTGGCCGTGGCCAGTGCCAATGATGTTCGAAAAGCACCTGTACCAGTGACACACAAAGGGCACCCAGTACACTCTCTGGAGTGGTTGGCATTAGGAAAGGCATCCAGCATTAGAAACCAAGTTAAAACAAACTGGAACCAGGTGCAGCTCCCTGGCTTACCATCTCCCAGTTAAACTTTCTAGGAGGAAGCACTCCGTCGGTTACGACGACGAGGGTTCCGGTTGATCGGAATCAACGGAACAGCCTGCTCATGAAATTAACGTGTAAGTGGCTGAGCACTCCACAGACACATGTACCATTAATGTAGTTCTTGGGGATATTCAGCGTGACACAGAGAATGATAAGGCCGGCCCTTTGAAATTCAGGTACAACAGAAACAGGAAGTAAGAGTGAGAGAAAGTTGTGGTGAAAGAGTACAGCAGGGATCACCACCATCCCCTGCCAGAGCCTCGTGGAGCTTTTAGGTGTTTTCGCTCAATAAACACTCACAACGCCTGGTCTGGGAATCGAAACCGCAATCCTATGACCGTGAGTCCGCTGCCCTAACCACTGGGCCATTGCACCTCCAGTTAAACTGTCTAACCCATGCCAAAACATACGTTAAATGATAAGGATAATGATGATGATGATAATGATGATGATGAAAGCCTGTTTTAATTTTAAGAGTATCTCCACCTTCCCCGCCTTTTTACGAAATTTCTCCCAAATTCCTTGCCCCCATAACCATGGAGTTACAAAACAAACTTCATTCTGGCACAGCCATTATGGAATATGTAGCAGGACCATTATTGAATGTGTAAATAATTGAAAAGCTTCCAAGAAAGACTTGTTTAGTTTATATTTACTGAGGTATGAAATGTTTTGTTCCCAACCATTTTGGTGCCATTGATTCAGTCCTGATTCATTTGACATCAGACATTTTAATGTTTTCTCTCATTTACTCCCTCCTCACATTCCTCCCTTCTCTCTCTTTCTCTCTTCCCCCTCTCTCTCCTCCTTCCCTCTCTTCCCTCCCTTTCTTCCCTTCCCTCTCTTCCCCTCTCTCTCTTCCCTCCCTTTCTTCCCTCTCTCTCTCTTCCCCCTCTCTCTCTTCCTTCCTACTCTTCCCCTATCTCACTCTTCTCCCTCTCTCACTCTTCCGTCCCTCTCTTCCCTCCCTTTCTTCCCCTCTTTCTCCCCTCCCTCTCTCTCTTCCCTCCCTCTCTTCTCCTCTCTCTCTTTCCTCCCTCTAATCCCCCCTCTCTTCTTTCTCTCTCTTTCCTCCCAATCTTCTCCTCTCTCTCTTCCCTCCCTCTCGTCCCTTCCCTCTCTTCCCCTCTTTCTCTCTTCCCTCCCTCTCTCCCCCCACTTCTTTCTCTCTGTTTATATGTGTGAACATCTAGTTAAGTATGTATGTGTAATGTCGCTTTCCCACCCCCATCCCATCTCTTCTCTACCCGTATGCATATACTTCTGCACATGCAATGTGTGTGTGGTGTGTGTGTGTGTGGGCATATGTGTATGTGTATGTGTTTTCCTCCCTCACCAAACTATACAGTCACCAAAACCGGCCAAACGCCTAAACATCCATGCCCTCACGTCCCTCATACCATATTAACTGCAAGGTACAAAAATTACTGGAGTTGGATGTGGCTGTCCACAAAATCTAATATCATTAATATTTCATCATTGTTCTTATCTCTTTTACTCTTTTACTTGTTTCAGTCATGTGACTGTGGCCATGCTGGAGCACTGTCTTTAGTCGAGCAAATCAACCCCTGGACTTATTCTTTGTAAACCTAGTACTTATTGTATCTTTTGCCGAACCGCTAAGTGTTGTGGATGTAAACACACCACCATCAGTTGTCACACGATGTTGGGGGGACAGACACAGACACATAAACATATACACACACATATACATATATACGGTGGGTTTCTTTCAGTTTCCGCCTACCAAATCCACTCACAAGGCTCTGGTCAGCCCAAGGCTATAGTAGAAGACACTTGCCTAAGGTGCCACGCAGTGAGACTGAACCCAGAACCATGTGGTTCGTATGCAAGCTACTTACCACACAGCCACTCCTACGCCTAATCTGTCATAAATTTGCAATAAAAATCCATTTAATCAAGCTTATTTCGTTTTTATGTTCTTTAACCCTTTAGCATTCAGATTATTCTTATTCTGTCAAATGTAAAGTTCATGTATTCATACCATTTAAAATTAATCCTGCATCATTTAATAGCTTTGAAATTTCAATGATGTGATTGTTTATTTTTAAAACGACACTATAAGGTAGGTATCAAAAACCAGAGCTGTCCAGTTTGAAGATAAAACAGGAATGTTTTGACCAGGTATGGCCAGTTTAAACACTAATGGGTTAACCCTTTTGATACCAACCTGGCTGAAACTGCCTATGGCTCTGTAGTACAAATGTCCTACTTTCATAAGTTCTGAATTAAAATCTTCCACCAAACTTTAGTCACAATTTATGCTCCCAACACTAGCTTAATGATAAACTAAGTTATTTAACTAAATTCTTTGTTATATTTAAAGTAATTTAAAGAAACACTGAACATCTCAAATGGCTGAAACCGGCTCTGGCTCTGTATTACAAATGTCTTGTTTTCATAAGTTCTAAATTAAAATCTTCCACCAAACCTTAGTCACAATTTATGTTCCTAACACTAGCTGAATGATAACTAAGTTATTTTACTAAACTCTTTCTTATATTTAAAATTAATTGAATGACACACAGAGCATCTCAACAGAAATATGGTAACGAAAGGGTTAAGGTCTTAATTGTCCACATAGCACGAAACTTCTTGCATAGCAGATTACACTGTGATTGCATACAAAAATCATAATCCCGTGTAAGTCAAAATAGACAGAGGTTATTTACAATATGCCAGGTCATAGCTAAGTTAACAAGTTGCTAGTATTAGAAGGGTATCAGTGTACTATGTCCTGACCCAGATAAGTAAATCTCATCAGCTCAATTCGCCTAACAATAAACTTAATACTTTACCGCTGTAAGTTGTGTAAATACTGTTTACTTGAATGATTCACACACACTTGTTAGATTGATTACGATTCTCACAAAGAATGTAACTTGAAGTGAGATATCTTCCATCTTTCGTTGTGATTTGTTTTAAATTATACTCTCTCTTTTACTCTTTTACTTGTTTCAGTCATTTGACTGTGGCCATGCTGGAGCACTGCCTTTAGTCGAGCAAATCAACCCTAGGAATTATTCTTTGTAAGCCTAGTACTTATTCTTTCGGTCTCTTTTACCAAACCGCTAAGTTGCGGGGATGTAAACACACCAGCATCGGTTGTCAAGCGATGTTGGGGGTACAAACACAGACACACAAACATACACACACACACACACACACACACATATATATATATATATATATACGACAGGCTTCTTTCAGTTTCCGTCTACCAAATCTACTCACAAGGCTTTGGTTGGCCCGAGGCTGTAGTAGAAGACACTTGCCCAAGGTGCCACACAGTGGGACTGAACACGGAACCATGTGGTTCGTAAGCAAGCTATCTTCACGGGTATTCAAATAATCCCGCTGATTATGAAATTCCATAAACCAATCCGGTGTCATATTCTATGGCTGAATAGCTTAGAAGTTTAGATAGGTGCAAGAGTGGCTGTGTGGTAGAAGCTTGCTTCCTGACCACATGGTTCTGGGTTCAGTCCCACTGTGTGACACCTTGGTCAAGTTTTTTCTACTATAGCCTTGGGCTAACAAAAGCCTTGCGAGTGGATTTAATAGACAGAAACTGAGAGAAGTCTGTCATATATAGATCATCATCATCATACTCTTTTACTCTCTTTTACTCTTTTTACTTGTTTCAGTCATTTGACTGTGGCCATGCTGAAGCACCGCCTTTAGTCGAGTAAATTGATCCCAGGACTTTTTCTTTGTAAGCCTAGTACTTATTCTATCGGACTATTTTACTGAACCGCTAAGTTATGGGGACGTAAACACACCAGCATCGGTTGTCAAGCGATGTTAGGGGGACAAACACAGATACACAAACATACACACACACACACACACACACACACATATATACATATATACGACGGGTTTCTGTCGACCAAATCCACTCACAAGGCTTTGGTCGGCCCAAGGCTAAAGTAGAAGACACTTGCCCAAGGTGCCACGCAGTGGGACTGAACCCGGAACCATGTGGTTGGTAAGCATCATCATCTTTTAACATCCGTTGTCAATGCTGGCATGGGTTAGATGGTTTGACTGGCAATGGTAAGCTGGAGAGCAGCCACATGTGTATGTGCACATGTGTCTGTGTGTGTATTTGTGTGTGTTCATGCATATGTGTATCCTTGATAGCCTTTCTCTTCTACTGATCTTCCCCAAAAACTGGAATCTAAATCCAGCTGATTGTGTATATTTAGCTAATTGTCTTTATATTAATTAGAAATAATAGCCATAACAATGATAATTAACAGCTTCTTGTTCAGCCCACATTCTTTCAGTGCTGGTCAGCCCATCAACTTCTTTGTCTGTGGTCTTTGAGCATGCAAATATGCATGTGTGTGTGGGGGGGGGCGTGTATTAACAGCTTGCTTATATGTATGCCTGTGTGTGTACTCCAGTGTGTGGATTTAGGTCAATGTGCAGTCAAGCATGAACGTGAATGAGATCATTTCCTCACCCATTACCCTACATACCCACATACCCATGTTCCTATCCCTTCAATCTGTTCAACTCCCAAAGGCCTGCCTCCCTCTCCCTCCCCCCCCCTCTCCCTCTTTCATTTCTTCATTTTGTCTTTCTTTCACTTTCTCTCCACCTTTCTGAGTTTCTTTCCTTTCTTTCATTCTTTCTCTCTATAGTGCTCATGTTTAATCAGAAAAAATGACCATAGGGCCAGGAGTGGCTGTGTGGTAAGTAGCTAGCTTAACAACCACATGGTTCCGGGTTCAGTCCCACTGTGTGGCACCTTGGGCAAGTTCTTCTACTATAGCCTCTGACCGACCAAAGCTTGCGAGTGGATTTGGTAGAGGGAAACTGAAAGAAGCCCGTTGTGTATATATATATATATATATATAGCTACTACACACATTTTTTTCTCTCCTTGTTTTTTTTTCTGTGTCCCTTTCTGTAGAAGAGCGTAGGCTCAAAACGTAAAAGACTCTATTCCTGAGCGCTATACTAATACATTTGTTTGTTTGTACTCCACCTGCCTTCGTCTTTTGTTTATTTTCGTAAACTTTCCCTTTATATATATATATACATATACATACCTACATACATACATATGTATATATGTATGTATGTATGTATATATGTGTGTGTGTGTGTCTGTTTGTTCCCCCAACATCGCTTGACAACATATGCTGATGTGTTTACATCCCTGTAACTTAGCGGTTTGGCAGAAGAGACCAATAGAAAAATTACTAAGCTTACAAAGAATAAGTCCTAAGGTCAAATTGCTTGACTAAAGGTGGTGCTCCAGCATGGCCACAGTCAAATGACTGAAACAAATAAAAGAATCCCCAAGTACAACAATATCTCCCTATTTCATTTTTCTTTTAGGCTGGTATGTATATGTATGTGTTTCTTAATTTGTGTGTGTGTCTGTATGTCTGTATTGTTGCTATTATGTTAAACTGTCGTATGTCCAAATTTGGCCAAATGTGTTTTTTTTCAATATTTAATTTGGCTTTGCTGGTTCTTTTGGTCAGACTATCATATCTCCTCCGGCTGCTTCAGATGAAAATTGTCTAAGTGGCTTCCATGCACATAAAAAGCAGCAGCCGATCGTGGCCGCTACCAGCCTCCACTGGCCCTTGTGCCGGTGGCACGTAAAAAGCACCCACTACACTCACAGAGTGGTTGGCATTAGGAAGGGCATCCAGCTGTAGAAACACTGCCAGATCAGACTGGAGCCTGGTGCAGCCTCCTGGCTTCCCATATCCTGGTCAAACCGTCCAACGGTTTAGCATTTTTCAAAAGTGTTGTAAGTTCCACATACGACAGTTTAGCACAAATATTTCTGACTGAAAATATCATACATGCATGGAATTACAATTTTATGCACACCGAACAAAATGTTATTGTTAAGCTGAAACAGTTGCTAATATAAAAAGAAATGGAACGGTGAAACTATTTTTTCATTTTCTGAAAAAGCAACATTTTGGACTGACAACATTATCATCATCATCATCATCATCATCATCATCATCGTTTAACGTCCGTTTTCCATGCTAGCATGGGTTGGACGGTTTGACCAGGATCTGGGAAATGTTTCTATGGCTGGATGCCCTTCCTAACACTAACCACTCTGTGAGTGTAGCGGATGCCTTTGATGTGCCACCGGCATAGGGGCCAGAGGAATCTGGCAACGACCATGATTGGATGGTGCTTTTTATGTGCACGGAAGCCAGCCAATGCGGCGCTGACATCGGAGGTGGCACTGGCACTTTTTGCATAATAAATATTTATAACAAGAACTTTTGGATGGAAATTCAAAAATCCCTTAATTAATTAATGGCTTTGTGAATTTCCATCCCAAATTTCTTGATGTTGCCATATTCATCCTACAGTATAGTAGCACCAGGCCAATAACCTTCCCATGAAATTACTTTGGAAGATGAGAGTAATAAGCAGTGGCCAGAATAAATAGCATAGGAGCTTTTTATGGGCACACTGAAAAAAACATTTCACATAAGCAAACTTAAAGGATATATATCATCATCATCATCATCATTTAATGTCCACTTTCCGTGCTGAGATGGGTTGGACAGTTTGACAGGAGCTGGTCAGGCAGAAGACTACACTAGACTTATGCCAGATGCAAAAAAGAACTCATTAATTAAAGTTAATTTTTCTTGCTTTTACAACAATTTACATTTGAGTGAATAATTAAATTTAGATGGGAAAAAATACCAGAAAAATTTAAATGAAGAGATCTATAGTTTCACTGTTCCATTTCTTTTTATATTAGCAACAGTTTCAGCTTAACAATAATATTTTGTTGGATGCATAAAATTGTAATTCCGTGCATGTATGATACCCTGTATCTGAAAATATCTAATTCTTGTTCGTTATGGAAGGAAAATGAAAACTATAAAACTATGGAACAATAAAATGACAAATGGAAGAAAACTATAAAATGGAATTTAAATAAAGCTGTTGAATGAAAATTTTTAAAAACTGTAAAACTACATGGAAAACTACAAAATGAAAAATAAATTTTAAGAAAATTATATGTAAATAAAAATATGTAGGGTGAAAGTAGATAAAATCTCCATCTTTTATCTTTTATCTTTTAATTGTTTCAGTCACTGCACTGCAACCATGCTGAGGCACCACCTTTGAAGGGCTTTAGTCAAACAAATCACTCCAGCCCTCAGTAATTATTATTTAAGTCTGGTATCTATTCTGTTGATCTCTGGGAACAAGCATGCAAAAATACACACACACACACACACACACACACAAACACACATAAGATTCAGTTGAAACACTCTTGTCACAACCTGGGACCTTGAAGACTGATTTAATGCAAGAAAGTATACTAGACCCTTAATATTTGATATTCAATAAGACAATCAATACTTCATTTCATTTTACTATATATACTATTTATGCTATATATTCTACATTAATATTATAAAGAATATAAATAAAACATAAAAAACAGACAGAGTTGGAATTTCTTTGATTAAAATATATAGGTTAATTCCTTCAATATACGATGCCTTACACCTGTTACACATATTTTTTTCCATTTTTGCCACCTGGGCGCGGATCTATATGTTAACCTATATTTTAATCAAAGAATACATGCAGGTGTACCCTTTGCGAGAAAGTGTGCTAGACATCTGCTGGATTGAAAGTACACATGCCGTGTCACAAGGCTTAGGAATTGTTGAAGGTAATTTACTGAACCCTCATTCATTGTCTTCGATGAGAGAATCCACCATATATATATGTATATGTATATATACTGATAGGGCACAGAAAGTGTGTCAATAGCCAGCTGGAGGAAGTGTCCTCCTGGGGTTACAAGCTACAGTAGCATCCACCCTTAAGGGTTAGCCACATTTAAGTGGCAAATATACCTCACAATGTCATGCAGCTACTGTTTATACCTCGCTCAGAGATTTGTCATATATATATATGTATGTATGTATATATGTATGTATGTATATATGTACATATATATATATATATATATATATATATATATATATATATATATATATATATATATATAGTTAATCCAAACAAGAAAGCACAAAAAAAAACACAACAACGCGAGGACATGGAACAAATATATTATTGGACGCTCAGGAAAGAAGGAAAGAAGGAGGGTTTAACGTTTTGAGCAGAGCTCTTCGTCGGAAACATAGGAGAAGGAAAGATCCAGAGAAGGGAAGACAGAGGAAAAAAAAATCGCCAACGGTACACACACGGTCACATTTTGAATTGTATATATATATATATATAATATATAATTGTATATTATATATATATATATACAATTATATATTGTATAGAGGGCATTTATGTGTATTAATGCCCTCTATACAATATAGATATAATTAATTTGTTCAAAAGAAAAAAATTATTTTCAAATTCTTTTCTTTTATGAGGTTTTCACGCTAACTACCTGATAATTTCTTGTTAAGATCCCTTATTAAGAAGTTATCCTTAATTGTTATATATATATATATATATATAATATATATATACACAATTGGCATCCACACATTCATTCACAAGACATTGGTCAACCCAGGATTATAGTAGAAGACATTTGTCCAAGGCGCTGGGCAGTAGGACTGAACCTGAAACCGCTTGGTTTACAAAGCAAGCTCCTTAACCACACACCCATGCATGCATGAGTAAAACAAAACAACTATATGAAAATACAAAAAACAAACCAAGATGAAAATACATGAAAAACAATCGGATGAAATATAAGTGAAAAACTATGGAGATGAAAATATATACAAACTGTCTCCCGTAAACTAAATAAAAGGAAATCTTTGAGTTGAAAATAAGTAAAACTAGGATTTCTAGGGTGGTTCCGGGTTCAGTACCACTGCGTGGCACCTTGGGCAAGTGTCTTCTACTACAGCCTCGGGCCAACCAAAGCCTTGGGAGTGGATTTGGTGGACGGAAACTGAAAGAAGCCCATCGTATATATGTATATATATATATATATGCGTGTGTGTGTGTGTATGTTTGTGTGTCTGTGTTTGTCCCCTCAACATCGCTTGACAACTGATGCTGGTGTGTTTACGTCCCTGTAACTTAGCGGTTCGGCAAAAGAGACCGATAGAATAAGTACTAGGCTTACAAAGAATAAGTCCTGGGGTCGATCTGCTCAACTAAAGGCGGTGCTCCAGCATGGCTAAAGTCGCATGACTGAAACAAGTAAAAGAGTAAAGAGTAAAGAGTAAAAGAGTAAAGAGTAAGGAGTAGTAAATAAATGGGGAAAAAATTAAAATAAAACTTACCAGAGACGTTAAGTTTACCACCAACAAACCAGTTTATTTCTCCTGTCTTAAAATCACATTTTTGAACTCTATCAAATTCTTTATCCCACAACAGGCGGCTTATGGCCAACTTTGACCAGAACAAGTCGGGCTTTTCAATGCTAAACTTGTATAAATCGTCATGATTTCTAACAGTTGGATGGTCAGCAAATTCCGGCAAAGGACTGGTGCTGTTGAAAGGTTTCAGGGGTAGGTTTCTTGTGTAATTTAAAGAGGTAACAATTTTAAGTTGTTTAGGAATCAACAGTTGATTTCTTATAGGAGAGAAACTTAGTTTTAGTAGAGAGGCCATCATACTACCACACAGCTGCTGTTGAGTGAATATGATACAAAACTAAACAGTTCAGATACATCTAACCTGACCTAACTCACTTGTGATTTATGCATGAATGATTACAATTTCATCAACAGAAAGGTTCTCCTATACAGGGAAATAACTTCACTGTGGGTATGACATTTATAAAAGTAGTTTAACTGGTCCAGCACAAGGTTAAATACATATATATATATATTATTATATATATATACACACACACACACACACACACATATCTATATATATATATATATATGTACATATATATAATAATAATGATAATAATTATAATTATGAAATTATTGTATACAGTGCTCAGGTGCACCACAACTTGTCAAAAGTGCGTGTAAAGCATATATATATATATATATATATATATATATATATATATATATATATATTATTAGGAAATTAAAACTTATGGCCTATCTAATGCTTTAGAGTGAATGTCATTCTTTTGGGATATATAAACTATTGACAATATATGCATACATATACATATATTACATATATATATATCATAAGTATATGTGTATATGAATGTGTGTATGTATATTTTTGGGATAGTTTATTTTAATTAATACATGGAGTAGGAATATCATAAAAATACTACATACTGTATTCATGTTTATAATGCAAACACAATTTGTACCTGAATTAAAGATCTAAGTTGGTAGGTGTTTATCACACCTGAGCTTTATTTTATTTTGTCGTTTAGCAATTTTTAGTAATGCAGGAAAAACACGCTTCTTGACTCTTCTTGGGGTAAGATTTATTTTTTTATAAAGTATCATATGCTATTTCTTAATAATTCCATAGAAAACATCCTTCTGCTTGTTTTGCATTTTTGTTTTATCTCCAATGATTATAAAGCAAAAATGAGGTTTAATTATTTATCTGTCCATTTATTCATTTATATATGGTGTTAAGATGAAAAGTCTATGCTCCTGACCCCTGTGTGACCCCCCTTTAAAACTGGCTAGTTTTATGTGACTGATGTTCAGGTTGAACAATTATAGGAAAACTGACCCAGCAGGAGGGACAGGAAATGAATTCCAAAGGGTTTTGACCTTGATGAGAAAGGACTTAATAATTAGTATAAGCCTCCTACAGGAGGAGGAGTGGCTGTGTGGTAAGTAGCTTGCTTATGAGCCACATGGTTCCGGGTTCAGTCCCACTGCATGGCATCTTGGGCAAGTGTCTTCTGCTATAGCCCCGGGCCGACCAATGCCTTGTGAGTGGATTTGGTAGCCGAAAACTGAAAGAAGCCCGTCGTATATATGTATATATATCATATATATATATATATATATATATATATATATAGATATATATATATATTGTGTGTGTGTTTTGTGTCTGTGTTTGTTCCCCCCAAAATCGCTTGACAACCGATGCGG